>NW_008825218.1:1148931-1160936 GCF_000699105.1 Pygoscelis adeliae
TGGTTGTGGCCACACAGAGTAGAGGTAAATTGTTTTATTTGGAGGACCATTAGACAACTGTAGCACAACTGCAGTGTGAACTGTTTTAAAAGACAGTGGGTTTGGTTTGAAGTGTGTAACTAATGAGGCTATTTGTAATAGAACGTTAAGGAAATACTTCAAAAAGTACCTGAAGGTGAAGAATACGCAGACTTTCTGGTAAGTTAAGGGGAACAGATTCCAGTGCGTTATGTCCTAAGTAGAGGTAGGCCAAATTTGTCAGCTTCTAACAGAAAGAAAGGGAGATTATTAATGCTGATATTACTTACTTGAGGTTAAGTAACTTGTGCCTGTTACAAGACATCAGTATTTTTTTTTCTGATCACATAGAAAGCCTGTCAAGTGATCTAACATGAAACATTCTTTTGCTGTGAATGTTGATTTCTGTTGTATCAAGAAACTCGTAGACAGGCCTATGTTTTGGAAATTTCAGTGTCGGCTTATTGGTTATAAAACTTGAGGCCGCTATAAAGCTATATCCTTGTTTATTAGTATTTATGTGGTCCTCAGAACTGTATTTGAGCCATCAATTTTTGAATTGAGTTTTTCTTTGCGTGTAAGAGAGAAAGGAATTGGGTAAGATATTTTGTAGAAATTTTTTTTTTATATGAACGACATGAGAGAATGCGTGCACAAAGGTCTATTATTCCAAAGTGCCTTAAAAAGAAAACAAAAGCTGGAAAGCGTCTTCATTGTAGTTTGTTTCTTAGATTACAAAAATATAGAAAAATTCATTTGGTGGTATACTGGATAGTCTGGTTACTAATTTTATTTGCTTTGGTTACCTAAATTATTGTCTCTTACTTACCTTGAAAGCATTTGCTTTGATTCCTCTGCTCTTGATTCTATTCTGGTTTGCATTAAATGTTGTTAATTTGGGAGGTAGAACAGGAAGTTTTAGAAGTCGATTTTCAGCAAGAGAAAGTTCTTCCAATAGCAGAAGCTTTGAAAAGGCTCCATCTTCTATTTCTTCTATCCTATTTCCACTAAAATCAATTCTTCTCAAGGTAGCTTTACACAAAAGAGATGAAAATCTAAATATTGAATTTATAATTACATGGCATGTGAAACGTGTATGGTTGTATATGTTAAATGTTACACTGTTGGCTGCACCATCCTGAGTGTGATCTGCAAATGTAAATACTACTAAAATATGGATAAAAATCCACATTTGGCTTTCCTCATGGTCTTAAATTTAAAAAAAAAAAAAAAAAAGGAAAATACTTTGGATCCTTCCTTTTTTTTTTTTTTTTTAGAGACAGCATGATTTCAGATATTCATAGAACTTGTTGTGTTGTAGAGTGAGATAGCTGGGAGAGATGTCCCTGGAGCATTTGAAGGGAAAATAATACCTGGTCATTTAAGACTGGCTGGGATGCAGAGTTAAATTTTATTTTTAGCAAACTGCTCTTTCTCTGATTGTGTGGGAATACTAAGATGGATACATGGGCCAAAATGGGTTTCCATATTGCCTTCACAGTTCCTGTTCTAATACAAACATTCAATTAAAAAGTAATACACATAATGAAATCTAGCAAAGTATAAAATGTATCTTATTTTGGTAATCTTGGCATACTATTAAGGGACAACAACTTCAAATATACTATCAGGTAAATGGAAATTAAAGTTTGAACATTACTTACTAATGTCAGCAAAATCTGAGACTGCTATCCTTTTTATTTTGTTAAATCGTGCATAAAGATACGCTGTTTCCTTTGGCAGTGGGGGTACAGCTTCGATGTCTATTTCCTCGCAGTACACTGATCCGCTTAAACACACACAGAGCAGACAAGTAGGTAAATCTGAAAGCAAATTATTTTGAGTAGACAGTTAGAAGTTATTCAACTAACTTAAGCTTGAATATTCAAAATAGAATTTTCTCTAGTATCTTTTAAGATTTCCCATCATTGGATTTTTTTAAAAATTCTATTCACATCAAGTTCTGAAAATATTTAATATTCTGAACTTTTTTGTTTTGTATTCTTTTTATTGTGCATAATTTCCCAGTGTATATTTTCTGTTCTTATCTGGGCATGTCTTGAAATGCTATTAATTGATCTTAATTCATTTTCACTCTTTAATTGACTTAGAGTATTGTGAAGTTGACAACTGCAACTCTGTGGCCATGTTAGATGTCATGTTTAGAACCATTCTTTTGAAAAGAGAAATCCACGCAGGAGAAACATCTGGCAATGCACGCATTTGACACTGTACTTGCATTGGAACATTTCTGGCAGGGTTGCGTATACTCTGTGTTACTCCTAGCTACTATTTTGTCTAATCCTTTTTATAAAAACACCAGCAATTATGATTGTATAATTACTTCAGGCAATCTGTTCCCGTTTTTTAACAGGGGTTTTTTCATAGCTGTTATTTTAAGTAGTGAGAGAAACTCTGTATCTTTTTTAAATGCAGTTTGAGCCTATTATGGCTTTTCCTGTTCCTCATGGACATTAGTTAGAGTATTAGTAATTTCTGCTTTGCATTAATCCCGTATGACAGCAATATTAAAATACATCTAACGAATATGGCTTTCAGTCCAGTTTCGTCACCACTGCTATCTGATCTACTGTGTTTTCTGTATTGAGATTTTTGGTTAGCTTCCAACTTGGTCTGTCTGTAGTACAGAGAGTAGTGTCATACTGCTAGGTAGTTTGTTATCGCTACGTAGCAAAATAGGATCTTCCGCAAGCAGTAAAGAGTTATAGAAGTAGCCAGTCAATACTGGGAAACCAACCCAGTAAGTATAACAGAAATAAAAATTTTTTTTTTTTTTCTTACAGAAGTACTGCAGAGAATGGAATTGAGATTTTGAGCTTTAGCTTTGTGAATATTACCATTTGTTAGACTTCAGAGTTCTGCCCCATTTGCCTTTTTTGATTTAGTGTCTTGTTTGTCATCTGCTAGAGTGTAGGAAATGGAAAATGATTGTGAAACAATGTTGTCGCTATTTAAAAGGCAACAGTTTTTATGCTTGTCTTTGACTAGGAGCTTCTGGTGTTCTAGATCTGTTCCGCTTTTGATGGGGGCTTGTTGACAGATGCTATTTGGCAACAACTAACCTTGATTAAAACTTTGGTGGAGATTGACACTCCAGTGGTCTTGCTGAATCATCAGTTATTTTTGGCAGTTTAGATCACAGATACACCCGAAATGTGTGTCTTTTTTTCAGTGCTCTGTTTGGCAGACACATTGTTCCTTTCACATTTAGAAATCATTGTGGTTAGGAGAAATCTGGACAATACACCTCAGAGCCTGTAGGAAACTTAGGCTAGTGAAGAATGTTCCTGATGTATTTTAACCATTGACCTCCCTGATCATCAGATGTGAGATCATCAACTGTGAGAATAGCCAGTTCTTCGAAGAAATCTGTTTGAGTAATTTAAGCACATTATATTTCATCATTACGTGGTTAAACTGTGGAACTTATTGGGGTGTGTATTTTGTTTTTTATTGGTTGTCTTGTCTAACTTATTTAACTTGGGTGCATCTCTACAGCAAATGCGACTGGGTTAGTCTGTAGAGATTCTTATAAGCTGTGCTTTGTGTATTCGGAGTTTACCTGAGGATCCTTTAAACTTTTTCTGCCTTCTCCATCAGAAGTTAGAAGACTTTCCACAGGAGATATGAAAGATATTTGTAAATGAAAAGATAAATTCTATATCCCTTGTCATCCTTTGTATATTAAATTTTCATATTAAAATATGTTCTTTTGGAGAGCTTAAATGTTACAGTATTCGTATCAATTAACTTACTTGTATCCTTTGTTGGTGGTACATCGCGTTCGCTGTCATCCCCTTGCAGTCTTAAGGAAGTGTCGAGAGAAACATTTGTTCCATCCTTTGTGTTGAGAGCAAACGTTATTTTAAAAAACAAACAGCAAACAAAAACCCAGAGTATTACAAGGATCTGAAATAGCAGGACTTTAAAAAATGAGCTTCCTACAACATACCTCCTTATGACATTTAATTTTTAAAATATTCTTATATGCTGGATGACTAATGTGATATATTATCCCTTTTGTAGATGAGCTCTTCACTTTGAAAGGCAAGAAGGAAAGATGGTGCTGCTAGTGTTCTTCAGAAAACTAAAGTTCTTTAGGAAAGAACAGTAGACACAAAATAAAAATAGAGAGAAAGTATAGACTATATGGTGGGAAGGAATATGTAAGCAATGGGTGTCTACAAAAACCTGGAGTTCTGAAGATAGATTTTGCACATCATGCAAAATTTGGTAGAATTCTTGTGAATGTTAGTTGTATTTTTTTGTTTTACCCAAATAATCTCAGTAAAATAACATTTCCTTGTGTTTAAACTTATTCAGAATTCCCTGTTGAGGTAGTCATTGCATCTTTTCAATTGCAGGACAACTTAGTTTATAAACATGTTTCTTTCAAGTACTGGCTGAAATTTAGCAATTCATTTCCATTAACTGCACTTAAGTCTGTTTAATACCTGGGCTGCTAACAGAAAGGGCCTTTTGTGATGCGGGAAATGGTAGTCAGGTTTTCACTGAATACCATAGGAATTTTACAGAATTACATGCTATTTCTAGAATTATGGTATGCATACAGTGGGTTATACTATGACTTGCATGTATTAAGGGGATTTTTAGGTTGACTGTGGCAATTGTGCTTGGCTAGCATCATTCGTTGTCTTTTTTGATGGGGAATAGTTGTAGGACAGAGTAAGACAATAGGCTTTTTGGTCTGCGTTGCTATTGAAAACACATGGGGAAAAGTATATTGTCAGGTGCAGAAGATGTTTTTCTTTAAATGTGCTTAAGGATCAGGCCCTGGCAGGAGTACGATCCCTTGTTGAAGAGAGCTTCTTGTGCACTGTGAGTGCTCACAAGTGAACCAATTTTTTTAAATTATTTTTTTAAATTCTTCCCCATTCAGGCATGTAGATAGTTTATCTACTAGAGCAATGTGAAAGTTACTTTTGATACTAACTTTGTTTTATTTAGTATTTGTTGCTTGCATATATTTTACTGTGGGGAATTCTTGTATTCTGCAAAATAAAACCCTCAAGCTTGACATAAAGCCTGAGAAACAAATATCTTGGCCAGCCTCTGTCATTTTGACCCTTTTTTAGCCTGTGAATCATCCATCCCTTGACTCTTCCCTGCATCTGTCTATTCAGGCTATGGCTCTTTTTTGCCTGTTGTTTTTGTGTAAAGTTTGGGATAGGTTGGTTTGTTCTAGTAAGGCTTTTATACCCAAGTTAGAATGCTAGCAACAGTTTAGCAGTTGTAGTGTGAAACTTCTGTGTAGGGTAAGAGCTTTTGCAGTGTTGGGTGTAGAGAAGCTGGGGGGTGTGAGCTGAACAGTTAGACTCAAACAAGCAGCAAATCTTAACAGAAGGTTTCTGCAAAAATGTTTAGCTTGCATAGATATGTTGATTAGGCATGTGAAGACATGGTCCTTAACTGAGGTATCCATGCCAATAGACACTTCTGCATAGATGGACTTATAATAGAACAACTGCACTTCTATTGTTGTAGTGTGTTTGGCTCATAAAGGACTTTCTTAATATGCTTGTATGAAGAACATGTTTGCTGACATAGCATATCTGTACCAGGTGTAGATTTCTAGTACAGTATCCTACTGGAGGTGTGATCTATGAAAAGGTATGCATGTGAGTTCTTTGCAGAATACAGTGTACAACTAATTTCTGCAGGTGGGAAATGTCAGCAAAAAATAAAATGAATTATTTGCAGAATACTGTTAAATCCACAACATCAAACAACAGATTCCACCACCCCCCCCCCAAAAAAAAAAAAAAAAAAAAGTAGTATAAATAACCAATATATTAGAAGTATTTCCTGGTCAGCTATAAAAATTCCTAGCGTGGAATATCAGTGCAGAAGATTGTTTGGATTATAACCACAGAAAGTTCATTACCTGCCTATGTAGGGAATGCACTGAAGGAATATTGGCCTACTTACATACTTAAATTCCACCTGCCTCTTGCACTTTACTCCACAGACATGAATTGCTCATACAAAACCACAATAACATTCATCTTTATAACACACAAAGGTCTATAAAGCTGATAGCTTATATTCAATGGAATGAATTAGTCCGGATATGAGACGGTGTCGAACTGGATGGTTCTGTTCTGTTGTGGAAATTAAGATTTCATCTTTTTAAACTTCTAATATTTTTATTCGAGATGGGTAGCTGTGGTTTCAAATAATAATCATTGTAATAATTTTTGCTTGGCTGACCTTTTCCTTAGTAGTAGACTAAGGTTCACTTCATTTGGTTGATCACTAACACAAATAGATTTCTTCTGATGTTTTCACTAAAATTCTTTTTTCTAACTGTGTGTTGAAGCACACAGTAAGGAGTTAAATTTGTCATGCAAGATAGATTTCTGACTGGGCATGTTTGAGGAAGTTGTTGGCATGTATTTCGGTTATGGCTAACACTCGAAATATTCTGGGAGCTAGAATTTGTGCAAGAAATGAATAGAAGATTTGTTTGCACATCCCATGATTTAAATTGGGAACACTGGAACTTGTATAGATGTATTTGTTGCACATAAGGAACTAATTTATTATTTTGCAATGAAAACATGTAATTGGAGAACTGACCTGATGGAAATAATGACCGACTGCATTCCTAGAATTATCCTAAGCAGAACTGTTGGCCTTCAGAAGACCTCTAGTTTATAGCACTGCCAGTACGGACTTTGATTAGTCTGTGGCACATCTGTTGGCACCATTTCCTTGTAGGTATACTCCTTGTTGTTCTTTTTACTGAAACAGTAGCGTATTCTTATTAGAACGATTTTAGTAATGAATGTCATCTGATACTGTGCCTAACTAGTTAAAGTTAACATTTTTAGTATTTTTTTAAAAACTTAGTTGTGAGTGGATAGCCACCTATTAGTTAAGAGTCATTTAAATGGTCTCTTTTTCATAGGTTTATGAAACATGTTACTTCATCACTGTGGCAGATGTCAGATTTAAAAATACCTTAGACTTTTTTTTTAATATAAATATGTAGCTGCTGTTTTTAGTCTAACAGTGGAAAGTTATAATTTAAGTAGAATTGAGAAAATATTAAAAAGGTATACAGAAGTGGTTTTTCTATATATGTGCTGCAATTTTTTACTTACATTAATTATCTTTTGCTGTCATCTTTTTTCTTGTTTATCAGACTAAGTTATTGTAACAAGTACAGTTACTATTAATGAAAACTTCCTTGAATTTATTAATACTTGGTTGTTACCGCTTTGTTTGGATATGTGGTATTTTCCTTGGCAACTAGTCTTGGGGCATTCATTGTTAATTTTTCTTCCGTCTGCCTGATCAATGTTGTATCTCATTCTCTTGATGAGAGAGAGGTCCTGTCCGAGGCAGTCTGAGCAGAGGTATGAGGTTTTTAACTGTCCCTGTCAGCTGAGGCTGTTGCACTTCATTTAACTCTCTTCTGGTTTTGTGTCCTCTGCTTAAGTGTTTAAATTAAAAGGCACGTATGTGGCACATAGCAAAAAAAGTTCGGAATTGACCGTTTGGGGGTGCTGGCGAGTGTCATGAGGTATATAGTCTTTATTGCTACCTTTAAGACTCTCAAAGTGTTAATAATGTAGGTGACTACCGCAGGACTGGACGTTCCATAGTAGTTCAGGACTGCTAAACTGTTGAGTTGCAAAAAAACCAAACCACCCACCCCTGAAAAACCAAGGCAAAAAACTTGATAGCTTGGTAAGTCAAAAGAGAAACTGTGGTTTATGCTGGCAGGTTATGTCCAATAAAAAGTACTGTTTCAAGTATTACTTTGGTATAAAAAAAAAATCCTAAATAAAATCACCCTCCTTGTTTTTAAACAAACTTACTGTGTTAATACAATGTTACTCAAACTGTTGTGCTAGTATATCCCATTCTTGAAACTCTTACAACAGTAGGCACATAACTACAGCAGAGTTAAAAATGATGCTTTAGTCTTACTTGTGAAAGCCTGTCTTTTATGGGTTTCTCAAACTGTAGCAAGGGTAGTATTTTTGTGGTTTTAATTTGTGGCTTTCCCTATGTCTGAAACCATTGTATGTTTTGCTATTATTTCCAGACTTTTCCATAAAACTTGCATACATGTTTACATGTAACATGCAAACATGCATACAAACTTGCATACATAACAATGCTTAGCAGTTAAAAATATTAAACTGATAATATAAATAAAATACCTTTCTTATATCCTTGGATTGCATTTCATAATCTTGTTGGATCAGGCTTCCCATGGTAACATCTGTATCATACTCATAAAACTGGAGTGATTCTTGCTGTATAGGTGGTGCTGAATTTGCCAAAGGTACAAACACAAACAAAAAAAAAGTAGTCTGCAAAGTCTTCATTCTTGCACGGAACAATGTATCTGGCTTTCACTGAGCTGGTGGAGATCTGCTCGTGTGTTGACTATGGAGAATACTTTCTTTGTGACTGGAAATGAAAATGCAATCCGTCAAAACAATATTTAAAGCCTAGAGGACTAGTTGGCAGGGGTTTCTAACGCATAAGGAACGTGGAAAAACTTTTAACTCTTGATATCCTTTAATTAGACTCTAGCATTATAAAACCTGTTCTTAATGTGAAAGGAAACTGGGAAATAATAAGCAACATTTTCCAACTAATAAGGAAAATATTATCTTAATTGCATTTGCTTGTTTCCTAGCATGTTATTTTTGTTAATAGCAAGAGGATTTTGTAAAGCATTTTATGAAACATTTGGCATGTATGTAGCTGAACTAATTAAAACGAGAGAGGTTCAAATGCATTTTTCTCAGTTGTCAAAATAATGATTTTCAGACCTAAATGCTCTATAACAATAATCTCTCATTGTCTTTGTCTTTACATTTGAAAGTAAACAGGAGAAGATAATTTAACACCCCCTGAATTTTTACAGGTTGTACACTTCTCCAGGCAGGGGGAGGAGGCTACAAACATAATCTTTAGAACATTTTAAATACGCAATAATTTTTAAAACAAATCTTTACACAGCATTTTTTCCTGTTTGCTGTAATTGTGTTTTATTTAAGCTTTAGGTTAATATACTTTTAGGAAAAAAAGTCCACCTACCGTTTTAGCAGATTCAAAGTTCTTCTGTGATTGTCATAAAACCAGATATCCTTATCTATATGTTGACCTAAAGTGGATTAATAAAAGAGTAAAGTTATGAAATACAAATTGTTGAAATGAATACTCTTTCAAAGTTTGACAGTCTTAAAAGTGCTTTCCATGGGGTAAAAAATGCTTTGCCAGCATTCTTTCCCTGGGGTAAGAGGTAATATCCTGGAGCAGGAGGGTTGTACTTTGAATAACGTTTGTAAATGTGAAGTCTGTCTAGCTCATCCTTCTTTTGATGTTACTTGTTAAAATGGTAGCGTTCTGCTTTGTGGTGATTTACTCTTTATAATTGCTAAGGCTTTTTCTGTAAATCAAATATTAATTGTGCAAACTAGAGGTTTATAACAAGGCATGTGTTATCCATTTTGTTTAACGGTTTAGCTAAGAGACAAAGCAGCTGCTTTCTGACTGAGACAGAGGTAGAGCCAAAACATACGTATACCATATTAGTCACATTTTATGAGTAATAAAATGTTTCATTATGAGTTGTATATGTTTAGAGAAGTTTCACCTAAGTATGAAATGGAAACGTTTCAGTATGAAGAGTTCTGGAAACAAAAAATACTTTTAGAATTGTGTGTGTTGAGATTTTCAGACAAGTAATTCATGTTTAAGTGCTTCGTTGAATGGTTTGTTAGGCAATTTATTGAAAAATTGGTTTCACAATAAATACTTGTTTTGAGCAAAGTTCTGTGTCAGTTCTATAGATAGCTAAGTAAACACTGTCCAGGTATAGAATTTTCATCTGAACTACAAGCAGCACTTTTCTGGATTTCTAATGCATTTCTTCCTCCCCCATACTTTTCCTTATTATGTATTTTTGGCAGTCAGTACAAATGGGAGCCAGATGACCAACTTTAAAGTTTACAAAGTAGCTTTTTTGAGTCTTTAAAAAGTATGTAGCGATAAAATCTATTGGGAATATATTCAGATTTACATTTCTCTTTCATTTTCATTACTTTTTTTAGATAGCACTGTCAGCTAGAGTAATGTTGGGGATAAACAGTGGACCTATTTGGTTAAGTTTTCTTGTAAGTGCTGCCTTGTTTAGAAACCAGATGTCTGTAGTAAATTGGCAAATTGTAGAGTGGCTACAGCCATTTGCTGTCTAAACTTTTTTCCAGTTTATAATCAGCTACCACTTTCTGAACTCATCAGGCTTTTATAAAAATGTTTTTCGTTTAGCTCATGCAATTAAACAATGTCATAGTTTGGACTTGGAGCTTCCTCTAGGATAATGATTTTGCTGTTAAGTATATACCTGAAATGTAAAGGGAAGAGGCTCAGTAATAATGGAACTTGGACTCTGAATCACACTGGTTGCTATTCTGCTGCAATAATAAGAACAACAAAAGTTTTGAAGTGGCTAGGTTGTTAAGGTGTTTTCTGCTGCAGTACGTAGGAACTTTCAGTCAGAAGTAGTGTGTGTGATAGAAGGGGTGGATTTGCTGAGGAAGGGACAGAAAAGTTGCAGTGTCAATACCATCTTACCATCCCTCATGGTTTCGTGCATGTTTCAGAAATAATGACAGCAGCCTTGCTTTGTACTTACCTCTTTCCAGCTGCCATATCCCCCCCCCGCCAAACATCCATGTTAAGATTTCATCTGGCTCTGGGACATCCAAGTTTTTCCAATGCTTGAATGTAATCAAAGAAAAAATGTTCTCAGGGAAAAGTATTAAGTATTGAAGCTGAAAGCTTGATACAAAATATTAAATGTATTTGTTATATTCTTATGAGAATTTATTTTTTAAGTACTGAAATCCTAGATTTATGTACATCTTGGGAATAGCTTAGCATTTTCATGACAGTTTTTAAAAATGAGGGAAAATTACTAGGTAAATGAGGTCTTGAAAATTTAGGAAGTCTTCATGCAAGAAAGCTCTTACTTGCTTTGATCTGCAAGAGAAGAGACTCTGTAATGTTCGAAGACTTTAGTAACAGCTTCTGCAGAAAACATTGTCAAAAGTCTGTGTTCATCAGGGTCACAAGATTTCAGTGGTATGCTTACCACAAAAACATTGTGTAATGTGTGTACTCACTGGTGTTCTCCAAGCACTTATAAGAAAGTCATGAACACTTACAAATACATTGAAGAGTGATATGTTAAGTAATTACTTTGGCGTGATGTCATCAAGGTTTACCTTACAGTATAGTTTTACTGTCACTTTAAACTCTCGGTGCCAAATAAAGTAGTAGTCCTGTCCCGTGTTTCGTCTGCTTGTCATCCCTTGTACTAGGAGGAAAAAAAGTAGTAACAAATAATTTCAACCCCCCCCTATTTTTATCTGAACACCTAACAGATGCTCATATCGGCACAAGGAAGGGGATGGCACAGGTAGCTGCAAACAAGGAGGGATAGTATTGCTTCTTTTGGCAACAGTGCTACTTTATTCTTGTTCAAAATGACTTGAAACAACCACAATATCCAAATCATCTGAAATGAAAAGTGTGGTTCATATGCATTGGCAATAGGGAAGCTAACAGGAAGTATTCACCTGGCAAGCAGAGTGCTTTCTAGGCATTGTTAGTGCTTAGAAGTTTGATATATAGGTACCCGTTTCTTGTACTTAGAAGGTGGTTTCTTTTCTGAAAACCTAAACAAGCTCTGTTGTTAACTAATTGAGCTCCAGATTTTGAAGAGGGCCTTGATAATGTGTTTATGGTATGCTTTCTGATTTGTCAGGTGTGCCTTTTTTTTAACCCACGATATCTCGTTTTCACTGACTGACTTTGCCCACAAGATACTTTCACCTGAAATGTTAGGCATTTTAAATGGTTAGTTTACTAATTGTGTTGAAGTGGAATCTTGGATTAAATTTGAACGTTGGTAA
>NW_008825218.1:1160950-1210863 GCF_000699105.1 Pygoscelis adeliae
TTTTGTAAGGATATGAAATGTAGCTGAAGGCGTAAATGAAGTATAACATTTTTTTACTTGTAGTAGAGGGAATCCAAGTTAGTCTAACAAGGGACACTTGCTCTCTGGATTCTGCTTTCAGAAAAACTTAACTTTAGGGGAAAGGGTTGCATACAGGTTAGGTGTAAAACTTGTTCCCCATTGTGGCCTTCTATCAGAATAGACAGTGAAGAATAAAAGGCTTTTAGGAGAGAGAGAGAGAGAGAAGTCAAATGGGTATGGATGGCGGAGGTAGGAAAGGTATGGGAGAACAAGACGAAAATTAAGGTAACTATCCAAACTATATGTGTCACTGATTAAATCTTCTTCAGCACCTGGGAAGGAATCTACTATTTAGTAGTGTTTATATGTCAAGGGTAGGTAAAGTGAAAAATCAAGCTGAAAATATCCTAGAGGAACTGAGGAAAGATTTTGTTTTGCAGGCAGATGAGCGGGTTTTGTGAATTATTTGAACTGGCTGACGTTCAGCTCAGTCTATTTATCTTGTCCTTGAAGTGGCCTCATGTATTCTGCCCTTCTCAGAGCTTTAGTATGACTAGAGAATCTCACCTTTCTACTAACACTTCAAAAGGCAGATCAAAAAAGAAATTAAAGTTTTCCTTAAAAACTAATCATGCAGGTGCATACTGCAAAAGCTGCCGTGAGCAGTTCTTACCCAGTTCTCATAGGTGCTAGCATGTTAATTACCTTTTTACCATGTTGGTGTTTAGCACTTTTTACTTAATGCTTAGTAGCTTAGTACAAAAATGATAGGAGAGCGCTCTTCTGAAATTTTAGCATAGCTTTGAAATGCTGTAATGTGTTTTACAATGGAAATGAGGGCTGGTTGCTGATAATTCTCAGTGAGGCACTTATGTCTAGTTCCTGCTAAACCCCTGCAAGGCACTGAAGAACCGATTGACCTGAAAAGAGCCAGATTACCAGAGGGAGTACGCTTTCCTCTCTGTAAGGTTGTTGGTTGGAAATGAATTCTCCAGGGTGCCTGTAGGAATTACGTGGGAGCAGGGACTGGCACTGCCTATATAAAGAGTCGTGATTGTGTGATGGGAGACAGAACACTAGGAAGAAGAAGAAAAATGAAGGGGTGGGGGGGAAGTCTTATTTTTGTGTGCGTGGGTTAATAGGGCTATGAGGCAGCACTAGGGAGAGTGCAGTAAGGTTGCTATCAAGATATTCCTTATGAAATAAGCCAAAACTGAGACTTTTTAAACTTTTAAATACTCAGATTTGTTCTCTATTTAGGCAAAGAAAGTATATTTTTGCAGCTGCTTAAAGACCTTGGCTTTCATCTTGTATCATACTCTTTAAAGGGCAATATTGGCAGGTTCTGTAGTTTCTGGGTTTTACTGTTTTTAAGCATTCTTGGAAGAAAGAAGTATGGGTTATTGCTTAGCTTCCTTATGCCTGATGAATATTGAGAATCCCTTACACAGAATATTCAAAAATTAGTGTCTTGGGTAGAAATGTGTCTGTGACAGAATGAGCTGGGGGCAAATTAGGAAAGCTTTTAAAAGCTTCTGGGCATTTATAGACCTAGACACAATGCTGAGTTTTCTTTTGTATGTGATTTTTTTTGCTCCATGTGGAAGGTAACAACGTTCAATATTCCTTAGCATATCTTTTGTATGAAGTGTGATCAAACACTTTACAATGTTGACCAGCTGCTCTGGATTGGAATAATTATAATAGAAAAGGTTTTGTAGAGTAAAAGGTAGTTATTGAACCAACCTGATAACGTGTACAAAATAATCTGCAAGCAGTGAAACATAGATTTACTGTTAAAGAGAACAAAGGCATGAAGTGATATTAAAACTGAACTCAATATTTGTCTTTTTATTGTCTTCTTTTTTTAACTTGAAATAAATAAGTGTTCTGGTTTGTTCTCTACATCATTTTCTTTTTCTAACACACAGGCCTTTTCTGCTTGACTGTTTGTGTGGCCTGGTTAATTTTACCTGCTAAAATTATTTTTGTCTCTTTGATGGTACAGCTACATGTTTTGACTGCTGCATTTATGTGTGATATGGAACTTCTCTGTGACTCCTGCATCCCCCTCTGCTTTTTGTTGAGATCCTGATACAAGGGTGTAAAAACAGTTTTAAGGCAGTTTAATGTCTGTGCTTATGCTGGGGCTGCATTCATTCTGGGAACAAAAAGCCAGAGTACCCAAAAGGGAGGAAGCAGTCTCCTGGTTTGTTCTTGAGCAATGCACAGAAATTGGATTGAAGGTGATGCTGTAGAAGAGTTGTGTAATATTAAGCAAAGTATATTCCAATTCAGCATCCTTGAGGGATGGAGGAGGGTTTGGAGGTAGTATTAAATGTAAAATAAATGGTCATCATGTCTTACAGAGAAAGCTTAGAACATTCCTAAAGATTCAGAATGACCAAAAAAGTACCAGATATGAAATAGTTATGCATAAACACCTCCGGTATTTTTATGAAAAGTTGCAACTATTTCCAAGGCTCAGTGAATTAGATTAAGTTTAGGTCACTGTTAGGGCTACCAGCTGCAAAATAGAGACAGCTGAAAAATGACCTAGCGATTGTATGAACATCCTTCCATATGTTTCTGATTTTATAATCAGAATTTTTTAAAGCTGAAGACATTACCCTTATTCCTCGCATTTCTGCAAAAGAAACAGACTCCTTGTATCAGTTACTGTGTTGTAAATGAATAAAGCACATTTTTAAAGTGATGCACAGTAGTAAACAGGAATCAAACTACAGTTAACAAATACAAATGGTAACTGGAGTAATAGTACTGTCTGCTATTTACCCAGGCTCCTCTGTTGAACATATGTTCTCTTGAACTTTGCCTATATATCATCAGTTATATCCTGAATCAAAAGCCAGCCTATCTCAATTTATTAAAATTGCTTAGAATACCTTCCTGAATTGACATTACTTCTTTATAACTGTATCATCATTTGTTGAGAGCCATTACTGTGTCTACAGGGACACTAGAGTCAGGGCTCCAAGACTCATTGGCCTTATGTATTTCACTTCTATGTTCTTGTTATCTGTTCCTTATGTTATTCACAGCATCTACTTTCTTCTCTATATTTATGGCTAATCTTCATATTTATCTATTTTTTCCTTGTATTGTGCTTTGTAATAGGGGAAGGTTGATTTATTTTTCTCTGTAGATGACAAATTTATGCAATGAATTATGAGATTAAGATATTATTTATTTTCCTTTTAAATTAATTAGGTTGTTAGAAATGTAAATTTTGTACAGAATAGTTTAAAACATTATATGATAAATGCGTATATTTGTGGAGTTCCATAACTTCCAATAGTGTATACACAATTTGGTTTATAGCTGAAGAGTTCATACTTTTGCAGTAGTATTGGAAAATGATTGCAAAATCTTTTTGGTGTATAATTTTTTTGTTAAAATAGTACGTTCTCCTTTGGTGTCTTTCAGGTAGGAAATTCCTATGTTTATTGCTTGCAATGATCGAGTTAGGCAACAAAGAAGGAAATTGATTCATATTGTAAAAGTGGAATATGAATATGTTAAAAGAAGTCAGAAAACTTGAAATGTAAACCATCTGTTTTCTATAAAAGAGTTTCTTTTTTAATCTATGTAACTTTTATTATCAGAATGCTGAAGTAAATATCTCAAAAAGTAAGCCTTATAAGTATTAAATAGCAGCAACAACAAAAAATGGAAAAAGGCAAAATATATTCCCACTGTTTTGAGGCTAAAGGAAGAAATGTAGACAGTTGGATTAAACTACTGTTATTTCTCTTTCTTTATTTTGATTTTTACAATAGCCTCTTGTGGTATAGATTTTTGTGAAAAAAATCTGTCAGTTTTATTGTGGTTTTGAGAGCTTTAATTTTGTTTAGTCATAACTGAATGTTTTCCAGAAATCTGTAAGACTCTTCCCCTATAGGTTTACATGGGTATGAAAATATTCTATGGTGGTCTAACCCAACCTTGTTAATTATTATGCACTCTGGATAATGCTGATAATATTTAGCTTAGAGTTCAAGAAGTTTCCATCCTTGTTTATACAGGTAAGACTTGGAAAACATGTTTTTTCAAAATAGTTTGTCCAAAAGCTGAAAGTAGAACGGAGATTTCATTTTTCTCAGTTGCTGTGTTTCTGGTTATGTTTCTGTTAGTGTTTTAATTAGGATCAGGAGTGCATTTTTGAAGCGAATCTCCTGATAACCCCAACTTATTGCACCTTGATTCACATCACAGTGCTCTTTGAAGTATGTGGACTATTCTTTTTGGATATAGCAAACCTGATGATGTATGTATTCAGGGGTGCATCTGATGTGCTGCAGCTGCTAATGGATTTTAATTAGTGGCTAGGGCTAGTCTGAAGTAAAGCTCCTCTCCTTCAAAAAACAGAGGGCTCTCACGGCCTCATCACAAGTATTTTGCTCTACTGATCCACCCTAGTGCTTAACTGCTAGTGCAGACACAGTGTTGTAAACCAGATCAGGCTTTGTTTCTGTGTTTATTGACTCTGCTGTAAATAAAGTAATTAAGCTGTTTGATACTTGTTAGATTGTGCTATTACTGATAAAATAAGTAGCATTTTAATGCATGTTTAGTTCTTAGTTTATGAATCTATTTCCTGCTTAAAAAGACTACATAATATTCAGAAGATAAACACCAAAGCAAACATGAAGCAAATATGTTTTGATACCAAAATCTATGTGGTTATGTAGTGGTATAATTTGGTTTATACAGAGCTCCACGCTTACACGGCTAGGCTGCTTTGTGTACCTGAATCAGTATGGGTGTCTGTCTGCTACAGAACAGGGCAACACGGAGCATTGTAGACATGCTGTTCCCAAATCTAATGAGCTAGAATATGCCTTGGCATATAACCATAGTTGGTAGTGCTTAAAAAAACGTTTAAAATTCAACTATATCAAGGCAATAAGCATTTACTAGTAGTGAAGAGAAATACCAGAATGTTACCATAGTCCAGGATAGTGAGAACATAGAACTGGGTGTGGAATTCAAAATAAAGATTAGTGTACAATATCTTGTCTCCAACAATGGCCATAAGCAGATGCTTCGGGAAGACTGAGAATAGGACAAGCATGTATGATTCTTGTCTCATCCTGTCTCCAAGTATTCTTCCATTCTCCAGCTATTTTCAGCTCAGCACTTTGGTACCTTTGTCTAACAACCTATAATGGATCTTTTCCAAGAAATACAATTGCTTACCCAGTCTTCCCTTGAAACCAGGTATAAAATTGCTGCTGCATCCACTGTGTTCTCAGGCATGCAGTTTAATGGGCTGACTACTCATTGCTCACAAACTTTTGTTTTTCTAGTTTGTAGCTGGTACATACTAGCTTCGTTTGATGGCTCCTTGCTCTTCTACTGGAGCGGTTAATCCCCGGACCCATGCTGTGTGTATGCAACTCACAGTTTTGTGGTTATCTCCTACATCTCCCCTTAGCCATCTCTTTTCTGAACTGGTGAGTTCTAGCCTACTCCATGTTGCTTACATAGAAGCCACGCCTTACCTTTGGTGACCTTATTGTCTTTCGTAGAATCATTTCTCTGATCCTTTTCTAATTATGCCATATGTAGAGATTATAGCTACCTGAAGGGCTTGGAAATTATTGGATACCTGATTATTTTATTAATTTATTGGATACCTGATTATTTTATTAATTTATTGGATACCTGATTATTTTATTAATTTATTGGATACCTGATTATTTTATTAATTTATTGGATACCTGATTATTTTATTAATTTATTAATTATTGGATGCGGGAGGGGACATTGTCACCGAGGATGAGGAAAAGGCTGAGGTACTTAATGCCTTCTTTGCCTCAGTCTTTAATAGGCAGACCAGTTATCCTCAGGGTACTCGGCCCCCTGAGCTGGAAGACAGGGACGGCGAGCAGGATGAACCCCCCATAATCCAAGAGGAAGCGGTCAATGACCTGCTACGTCATCTGGATACTCACAAGTCTATGGGGTCGGATGGGATCCACCCGAGAGTGCTGAGAGAGCTGGCGGAGGAGCTCGCCAAGCTGCTCTCCATCATCTATCAGCAGTCCTGGTTAATGGGGGAGGTCCCGGTTTAAGCTTCCTAGCAAAAATCGTTAGTCCAAAAAGCAAATCTTTCATTCTTTTACAAACTGTGATGTTAAATAAACATCTGAGATATTTATAGTTTAGCGATAACAGTGATCTTATATACAGAATACATGATTTAAAGAATATGCTAAATACTGTGCACACTCATTCTCATTTGAAATAGATATGACCTAAATGTCTGTTGCTATTGGTATCTTTACTAATCTGGTAGTGGTCATGCACTAAGATTCCAAAAGGCTGACAGCTTCTATTTGGATTCCTTCTTGCTGTCAGGTGCCAAGTTTTTAAACTGGTTCATCTGTAATTGAGACAAGACACTTGCTATTCCATTAATATTTCTGATCATCTGTTAAACAGTAAAAATTTGTAAGTTAAACCCTGCAGGTTGAGTTTATTATGCCAAATTTTTTCTCTTATATTTGTGAACTCCAGTTACCAGTTAATTGCGGAAATGAAAATAAATTTGTTGTTATGGATGTCCTATGTTACATCTTTCTGTTGCTAACTGCTTGGTCTGCCAGTATACAGTCTCTCTACAACTACCTGAAAGGAGGTTGTAGTGAGGTGGGTGTTGGTCTCTTCTCCCAAGTAACTGGCGAAAGGACAAGAGGAAATGGCCTCAAGTTGCGCCAGGGGAGGTTTAGATTGGATGTGAGGAAAAATTTCTTTACTGAAAGAGTGGTTAAACATTGGAACAGGCTGCCCAGGGAAGTGGTTGAGTCACCATCCCTGGAGGTATTTAAAAGCCATGCAGATGAGGCGCTTAGGGACATGGTTTGGTGGGCATGGGGGTGTTGGGTTGACGGTTGGACTCGATGATCTTGGAGGTCTCTTCCAACCTTAATGATTCTATGATTCTATGAAATCAATAGTGTGTTTAATGTCTGGGTGAGCCACGAATTTATAGTGGCAAGATGATGTTTCTTGTTTTCTATTTCTCTCTAGTAACTCTCTACATCTGAGTTTCCTTTTTACTGCTACTGAGTACTAAGCCAGTGTTTTCATTGAACCGCCTATTATTACTTCCGAGTCTTGCTCCTGAGTGGTGGTAGTGAGGTCATGCTTTGTTAGCTTTTATGTGAAGCTAATAGGATCTTTTCCATGGATATCACTTTTCATTTAACAATGTTGAATTTCATTGGCTATTTTAGCATCCTGAGGTCATTCTGCAGTCATTCTTCATTGGTGCTTAGCAATCTTCATTGTCATCTCACTTCTCAGCCTGATTTGTCTATCTTTTGCAAGTATATTAAATTGAATAAATTCCAGTACAGGCCCTTTGCAAAACTCCCACCAGTGGGCTCCCTCCACAGCAAGAACTGACCGTTTATTCTTATGCTGTTTCTTATATTTTATTTAATTTTGTCCGTGCTGTCACCTCGTAATCTGTGGCAGCTTAATTTCCTTAAAAACCTTTCAGAAAATTTTGTAGGCTGTTTGGACCAGGATCTCCCTTTTCCACATCCTTCATGAGAAGCCATGCCCAGTCTTACCAGAGCAAATTGTATTTATCTAGGTATCCATTAATTCTGTACTTTATTATAACTTCTCATTTCTCTAATAGAGACATAAGGCTAGCAAGTCTTTAGTTCCCTGACCACCCTAAAATCTTTTTTAACGAATAGCATTGTATTTGCCACAGATAAGGTACGATAATATTAACTGAGTGAAAAGTGAGTTATGATGGTTCTGCTTGTAATACAATTCTCATGTTCCATCTGAATGAGTTTAATGTAATAAAACAGCTCTAAAGTTTTCAATAATTATCAGTTTGACTTTTATTTAAGAAACGTATGTAACTAGTTGCTGCAAAGTCAGTAACTTTAGTTCTACTTTAAAGCGAAGCTTTGCTTCATAAATGTTTTTAAAAAGCAGAAAGTTTGTGATAAAAGATATAATACTCGTACTATATTTGAATAGCATTCTTTTTTAAAGCTGAGCAAGCCTTTCAAAAAAACCTGTATTAATTTAGATTTGCATTTTGTGTACTATTCACTTATGCTTAAAATCTGAAAAGATTAAATAGATGAAAAGTTATAAAGGTTCCCTAAGGTTAATATGCTACGTGTTTATATAAATAAAACTATAAAGTTATAGATATTTATCTTTAAATTTATGTGTATATAATGTACATGTTTTTGAAAAGAGTCTTTAAATAAAGTAATGAATACATACATATATTCCTCCTTCATGAAGCCAGAGGTACTTGAGGTTGATAATGTTAATAAACCTTTTTTTAAAAAAAGAGGAAGATAAATTCTGCTGCACTGTAAATTTGTGGGGTGACCATAAAATATTTTGCCATGAATATTGTATCAGAAAGTAGATAAGAAAAAGGGGAAGGAGAGAAAGAATAGATTTCTTGAGTTAGTTGACCTAAGACCCACAACTTAATAATGATATGATAAATTTTATATCGACAAATTTTTACAACCTGTTGTTATTAAAGGCTATATATGCTCTTAAAGGGTTATATTCATCGGCTTACGAGGAATTTCTTTCCATTAAAAAAAAGTAACATTAAGTATTTTCATTTTGTTAATACATTAGTTGTTGCATCAGAAACCAAAATATACTAAGATGGGCTTAGAAAAATAACTGAAATTGTAAGAGAAAAAAACAAACCTGTCTGAAACTTTTTAGAAATTCTAATACAAATTTGCTCACATAATTTTTGTATAGCCACCTTAGTTTTCCACACTTAGAGTATAATGTAAAATTGATAGTATGATGTATGGTTCTATTTCTTGCATTCATTTGTTTTTCTTGTTGAAAATGGTGATTCTTCCTCACTGCTAACAAAGATTTATCAGGAAAAAAGTGCTGAAAAATAAAGAATTTAATAAAACAAAAACAGTAAAGTGCCCTCTATATTCTCTTACCCTGTAGTTATTTGGATCTCTTTCTAGGCATAAGACATAATAAAAAACTGCGTAGCTCAAATAGTACTTTTCTTTAGACTGCTTAAAGCAATTTTTGTTCTACTTTGAAGCAGAATATCGCTAATTGGTATTAGCTATGCAGAGGGATAGTCTAAATTAATAATTTAAAAAACCTGGAATGCTACTATTTGTACCTGTTCTACTTGATGAACAATTCTACTAAAAGGATTATATTACATTTTTAGGTGCCTTCTAAAATAATATGGACTAAAGCACAGGTAAAATGTAGATACTAATAGTTCAGTTATATTAATGCACATCCTTTTCTCTGGATCATAAGACCTTTGACGAAAGGTCGTTTACTGCCTATATTACTAATCAGCTAAAATCTCCTTTAAAAGAGTTGTGATAGTTGAGGTACAAGCTGAGAAGTAAATATTATAATACACCTTGGCAGGACATTGCAAACATAATATGAGGAAGACTTGAAACTGAAAGTTTGTGATTTTCCTGTCCAATTAGAAATTGGAAGAAGAAACATCTGTGTTTCTGGAAGATGTGCAGGAACCTTGTGGAAGTGTTTTTGTGATCTTATTCTCCTATTCTTTTCTCTAGTGTGTCTATTTTCTACTGCTGTCAGTAGTAGGATGTATAGCTGGATGGATTTTTGGCCTTATCCGCTTGTTCCTATTGAGCATGACATTGGTTTGTATTTTAGTCATTTTGCAAGTTGGATCACTTTAGAACATAGAACCTCTTTCAGGTCAATTTTCTTCAGCTTAGGCTGCCCACCCAAGGATGGGTGCGCATCATCAACCCAAGTTATAAATCAGACTGCTATCTAATGCTGAGGTGAGTGCTCTTTGCTCCTGGTATTATGGTTTTTACTACATCGATAATAGGACATTTACCTACATCTATAATGTGGAGATAGGATTTTAGTGTATCTTAAATATCCAAGACTATCCAACTGTTCTAAAATGGATATGAATACCCCACAATTAAACAATAGTTTCCATGTATACTTATTAACAGTGATTACTTCACTTAAAGTAAGGATGGAAGTAGTTTTCTTCTGCTTCATGATCTTCTTCAGTTTCATGATCATGTGTTCCGTGATCGTCTTCTGCTTCATCGTATTCTTCTGGTGTTAAAAATCGTCGAAACACTGATATTCTTAGCTGAGTTGATTTGTTGACATTAACGTTTTGTTCACCATAATAAATGGTTCGAATGTGAGGGAAGCAAAAGAATGCGTATCTGCTTATTGGAATCGTAAGCTTATTTTGGTCCACCCGTATATAGGTTAATTGGTTGGTGTTCATTGGATCAATAGATGGACACATCAGAGTAACATTTATGACTGTAAGAGAGAGAAAAATATTAATTAAAATACAGAAAATAGTTATATTTAAGACCTATTGCAAAAGTGAAACTTATGTTTTGAAATTTAAAATGGAAAATATTTTAGTGGTGCACAGTATTAATATAATCCTTCCCTATGTTTTAAATCGGTTTTGTAAATGACAATGATAACATTTTTGAGGTTTACAAAGTATAATGTTGTAGGTTAAAGAAAAAAATAAATATGAATACCACTACAATTTGTAATTACTATTTTATGTGAATGGAATATTTTCATAATTCCTTTTCTCTGTATGTTTTTATCAATTGCCTAATCAGAAGCAATTTCCAAAAAGGTTTTAGCTTTTTTTATGAAAAACTGGTATTAACTTTTACAAAGAATTGCAAACTAGGGGTAAGGTGCAAAAATAAAATCTTTTCTCATTTCACCCATTTGGTCTAAACTAACCGAGGATGTGTTTACACTGCATATTGAAGAAGATGGGATGATGTTCTTCCTGCACTGTAAGCTGATCAAAAGCTACATAGCTACGTTTGCTCCTGAGAAATACAGTGCCACATTAACTGGTTAGTTCAGAACACTAATAGCTCAAGCTCACCTCTCTTCAAAGTCCATCAGAGTACCTCTTGAACAACATGCAAATTTGGATGACTGCTGGATTCTATGCTTGGTTTAGACATGATCTAACTGAGAAGCTGTAAGGTGGCAGGTCCTCGAAACCAAGGACGCAACAAAAGAGATGTTTCTGATAGTTTTTGATTTAGGCTAGAAGTTCTTAATTCTGGATGGAAAATACACTGAACTCACCCCCTCCCACAACCAACGCCAAAATCCGCTAAGTTTTTTGCTTTTAAAGAATTGCAACCATCAACATACTTTCAATGTCATTGTCTTCAATATACAAATGCTGCAAACTTTTTGGAATGTAGAATACTTGTTTCAATTTGTTATGTCCAAGATTAAGTTCTAGAAGGTTAGGTAGATTAAAGGTGTTGCGTGGAATGTTCTGCAGGTTATTGTGGGACATTCTTAGAGCAATGATTTTTGGAAGTCTGTTGAAATAGTTTTCTGGAATATAAGAAATGGAGTTATTTTCAAGAGAGAGATACATAAGTGATGATGGTAGATCAGGAGGCATAGTCTGTAATTTGTTGTTGCATAAGTTGAGCTGCATTAAGTTTTTCATGTTTGAAAAGGATTTTCCTTTGAGTACTGAGTCATCAAGAAAGTTATTGCAAAGGTCAAGCATGGTTATGTTAGGTAATCCTTCCAATGCATTTCCTGATAACCGAGAAATCCTATTGAAACCAAGGAGGAGTCTCTCTAGAGAGCTGGGGAGTGGGAATGGAAATTCTTCTAGTTCATTATGTTGTAAATGAAGTTGCATTAAGTTTGAAAGTTTGGCAAAAACACCATGGTCAATCATATGAAATTTAATTTTGTTGTGGCTGAGGTTAATTTCTCTTAAGAAGGTAACATTAGTGAATGGTCCTGCAGACACAGCTTCAATATCATTGTTTTGCAGATAAAGTTGTTGGACGTGACTAGGGATATTGGGTATTGTCTTAAGTTTACGATGATCACAGTACATGGATAACGGAAAAGCTGGTGGACAAAAGCATTCTCTGGCGCACTCAACTGGAAAAGGAAAGCGGGGAACTTCAGCTTGTGTATTTGGATTAAAATTAAAATAATCTGGATGTTGATGATCTGGCTCCTCATCATATTCATCCTCAAAATCATAGTCTTCATATTGACAAAAGACCATAGCAGCCCAGAGGAGGTGAATGATTGATAGCTGGCTCAGAATCCCCATATTTAAATTTGTATCTTGTATCCTGTTGATGAGAAGGAAAAATAAGTTTATTAGATAGTCATAAAGTAAATCACAGAAGTTTCAGTTTTAAGAAGAAGCAATATAAAAAAAAGTAAGTAGAAGAATGCTTTCTTTGTTTTGGCAACACTGTCAGTGATATTATTAGCAAAAACAAGTTTCATTCTGTGTCTGCCAAGAAAACAGCCATAAACAAATACACTGTCCTTGAAGTAAACATAAGTTTTCTTGTCTGAGTTCAGGCAAGGAACAGCTTTCTGCCTTTGCTGTGCCTGTTACTGAAGGATACCATAACAGTTGGGAGTAGAAAAAAATCCCAGTCTTCGTTCCTTTCTCTCTTTAATTTATTACAGAGAAGTTGCAAAAGGACTTTATATAAAGTGGTATAGTCTGGGGTTTGTATTGGACATTTGAGGTGTTGCATTCTTTCGAGTGTAATGGGTTAAGCATCAGCCTTACAAGTTAGTTTTAAATGGGTGCGGATGGAATTCCTGAGCAATGTTTCTTCCTCAGACCTTTGGAAACACATAGATAGCCTTATTAAACTCTGTCAAGATGAAAACTTTTTTTGCAAATGTATTAGTTATTCTCACTATGAACCTGCAACACACAAATGGTGCATGGTCAATATCATAGAATCATAGAAGTGTTGTTTGGAAGGGGCTTTTGGCGGTCATGTAGTCCAGTCTGGTGCTCCAAGTGTTTCCATCTCCAACAGTGGATCAGATCAGCCTAGATTTTGTCTGGGTGAGCCTTGAAAATCTTCAAGGGTGGAATTCCAGCATCTCTCTAAATAACCCAAGTTAGTGTTATGCTACGCTCCTTCTGAAGAAACTTGCTAGTCTTACTAAGCATCCAAGCCATGGCTTGCGTCTGTTGTCCTTGTTTTTAAACAAAGTTATTTTTGTTAAAAATATATTTTCTCAACTAAGGTGAGATAATTGCAGGATTGTTTCTATAAATAGAACAGTGAAATAGATTACTTTGAAACAGTTTTTTATGTAAAATAGAAATTTACATGGTGTTGGTGACTATGTTCTGTGGCATTTTATGTTGTTTTTCTATTATTTTCTGCAAAACATGGCTGACAGTACAATGCATTAATGATGATAAAAATTTAATTTTTCTGTTCCCATCATTTAATTAAGTCAAATACAAGTCAACCATTGTGTACTGCACATCATATAAAATTTTTGTTGATAAGAAGTTTTCTTTATAGTCTTCCTATGCTTCTGTAATCATATGTTCTTTACAGACATGAACTAATTCACCTTCAAAGTACCCTTCTGAGCTGAAGTACTGATGTTGTGAAAAACAATTTTGCATGTCAAATTTCTGATGCTCAAAGCCAGACTAACATTTTAGAGCACTTTATGCAGTCAGAGGAACCCTGTTATTTGGCAGAATTAGAGTTGTGAATCATGTCAAGCTGTTCAACTTAAACAACAGACGAGTCAAAAATGTAACATTGCAGGTCAAAGCACACAAATCATGGAAAATTTTAAGAGACTTCGCTCAGTATAGTGTGGGAACCCTGAGGCAGAAGAAAGCAGATATTCTCAGGTTTTTTTGTAAATACATTCGTGTTTCTTAATCAGGGGACTCTTTTCTTTGTTTTCTTGATGTTCTTAATATTTTTTTACCAAACAATCAGTAACAAAGGAGATGAGACTTGCAAGTGCTAATTTCCTATGCTTCATAGTGGCGATTAATTCCTAATGCATGATGTATTCTACAAATTGAATGAGAGAGAGCATCCTAAGAGGAAAAAAAAAAAGTAGTAGCAATCATGGCATTTAATACATCCTCGTAATCTTCTGGTGTTGCACACAGCCCATATGTGACAATGGCTGAGTGAAATAATTTGTGGTATTGTCTAACTTGCATTTCTAACTTTGTATCATTTGTATTTGAATGCTCCTTTCATCAAGTTTCATAACTGATAAAAATCTTAAAAACAGGTTTGGATGGAGTCAGTTGTCTGGAACCCCACTGTAGGTAGGTACTCAGCAAAGCCAGGGACTCCGTATCCCTACAGCATCATCAGAAGTCTGAGCTAATCTAAGTAAATGGCAGAAATTTGTCTGCACAGAGAGCAGCCTTGCACTAGAAGCATTGTATAAAGGCACTATGCTGATAAAATTTGCAGACACTTGCTGGGTTGAGAAGCAATACTGTGCTTCAGGAGGAATTAATTGGGTTTCAGATTTCAGGCAGTGTGTATTGGCAGAATACCTTATTACCGTATTTCTAACTTATGGTCAGACCTGGTGGTGTCTACCTATATAAAATCTGTCTCTAAATCCTGTGACTTGATTTTGTTTTTCGTGAACAGATCTTTACACAATCTGTCCCCCATGCCTATTTCATGTTCTTGGTTCCCTTTTGAGTCCTGTTTCTCTCAGTTTCAGTCCAGAACTTTAGCTTCACCTTCTGGTTCTATTCTCTCAGCACTTCTACTAGGTGTCACAAAATTTCCAAGTAATAATTTCAGTTCTCAGTGCCACAATAGTCTTTAGAAACCAGAAGGAACAACTCAGGAAGGTCCTGCTCAGTTTGAGGAAAAAGCTTACTTAGGCCTTCATGCAAGTGATCCACTTGCCAGGTAAACAGTGTAAAGAGAACTATCATTGCTTCAGATGGAATGAGAAGTAACAGGTACCAAAGTCTTTTGCCGGTTTTATGGATAGAGGGGAGCTGGTATTTGGGGGGATGTTTTTTATACCTTGGCGTAGTTGAGTGCATTTTTAGTAGAATAGTAACTGTCCTGCCAGGCTTGCAGGTCATGTCTCAAAGCACTGAGATACTACACTTCTTCATGAAATATTTCTAAGAACTTAACTAGCTTTAAAACAAGAATCATGTCAGGTAAAACTTGATAATGGGGGAAGCAAGTCAGATGCACACAATATGATAAATTGCATATATACAAAGTTGAAAGAAAATAGAAAATCTTAAAAGCATGATTCTCTACCACCTATAATAAACTCAAAGCTTAGTAACGGTATTTATAAGCAGTTTACTAGCTGAAAGCTAAAAATTATATAACATGCATGAATCACTCTTAACTGTAAAAATAACACAATCCGTTCATTTTATTCCTGCTTACCAAGGAAACTTACTCTTTGGAAGTCTGTGAAGCTCAAGTTGTAGAGGGCAGCAAGTTATTGTGCTGGTGAAATCATCTGAGGAATAGCCTAACACAGCTGGAGGAACAAAAGAGCTCTCTAAGCCATATTTTGTGGTGAGGAGCCTTGTGGGAAGGCAAAGCAAAATAATAGCCTTAGCCCCTCTTCTGATTTGCCAGTAAAAAAAAAAAAAAAAAAGTTTTGTGCCACATCATCAGTTACTGTAGATGCTGTGTCATAAGTCTGTGAAGCGATTTCCCCTTTTGTTAAAATCACTTCAGAATTATTTGTAAGATTCTTTCAGTGTTACCAGTTCCCATTAAAAAACAATTGAGAGAGTAAGACTTTAAAAAATATTTCAGAGGTCGTTAGTTCATAGTGCGGTTTCAACTACAATGATTCGGTTACGCAAAGGCTTTGTTCTCTGGAGGATGAAGTTAAGAAACAGTACAAAATTAACCTTACCAAGCTTGAGGGAAAGCATGTGCTATAGAAAAGCTCTTATGAACATCTTCCATTTTATACTTTTTTCCCTCCACAATTCATATTTCCTGTTTCCTTCCTGCAAAGTAGTTGTGCTATACAGTGCTGTTGGTATGATGATGTACTTCTCAGTGTTGTTTTAAAGTTGTAGTTCAGGATTCACAGTAAGTTTCCAACGTGTTTTTGCTAAGTTGTATAGAAAGAGCATAAATCTTCCAATGAAAAAGACAAGTATGACATGAGATATAAAACATTTTACTGAAGAAATGTATTTTTTTTAGCTTTTAGGAGGGAGGAAAAAAACGCATGGTTATCTGCTTTTGCTGCTATATGGTACTTAAATAACTGTGACATCTGCAAAAAAAGGGGAAAAGGACAATTTTTTTTGAAGTGAGACGCTGTTGTGGATTAATTGTATGATTTATCAAAAGCATTTAATTATGATTTTGGTTTGGTAAAAGAATTACATTATTTCAAAATCTATTCACAAGGAAGAATCTGGTTCTTAAAAAAGCGTAAGTGCCTTAGAGGTATCATATTTGAGAAAATAATGCAAAAGTAAGGTTTACTACTTTTTTGTCTTTGAGCTTCCTGAAGCTGATGATTTGCTTGACCTTTTCAAGTTTCCTCTGTAACACTGAGGACGAGAACATTGTTTAAGAAGATAAATGATGCATGATTCTAACATTTGGGATATAAAGAAAAGCACCAGAAGCCATGAGCAAAAGTAATATTGTAGGAGTTGGCAATACTGGAACTAAAATAAAGCAGTTGTGTATTTATGTAGAGAATACAGAATATAAGGGAGATGTTGAAAGAGTAAAATTAAAACTATATAATCCTTTATTAACAGTACTGTAAATAGTTGAATAGCTATGTTTTACCACTAAACGCAAATAATAGTAAACAACAGAAGTAACTGATTTTTAAAATAATTAGAATACATTCGTAATGATGAATGAAAAAACCCAACAAGTTTGTTATGCTACTTAGTAAAATGTTATTTGCTGCTACAAAGTTTGGGTGTTTTAAGCACAAGACAAAGAATATGGTGCAAATTTTTGGGAGCTCCATTATATTAACAGTTCTAAATAAAGCAGATGAAAAAATTAAAACTATTTTCTCTAAAGATAAAAATTGGACCAAATGAGAATTTTAATTTTATACCTGATATTTTTCTATCGTTTTCAACTATGGATTGTGTCCCAAATCCTCTTAAGCTATCAGGGGACTTAAAATCTCATGGTGGCAGAGCAAAAGAGTCTGTCCTTTTGAATAATTGTAGCAAAGCTCTTGATTTAAAGCATATTTAGCTACAGAAGATGATGTAGATCTAACCATAGGATATATTAAGTCTCAGTTCCTTTTTTGTTGTATGGGCTATCTTGGATATAAACAAGTCTATACTTTGTGATCTTGGTCAGGTTGTGTGGTTTGATCTTCTCTTAGTTTTGGTTTGAGGTGTGGTAGGAATTTCCTTACAAGGAGGATAATGAGAGGATTAAATTTAGCATCATTCATGTAAGACTTCTTGTTTCAAAGGCTGTGACAAATCGATTAAGTTTTCAATGTGTTTTGGTTTTCAGTTTTTAAAAAAATGTGTTTCATAAGGACTTATTTTTACTGTTGAATTTGTAAATTTTTTTAATATATGCAGTTGTGATGCTTGAGATACATCTTGCTTTGCTAGAAGTCAGGGTTGGCTTGAAGCTGATTTATTTTCTTAAGCCAAACTTGGATGGATCCTTTTTGTAAATTAAAATGTTTGAAATTTTATCATCTTCATTAACTGCATTCAACTTACAAGACTTGTTAGCTTTTTCAACTTTGGTTCTGAACTGAAGGCTTAAGAAAGGAGACTGTTCTAATATTTTGTGATTTTACGTTTGTTTAGCTAGTTGAGTAAACTTGAAAAATTTGAGATTTCTGAATTTTAGCCAAAATATTCATAGAATAAGTAGAGAAGATAACCAGTGGCACTGAGGTGAATGGGATTGGCCCTGATATAAGAAGGAATGAATTATACTGCTTGGCCTTTTCCCTATATTTACCATTTTACTATAAAAGATTCTTGGGTTTCTTTGGGTTTCTCCACCTCCCCCCCCCCCCCCCCCCCCCCCCCCAAACTTATAATGGTCCATATGAAGCCTATAGAAAGGAAAAAAAAGTGCATGTTGGTCATAGAGGATTAAAGGAAATCAAATGAAGCTAAGCTGTATAAGTTAGAACTGAGAACTGTCTTAGAAGCATGATCTCGTTAGAATTAGAAAGTTCTTTAGCTAAGGTCTGGCCCTGCTATCAGACGTCTGAAGGAAAGCCTAAAGCTCAAAATTTTAAAGTCCTCAGTTGACAACTTTGAAGGAATTCTGTGTTTTAGATAAGAATTGGTAGTGTTAGTTTGTTACTCTAAGTGATTGTACAGTAGAAAAGAGAATGCGTGATCAAATATAATGAGGAACTTTGAATGTTGTAATTTGGTTCCCTGTAAAGCCTGTGGGTTTCAGAAGTAAGAAACAGCCTTAGGCATGTATCATCTAGACTGGGGTGCACTTCAAAGTCAGATTATAGGCACAGAAAAATGCAGATATAAAACTCTTTGCATCTTAGTTTCTAGGTCTTAACTGGCAGTCCACAAACGCTATCAGCAGACCACCTGCAGCCTGTATGACTCTTGTATGTGATCTGCAAAGGCACTTCTTATTTGTGCTTGCTAACAATAAAAATAACTGATTATCAAGATTGTAGTGGCTTCTCAATTTATTTGTCCTGTGCCAGAACTAATCTGAAAATTCAGATACTGAAGTGTAGAGCTCTCAGCAAATCAAGATACTGAATTGCTTGATCTTGCAGAGCCTCCAGCCCAGCCACAGCCCAGAGCACTCAGTTAATTATAGCTCTTACAGACTTCATGTTATTCTGCTCTTCAGTGGAAAGTCATTCTAGGAGCATGTCCCTGTGCGAATATGCATTTTTAAAGGTAGTGGAAAAAGGGGTCATCAAATCATATCAACAATTATGCAGAGCTGAGACAAGACCCAATCTGTTTAAAAAAGGAAAGGAAGACAGCTGTGCCATGTGTGGGGCTTACTGTTGCCTCTGACTTGAACCTTGTGTGGTCTCTACTTAATTCCTATTTAGTAGGTGGTATTACAAGATCAAAACTCTGGCAACGCTCATCTTATGCAGCCTGTTTTATACGTGTTGCTTTGTTTTGCTAGGAGCTACTAAGGAGAACATGTTGAGCAACTGAAAACAGTTGAGTTTACAAAAAGTATATTTGAAAAATAATTCCTAAGATATGCTAGACTGTACGTTTTGCATGTGTTGATGAAATGGTACTCTGAACTAACTTTCTTCATTGACTCTTCTAATCAAAGGCAGGTTGTGGTTGCTGGGTGATGTTTTTTTATCAGTCTGTTATAACTTCAGTATGCATTCTACAACCATGAATTTAAAAAGGAAATTAAAGATGTTTTTGTGTAGGTTTTATGGCTGCATTTCAAGAATGTGCTTTTCAGGTGGCCATGCAGTCCTAAAAGAATGGAAAAAAACCCAGAAGTTGTCCTGTATTTTTACTAGAAATCAGTATAAGTTAGTGGGTATCCTAAGCCCTGTGATGGGTTCATTGGGTGCTTATTATCATTCTGAAATACAAACATGCCTTTTCCTCTCATCCATCTGTGGGATATGGAGGATTTTTTTCTCTGTATCTTCTCCACTTCCTCCACTTATGTGGATTTGCTGATTCTGAGTTGACTAGCATCCCCTCTCTTTTTGTTCTCCCTTCTTCCTAAGCGTTCCTTTACTTATTGAAATTGTTGAATTTTTCTCATATTCTACTTTTCTGTATTTCTGTATTTTTCTTATTTTGTTTTTTTAAACTTTATACTTTTTGTTTTTTAAAAAACCCACACCTTTGAAGCATATTACTAGTTAACAAATGCAACTACATTTGGATCTCAAAGACCGATCCTGGTATAGAACAAATGACTGACAGCAAGAGTTTATTGACCTTGTAACATGGGAATTAATATAATCCCATAGGCAATTGTGGAGTAATTTCTTCTACTGATAGACAGTAATACACTGAATTTTTAGAGCAGAATTCACTAGAAGCATCTATGCATCTAGAAGTAATACATTAGGAAGCCCCAGTCTCATTAGATGATTGGTTGAACGTGTGCAATGATCAATTTGTATTGCAATTTGTTTTGCTTCATAAGCAAAAGCTAGGTATCAAGCCTCCCAGCATGTTCAAATTTGTAATACTGAAGCTTTTTGAATGGAAGGGTGGATGTGTTTTTGCTATCAATATCAATTTACAGTAATGGATAATTGACTTGGAAAGACTAATAGAAGAGGAGGGTTGTAACTTTTTTCTGAATGTATTGCTGTGTTAGAAACCTTAGAAAATCATAATACTATATTGGGGGGGTGTACTTTTTTTGATACATGGATTTTACTTTCTACAGCAGAGGCATTTAAATAGTCCTCATCGTATAATGTTTCTACTACCACAATAACAAGTAATTATAAACAATTGATACTGGCATAGTAAAACAAGTTTAAAATTCATGTACGCAATAATATCTGTAGCAAATGGTGTCTGGTTACTCTAAAATACCCTGGACTATTATCTAAAATTATAAATCTCTTCTGAGGAGAGTCACTGTTGTCAGCTGATGCTTATATTTTTAGTAATTGAATAGTTTGTTTAACAAATATATTTTGCTTTATACTTTGTATTTTTATACGGCCTACTTTGGTTGTTCCAAGAGAGATGACTTTGGGCTATATTTTCCTCCCACGTGGAGTTCTGGGATATTGCCTGCTTAATTGGAGGTTGTATATCTGCGCTTATACCATCTGTGACTGCCTGTTTTTGCAGTCACTGTTTACTGGTGCAGGTATATTTATTTTCCCTGAAGCAGCATTAGCAATTAGACCTCAGACTTTAACATAGCCTTTATTTTGCCTGATGTGTGTCCTATATAAAATTATGTAGATGATCATAGTGTATGACAGGTGTCTTGCACTCATTAATAAACAAAAGTAATAAACATTGTAAATAAAACTAAAAGAACATACAGTGTTTTGTAACAGAGGAAAGTGAGAGAGGTAATATAGCTGAATCTAGAGTATAGAGATCCTTGAGCAGTACCAATCCAAGCTGGTAAGTCCAAATAAAGTAGTACCCTTTGTACTTGTCCTTATTGCTTCTGTAATAGTTTATTCAGTGTTATTTATTTGAGATAGCATAAAATGACACTCCTTTTATAATTACCATTTTTAAAAAATATTAGTGTATCTTTCAGTTCTTTAGCAGTTTAGGTATGACCCTCATGTCTTCAAAAAAAAAAAAAAAAAATCAGGAAAATCTGAGGACTGTCATCTTAATATGTGAAGTTGATTAGAAACTTGCTGCTCACTGAGGGAGCATTCTTAGCATCCACTTTAACTGTCTAACTTCATTCCTTGAGTCTATTCCAAAGCAGTCACTTCTACTCATTTATTTCAAACAGAACTGCTAACTTCAGTGCCCTAAGCTGATAGATGCCTAAAAGAGATAATGTGAATGCTACCCTATTTTAATAATTTATATTAGTACCTTATTCATTAGCTTATTTTTTTCATTCATATATATGGACTTCATTTTTGTTAAAAGAACTAGAAAATGTGCCTGCAACTTCAGATTGTTCCCATGTTTTTATCCAATCTGTAAATCATATGTTTATTGCCCCAAAAATAAGCTTTTTTTTCTTTAGGCACTTTCAGGCAAGGATAAGGAGTAGTTGTCTAAGTTATCTGCCAAAGAATTCCTGAATGATTGTGCATAGGAAAATGTTCTGCATTAGCAGAAATTTTCCCCTTGTACGTGATGGAAAGTGCTTCCCATTTACTCTTTTGAGCGTGTTTAAGAATGAAGGTCCTTACTTGGGTTTTACAATGACTGTAGAATGTGTTTCTTTTTGTGGTAGACTTATTTGTTTGAACATTTCCAGAGCAATAGATATTTACAACTGCCCTGCCTTGTGGTGCAGAGGATTTTGCCAGGCAGCCTTTTGGCTCTCTCCAGTAGTCTAGAAACTGGAGATAATCCTGAAACCAGTTCTTAATTTTTATTATTCCTCTTTCTTCTGAAGAATAAATCCTCTCATTTTAGCACAAGACCTTGTATGCTGGTATCACAGTCAGCATTACATTTATGGCCTGCAGTACATTTTTTTTTCTGCAGTTGGAATCTGTGACTTGGAAACTTTCATAGAAACACCAAGTATTATTATATGTCATTCATCTATACCCTGGCATATTCTCTTATAAGGAAAGATGTAACTAACCTCTGTACCCTTTATTTCCTTCAGTTACTTTCCATTTTTATCTCCATTGTGTTTGGATTTTCTTTAAATAATATTAACACTGTTTTGGGAAAGATACTTGTCCATGCACTTACATTCTGCCTGACATATAAAATAAATGTGTCATTTGATTTATGGCAAGTAATCAAATTGAAGTGTTTCTCTACTGTTTGAATAATTTGTGAGTCACAGCTGCTTCTTGGCAGAGCTGAGACAGGGTCTCATAGTTACTTTATCCAATCACTCTGTGGCAGGAAGTCTTCCGTTTCTTCTATCGTTCGCCATTCTGAGATCCTTGAAAGGCCTTATGGCTGCTTCTGGTGAGGACTTGAACATGGTTCACACCTAGAACAGCATTCAGATTAGCGGCCATCTCATTAGGGAGGATGAGGTGATCTAGGCATTAGTTACAGATCTTCCATGGTAATCAAGCAAGTGTCCTTGTTGCTATATGTCATGCTTCTGAGACCTGACTCTTGCCTTGTCCTATCCCTTTTTGAGAGTGAAGGTAATGCCTGCTACTATTTTAGCCAAAATATAAACATAGTATCATAGAATCATAGAATCATTAAAGGTTGGAAGAGACCTCCAAGATCATCGAGTCCAACCATCAACCCAACAACACCATGCCCACTAAACCATGTCCCTAAGCGCCTCATCTACCCGTCTTTTAAATACTTCCAGGGATGGTGACTCAACCACTTCCCTGGGTAGCCTGTTCCAATGTTTAACTACTCTTTCAGTAAAGAAATTTTTCCTTACATCCAATCTAAACCTCCCCTGGCGCAACTTGAGGCCATTTCCTCTCGTCCTTTCGCCAGTTACTTGGGAGAAGAGACCGACACCCACCTCGCTACAACCTCCTTTCAGGTAGTTGTAGAGAGCAATGAGGTCCCCCCTCAGCCTCCTTTTCTCCAGGCTAAACACCCCCAGCTCCCTCAGCCGCTCCTCATAAGGCTTGTTCTCCAGACCCCTCACCAGCCTCGTTGCCCTTCTCTGGACACGTTCCAACATCTCAACATCCTTCTTGTAGTGAGGGGCCCAAAACTGAACACAGTATTCGAGGTGCGGCCGCACCAGTGCTGAGTACAGGGGCACTATCACTTCCCTGCTCCTGCTGGCCACACTATTTCTGATACAGGCCAGGATGCCGTTGGCCTTCTTAGCCGCCTGGGCACACTGCCGGCTCATGTTCAGCCGGCTGTCGACCAACACCCCCAGGTCCTTTTCCGCCAGGCAGCTTTCCAGCCACTCTTCCCCAAGCCTGTAGCGCTGCATGGGGTTGTTGTGGCCGAAGTGCAGGACCCGGCACTTGGCCTTGTTGAACCTCATACAGTTGGCCTTGGCCCTTCGATCCAGCCTGTCCAGGTCCCTCTGCAGAGCCTTCCTACCCTCGAGCAGATCAACACTGCCGCCCAACTTGGTGTCGTCTGCAAACTTACTGAGGGTGCACTCGATCCCCTCATCCAGATCATTGATAAAGATATTAAACAGAACTGGCCCCAATACTGAGCCCTGGGGAACACCGCTCGTGACCGGCCGCCAACTGGATTGAACTCCATTTACCACAACTCTCTGGGCCCGGCCGTCCAGCCAGTTTTTGACCCAGCGCAGAGTCCACCTGTCTAAGCCGTGAGCCGCCAGCTTCTCCAGGAGAATGCTGTGGGAGACGGTGTCAAAGGCCTTACTGAAGTCCAGGTAGACCACATCCACAGCCTTTCCCTTGTCCACTAGGCGGGTCACCTGGTCATAGAAGGAGATCAGGTTGGTCAAGCAGGACCTGCCTTCCATAAACCCGTGCTGGCTGGGCCTAATGCCCTGGTTGTCCCGCAATGCCCTGGTTGTCCCGCAACATCCATAATGCTTTCTTTTAAAAAAATAAGTATACAAAAAAAATCTTACTGGGTCTTAGTCAGGGGATGGCGTGAAACCCGTGCTTTGAGTGATTAGAATGAACTATCAGAATTGAGCCAATAGTAGTAGTTGCCTTTAAAAATGTTAGTATTCTATATGACTGCAAGACAGCTCCCCAAAACTCCCTTCACATCTTTGCCAAACACTAGACTTATTGCTGAAACCTCTAAATCTGTATGTTATGAAAGCAGTCACACAGAGATGGCTGGTGTAATTGTTTAGAACTGCTGATGGGTGAACCAGATACTGGGTTTACCCACAATGGAATGTTTGAGTGGAAAGGTACTCTTTAGAAAGACAGAAAAGTTACTTTATGAAGCAATTGCACATCTAACAGATGTGATTTCCATTCTCACATTTTCTCCTCTTCTCAGGTTCCTGTGCATTCTGATTTTGGGAGGGAACTGTTAAAGCAGGAAGCATGTGTTACCCTTTCTGTTCTAAGCGCAAAGCACAAGAAGCAGCAGTATGCATCTATAATACACAGGTACCGCTAAGGCAAAGCATTCCTGAAACAGGAGAAATGAAATATTGCCTTACGTATGTATGCTCCAATGGAACGCGCTCAAGGAAAACATTTCAAAGATTTTTAGTTAGTATGGTAAGAAACCTTTTATTTTTTTAATGTGCACTGTGTTTATGGCTTTATCATAAATAATGATACAAGGTTTTTATAAAGCGTAATTACTTTTTTCTTCCATCTATTAGATGGAAGCAGTGAGAAGAATGTTGAAGATTGGTTTTAGATCAGACTTAGTTTCTACTTTTCTGAAATAAAAAATTGTGGTTTTGACTTCTAGAAATTCAATCTGAATGCACTTTATTTAGCTTTAAACAGCAATATTAATTGTTCCAGGAAGACCTTTTCATGAAGAATTTTTTTCTTCAGTAAGAACCAAAATACCAAGGGATTAGAGTACCAACACATAATTTCCTACAGATTTCACCTTGATTGTGGTCTCAAGGAGAAGAGATAGTGGCCTGTTGACCTCACACTAGCTTACCCTGTTTTGTGTTCTGAAAAGTTCATTGCTATATTGTATAGGTAAATGCTAATTGTTAACTGTGTTCCTGACATGACAAATAAGGAATCTTTTGCCATGTTGCTTAAGAAAGTACTTTATGGGGTCTGGCTGTGATAGTGGTAGATGGAGGTTTGAAGAATGTTTTCTTTTGCATGGCATCACAACAGACTTTATCTTCATATCAAATGTGCCAATTTACAGGCCCCTGTATAGGAGCATAGTTTGCCAAGTAGAACATAAAGCCATTAACTTTACTACCCGATTTTGGTAGATGTTTGCATGGAACATAGCTTCTCAGAGTACTCTGATTCTTTCTTCTCAAAATTGATCATATTACATGAAGATTCTGCTGGTTGTTATAGGACAGTATTATGCAGTTAGTGAATATGGGGGCAAAGTATTATACTGTTGTACTGACATTTACCTCCTACTTCTGTATTTCTGAAAGTTATTGGACTTTCTCTTTCTATGTTAGTCATTTTATAAATGGAGTTAAATAAAAGTTCTTCTTTGCCCTGTGAAATCTAGTATTTGAGGAAATAGAAAATACTGGAAATAATAATTTACAGGAGGGCAACATCTATATGAAAATTGTATGTATTAGCTTAAAATATAAATGAAAAATATGCATTCCAAAAAGCAAAGTAAGCATTCATGAAATGATTAATTTCTAGCTATTAAACACTAGCTTTTTTTTGAGCAAGTAATAATTATGCTGCATCACAGTATCGCTGCTGGAGAAATGAGTAGACTGTTACTTTTTTATTCCTGCAGAACACTAGGTTATTATATCACTTCCTGAATCTGAGCATCTGCTCACCAGGTTAATACATAAGTGGCTTCTTCACTTTCTTCATGCTAAAAAATTAGGCCCTATTACTGACCCATGAGTCACTTATTTGTTATTTCAAGTGACATGTTTCAAATGTTCCTTGTTTCATCCTGTAGAATAGAAAGATAGAATGAGATAGAGCTGACAGAAGAAGAATAGTATGGTGTCTGGATGTTCTTCTTGGTGGCCTAAATAGGATATAAATTTTGGTAAAATAATATCTTTTAGAATGGCAGGCCAATTTTCTTTTCCACAAATGAGAAACAAAGGAGTTAAGGTATTCTGTGAAGAATGTTTCTTGGAAGGAAAGTATTTTCGTTGGTCTTTATATCTAAAAAGCACTTGGAAATAACACAGACTGAACAATTAAGAGGCAAGTGCGTGCTTGTGTTGGTGACTTGCTCCCTCTCTGTCCCTCAAGAAATTTTACATCCTTTGGCAACCAGTCAGCTAGATATTTTTTTCCATGCTTAACAGAGAATGTAACTCCTTAACAGTTACTGCAAATGTTATTGTGAAGAAAGCATATTAATTTCAGTGTTGCTCCCCTTGACTCTGATAGAAACCTTTATATAGGTGATGGGTAGTACATGCATAATGAATCTGGTATATGAAACATAATGCATGAGATGCATAGATGGCCTATATATATGTGGCTAGGCTGATGCATCCAGGCTTGTTAAATTTATTGCTTATGCACAGGGAGTTTGTGGCAAGACTTAGGTGTGTGTGGAAATGTGTGGGATTCTTGTCAAAACTGCATCCACAGTGCTGCTGTTCCAGAAATCTCATAGTCTTCAAATTTCTCCTGGACAAGAATTTGAGACAGAAAAAGTGTTCGTGCATAGAATAACCTGGCTGTATGGTATTCCCACTGCAGTCATAGCAGCACAGTGGTTAAATCCAGAATTGCATTGTTCAGTTGAGTAGAACTGTTCATATTTTATATGAAAAACTGCAACAAGTCTGTCTGTTGGCAGCATGTTCTGTTGAGCTAATCTTTTGTTGGCTCACACAAGCTTTGAGAAACATCCCAACTTGTTTCAAATATTGATTAGTTTTGAAAGTCTCTTAAATATCATGAAAGACTGTTTATTTTATAGTTAACACTGTCTTCCATCTCAGCTGGTTCATTGAGTATGCAGGGTAAATCTTGCATTTATTTTAGCAGATAACTTTAGATAGTGGTATGTGATACGTGGCATTTGGAATTAGAGTCAGATTTTCATTTACTCCAGGGCTTTTCCATATGTTTCCTATTAGCAGCTTTGTTCCCAAACCTCTGATCTCCCCAGAAAGGAAGAAAAAACCCCACAAACCCAAGAAACAATCTTAAATTCTAAACATAGAGAAGGAGGAAAAAAAATAGGCTTCAGAACATGATTTCAGTATTTTTAGTTTACCATTGCTTTTATTGTCATGCTGGTGTTAAATTCTGATCAAAATGAAATGGAAATATTAATGTTTCTTTTGTCTGTTGTGGTATACCTTAGTTTTTCTGGATAGATAGTGCAATATTTTAACTGGGAATCTGCTCTTAAGGCTGTGAAACAGTGGGTGGTGATGTTTGGTGGCATTCTTAGCATTTCCATTTGAATTTTCATCTTTTCTTTGAACTTCATTAGGAAAAAAAAAAGCTTGTGTTACTAATTTTTTGTTCTTGCTAATCTGTCATTAAAAAACAAACACTTGTGAAGTAGATTTTTTTTTTTTTTTTTTTTTAAATCAGGGCAACATGGGAAAATATCCAGAAACTTTGAGTAATGGAGAGAACAAATTGGCATAGTTCAAACTTGGAAAGTTGAGACCTCTTGGTTTTGTTCACCTTTACTGGGCAGTCTTCTCTGAGATATTTGAAGTTTCTTCAACAGATTCCAGTGAATGCAACTACTTGTAGAATTACTAGTAGTGAATATCAAAATATTAGCTAGAAACTTAAGCTCTGAAAGATTTAACTCTCTAGATTTAACTTAAACTTGAAAAGAAACGTCATAAGATTAGTAAATGGCCAACTATGGTTGAACTAATATGGTACATAGTTTAATGTTGGTAATTGCTTTCTTCGAGAGAGAGCAGAAACTGCTTCTTAGGACATAGGTAAATGCTTTTTGAAATTACGTTAAATTATGTCAAAGTTTCATAACAGTGAAGTTGTATTGGATTTCCTTTGCATAACCTGTTTTTGGTAGCTGGAATATTTTCCCACTTCAGCAAACCAATATGAATGGTTAAAAACTGCCATATCTTAATTTATGTACTTTTTTTCTACTGGTCTGGTCTTAGGCATTTCCCTCACTTTTGGGAAATGCTGGTGCAGGAAAAAAAAGAAACTTTTTGGAAGTTTCCACTATGTTTAGAATAGCCAAACTTTCACTTCTTGGTTTCTTAAGGAAAGGAAGCTTTTGTCTTTGTCACTTACTTCACTCAGTATCTTTTGATCCTCATTGCCAATTATAACCAAATTTGACACAGGATAGAGGGAAATATATATGTACTTGTTACCAACTTGTGAAAAATAGCAGCTGAGCAGAGGAAAGCACTCCAAAGAGGTACTTCAACTGAAGAAAAGACAGTTACAAATTCTCCTTCTTAGAGTAAGCAGCCAGATGGCAAGACGAAACAGAGATGTTGACTAACCTCTTGGCATACTTTTAGCTCTGTCACTTGGCAGCCAAACAGGTGGTAGCTGTGGAAGGCAGCTGTAGGAGAATATGCTGAGGTGTTGGTGTGAGGCAGAGACAAGCTGGAAGAACCTGAGAGTTCTAAGACTCAAATCCATAGGAATCCAGGCTTCTGTAGCTTCCTTGTTCATGGAATAACTAAGTGACAGCAACACTGGGAATGAAGAGATTGTCCTTATCCTTCTAAAGCAGCCCAGAATACTGTTAGCCTTCTTGCCGCAAGGGCATGTTGCTGGCTCATGTTCAACTTGTTGTCTACCAGGACCCCCAGGTCCTTTCCTGCAAAGCTGCTTTCCAGGTCGTCCAGCATTTACCAATGCATGGGATTATTCCTCCCTAGGTACAAGACTTTGGACTTCCCTTTGTTGAACTGCATGAGTTCCTGGTGGCCCATTTCTCCAGCCTGTCGAGGTTCCTCAATGGCAGCATAACCCTCTGGCGTATCAGTCACTCCTTCCACTTTTGTGTCATTACCCTTGCTGAGGGTAATCTGCCCTATCATCTCGATCATTAATGAAGATGTTGAACAGAATTGGAGCCAGTATTATCCCTGGGGTATGCCACTAGTTACTGGCCTCCAACTAGAATTCACTAGATCGCTACCCTCTGCTCCCTGCTGTTCCACCAGTTTTCAATCCACCTCACTGTCTGCTCATCCAGCCCATACTTCATTGTGCTTTTATGATTTTACAACTCTTTTTTCCTAAGGTCATGCAGTGATATCCAAATAGCTGTGGTCTTTCTCTGTCCATCTGTCCTTTTCTCTTTCCTGACACTTCTGAGCATAGTGGACACTTTTAGCCAGTTTGCCAGATACACTGAATTCCTGCAGATTTTATGTAAATTGACACCTGGGCAGAGGAAGAAGACACTATTAATACTGCAAAAAGGAAAGAAAATCAAGACTCCCTCACCTTCTTTAGCTTGTTTAAGCAGCAAGAGAAAGCACCTAGATGATCTGTGAGTTTCACCAAATTTTACATCCACTGTGACAAACTACATTGGCAATTTTGCATTAAGGCAGCTAACAACAAAGTGGACAACAAAGTAGTCGATTCTGAACCCATACTTCTAACCTATGGATATATTGCTGTGAAGGAAATAAAGAAGATACTGCATTGAGACTAATATCATTAAGGATATGAGGTGGAATGGGATTTTGTGATGGGAGGTTCAGGGTTGCATGGCGTAGGTATCCTTACCAAACTGGTCTTCATTAGGCATCTTGCTTGCGGAACAAACTTGTGTCTCAAACTGAAGTGGTTTGACGTTTCAAAATTTTGTTTTTGTTTTTTTGGCTTTTCAATATGGATGTGAAAGAAATCCTGTTTTATTGAATATATGTTTTGATTACATGGTATGCACTTGCTGTAGCTGATGGTGCACGTTAAAATCATGATTTGATAGTATCTTATATTCTTTAAACTTTCAGTGTCTTATTTTGTTGTTATTTGTCTACTAATGCTGTGTAACTTCTGTATTATTCTTTGTATTGCTGTGTTTTAAAGTACTGCATTACATAGGTTGATATTGGGGAAAGGCAGGGAGAAGACTCAAAGATGAGGTTATTTCATCCTTTGGCAACTTAATGGTGTAGAGCACGACATAGAACTCAATCTTTAGAAGTATTCAAATAGTACTTTAGTACTCAGATAAGCTACTCTGCCTTATCAGTATTTGTGAAGTTTACTGAGCTATTACTGTGCAATAACAGTATTTGTTATCTATTCTTTAGAATTCCTTTTCCTTCTATTGGTAACAATAGGCTGCCATCCTCTGGTGAAATTTGTTAATTGTCTTCTTGTAGGGACCTGACAGATTTTCAGAAGAGAGAAGCCCATTAAAGTTTGGAAAGCTTAGACATAATAAATACTATTTTTTTTTATTAGAGGAATGTTGTTGCTTGTACAAGGAATAAGTAGTAAGAGAAGACTCTTAGAAGGATTTGTATCAAATCTCTTTCTCCCTCTTTCCTTTTTCCATAACATCTGTGGAGAATGTAAAGGTGGAGTTGATTTCTTGACAGTTTTTCTCCCCATTTGCTGATACTGAACTGCCTTGTTCTGTGGAAAGACTGTTGAACACCAGTGTTCATGTTATCATTAGTTAGCTATTATTCTGTGAATTTCATTGCTGTCCCTATTCAGAAATCATTGCTGCAACTGTGTAAGGTGCATTTTATATTGTAATGTCTATATGTCATTGTGACATCCACTTGGGTTTCTGTTAAAGTATGCCAAAGATTCAAGGTATGTAAATTATTAGTTATTAATACCCACAAATGCTAGCTAAAGAATGATATCTGAAAATGGTGGAGGGTCGTTTAACATATTTTTTTCTCATAGGTGACAGACATTCTATGGATGTATGTGACACGATATAGGAAATTACTCTTTTCTCTAAAAATAACTCTTACAGGAGACAGAATGAACCATTTGATTCTTAGCTGCCTTAATGCAAAATTGCCAATGTAGTTTGTCACAGATAAAGTTTTTTAAACTTCAAAGCTAGCTGAATTTGCCTTGAAGATGATGAAAAGCTAAGCAGTTGATAAAATCCTTTAGAGATTATTTATTAAGTGTGAGAGTGGAGGTAGTATCTTCAAAATAGTTTTGCAGTTTCTTCTATGAATGTTACGTGTACCCACGGATGCTGACTGTAGAAAGACTTTCTCAGTCTGAATGCATGACAAAGAGGAAAGTGTGAGAGGGCAAGAGAGTTTTTAAGGCTTTGGAAGGATAAGATCAAGACTATATAGCCTTCTACCTCTTAGGACTCTGCTACATTTTTACAAAGCTTTTCCATTATATTGACTTCAACAGTGGATGTAAAATTTCGTGAAACTCTTACGAGACCACCTGTAAAGAATTCTTAGGATTAGAAAGTATTAACCATGCGTTCTAGGGACTAGGACTCCTCTGCTAAAGCCACGCCCCAAAAAAAGTTTCAGGTGAGTTCCAAGACTGAGTACACTTTCTGGAGTCTGTGTTAGGATCATTAACCAGCCTCAGCCAAAACTCCTTGCCTTAGGAGACGAAAAAGCCCAGTGGCCATTTTTCTTACCTGTGCCTGGTGATTAGTCATAGAAATGCAGGCAGTTTGAACAAAAGCAAGAGGGATTTTATTTTTTCATGTGGCAACCTACTCACCTGTGGGCCTTTGTTATGTTTGGAAATCTTATGCAAAATGCAGGTATTAAAATTTACTGAGAATATAGGTAATTGCTTCCAAGACCTCCTTGCTGCTGAGTAGGTTTATTAGCAGTGGGTTGGTTGAATTGGCCTGCTTTGGGGTAGAGAGGTGTAGCCTAACGGAAGGAAGCAGAAGTTGTTCGACAGCTGTTCAGACCTTAGTCCATCATCTTAAATGTCTGAGTCTTGGCAGATGCAGCGTTCCTGTTGTCCATTGCAAAAGCTTTGATTAGATAAGGAGTTGTGTGCTTTCTCTGTTATGTTTCCTTTTAATCCTTACCACTAAATTAGTGTAGAATAATGTATTGTATTACACTGTGAGTTTATTCTTTCAGTTAAGCTGCAGAGTTTAAATCAGCTTTTCTATTTGTGTTGTCATTGCTGAATTGGTATAACTAGTATAGCATGTTAAACCAGTGATTCATATAAATGTAATGATTTTTCTGTTATCGATTCTATTCCTTTTACTAGCATCGTACTTGCTCTTTGTTGTGCTTTCAACTGAAGATTTGATTGAAGTCCACTTTTACCCCACTTACTCGAGGTGAAAACTGTTAACTTAGTGTTCTACAAAGTAGATGAGAGATTTGCAAATTTTGCTTCCATTTTTCATTCTTAACCTTCTTTAAGATTGAACTTCTTTTTGCTGTTACATTGCTACTTGACCACCCTTTCCACTGGAAGTCCCTCAAATCTTTTTTGGCTCTTGATTACCCTCCGGTTATCTACAAATTTTCCTCCCTCATCCTTTATTTGCCTTTCCTCTCTCTTTTCAATAGTAAACTTTATAAGCAGTGAACCTTTTGTGGAACATTAAGGACTTCAGCTTTTTAGCTGTTACCAGATAAGAAAGGGCATTTATTTCAAATCTTCACTTTCTTCTTGGACAGTTAGTTGTTATTGACAATGCTTTCTTTTTCTGGTATGGGGTTATGAGCTGCTTATGGTAGTATAAGGCAGGGTAGCCTATCATTAAGAGAAGGTTGGTATTTCCCGGAGGGCATGAATGTGCTCTTGGACTGTTACCATGAAGTAGTAGGTGCTCCTGCTTGAGTATGAATGTAAAGATTTTGTGTGATGATGACTTACTCCAGGGTAAATCACTAGCCTGTGTGGTGTGTTATTCTTTATGTTACTATGCTGTTTCATTCTCAGTTACTTATTTCTGCCCTTACTCTTTTCAACGTTCTTCACTGCTCCATATAAATCTTACAGAGTTGGCTGTTTCCCTCTGTAGCCTTGTCAGATTTGTTACCGTTGGATTTATTTAAAGTGCAACATAGAGAGAGGCTCAGACTGTGCCTTCGCTGGGAATGCAGTTCCAGTAAAAGCTGGTATGCATTCCCTGTATGAACTGTACATCAATAGGTCTTGTCTTTCCTGTGAGTGTGGTAACTAATTCCCTAGTGGAAAAATCTACTGAAGTATTGTCTTTTTTTCTATATATATGTCAGGCTTGTCTTCTAACTTCGGTTTAAGTTTAGCAATCATAGCTCTTCATGCATGATGACATAGCTATGGCTAAAGAAGTCCATGATACAAACTAGACCAACTGATGAAGAATATACTCATTAACTACTATTTTCAGTACTGATAACTGCTTTCCCCATGTTATTTGCTAGGAAATGCACTCCTTAGAAACATCTTCAGAAGCCAGGAGTAGAAAGATGCTTGGTGATCTGCAGATTTGTTTTGGGTTTTGTGTTTTGTTTAGTGTTTTGTTTTTATATTGCCTTGAAGTGTTTTACAGAATTTCTGTTTGCAAAAACTGTTCTTCAGTAAAAGCCTATCCTGGCCCACTCTCCCTCCTCTCCCCATGTGGTTTTGGGACTCAACAGCATAGTGGTGCTAACAAAATATTAAATACAAAGAGACCAAGCAGATGAAAAAAATCAGATGTTAGACTTGATGCTTATTGCTTAGTGTACTTAGGGAGGTGGTAGAAAGGGTGAGAGATTGGGAATTGCTTGATTTCTATGTAGTATTTTTCTTCCACTACTAGTCTGTGTTATTTCCCATAGCTGCTTCAAATAAAGTGTTGAATTTTTAACTTTGTGAAGAACAACAGTGATAAATGACCTGCAAGGTATGTGGATTTGGAAAAAGGAATAACAGAGAAAATATCTAGAGAAGACTCAGGAGGTGTTTGGTTATAATCTCTCTGAATGTTTTGACATGATCTTTCATGTAATCAAGTATACAAATGCAAGTATTCTTTAAGTTTATTTAATTTATTTTGAATCCCAATAGCAAATATACACTAAATAGATAGAAAATAACCATTTTATACAGTACTGTCAGTATTGAGAATTCTATGCGCTGACCTACGTAAGAAGTCAGGGCAGCTGAGTTCCAGCTATCTGCTTGCATTCAGCAATTTTAAGGTACTTAGATTAATGAGGGATTCTTAACCCGTGTGATGTCAAAATATAAAAGAGGAAAAAATTAAATGAAAAACATGATTACAATTGTTATAGATAAAAGAAAATGTTTGTGCTGGCCTAAAGGGAGTTTAATAATCATTCCTATTAAGCTTGAAGCTTATGATAAAGATTGAATCCTACTTCTTAATGTTCAGAGCGTATCAAGTTATATTGATAGCAAAACATCGAAGGACATTTCCCTCTTAAAGTTGCAAGAAAAAATACCAAAAACTTTTAAAGGTTTTCTGCGTGTTAGTTCTCGATATGAAACCCGCCTTCATCTTACTTAATAGATTATAAAAGTATGTTCTAGTTTCGAGACAAAAGACCTCACAGTACCATACCTTTTTATTGCATCTTTGCTGGTTATCAAAAATGGCACAAGAAGTTGTCCTTGAAGTCTGATAATTTTTTTTGCAACTTTTCTTACAACACTTTTTGGCAAAGGAAAAGGTCCTTACTATGGAAAAAGTCACTTCCACTTGATTTTTAGAATTTATTTGAAAGAAAGAATATGTTAAAACTATGTGATTTAAGTAAAGAGTTTATCATCTATAATAGGAAACATCAAATACAGTTTCCAGTTCCACTTCCAAGAGTCCTTCCGTAAGATATAAAGGCTTTTGTTTAAATTATTTAAATGTAGGTTGAACATTGTCAAACAATACAATGGATCCTACTAACATACTGTTTCTAATTAATTATCTCTGAAATAGTAAATACTTTGTAAACTGGTTAAATTGCAGAAAAATGCCGATTTTACACTCTTTTCAAGTATTGTAGAACTGATTTGGACAAGTTGCTTTTTGAAATGACCAACTTGGATATCACTTGAGGAAATTTCCAAGTTGCACACTGTTTCTGGCTAAAATGCAACGGAAAGTTGAAGGCTGAACCTCCCAGTACTTCACGGGATTATTGAAGAGGCTTATGCCGCTGTATAATGCTTTCTTCTTTCTTCTTCCTGTTGGGCAGAAATCATTCACTCCCAATTTTGCAATATGATTAGAATGAAGGAAGACTACCTGCAGCAATAAGAAATAGTAAAATATAATAGTTAGTGTGTAAATGGGAAAAATAGCTAAACATTCATTGGCATATAGGCAACTGAGGTTTGCTATAAGATCAGTTGGATGCAGACCTTAATAATAATAGGAATTAAAAAGTTGTTTTAAATCTTTAAAAAATGTCTCCCTCCTGCCACAGTGTCTCCCACAAAAAAAAGTTACATGGTATTTTATCAGTGTGTTGTCAGAATAATTTGACACTCTTCTCATGGAACATTCTCCTAAACTGCAGTTTTGTATTCTCTTATAGTAGTAATTATAATGATGCAGTGTTATATTCTCCCATAATGCAATTTTTCAGTGATTTAATAAATTTAAAAAAGTAGTCTCTAGAAAAGTTGATATTAGAAGAGATTTGTTGGTATGGTTACAGGAAGAGGTAAGTCTAATGCTGATGTGGCTTAAATTAGTAAAAAAAAAAAAGGGCTTGTGATAGAGTTTAGAATTTAAGTATAATAATGTACATTGACAAAAGAATTCTTTTGTTTGTATATCTAATTTTACATTACATTGTAATTTGATGTTTGGGCTTTGTTTTTTTTTAAATATATATATATTATATATAAAACTCTATCTCAAAATATTTTCCTTTAATTGGAAGTGAAATGGAAAGTGGAAAGAAATGACGTTCAGAGGTAAAAGTTTTTACCAAATAGCTTATCATGTGCTCTGTCATATGTGCATTTCTTCATGTTTCCCCATGCTTTGTTCTGCTCTGTGTCCTAAGTATATGTCATCTTATAAAACGTACTTGATTTTAATTGCTATTCCAGAATTCAGGAAATAAGTGTGTTTTGAAAACATTTTATTGCAGAATGTATCTAGTTCTAAATACAAATTTTAAAATCTTATCATTTCAGCCTCATAAATAATTTTTTTTGGATTTAAGGCTTTTCAGCGTGGAAATGGAAAAATTTCCACTCTGGCTTGCTAATACGGAAACTATAATAAATCTGTAACAAACTTTCTGAAAACATTTTCTGGGTGTAGCGTGATGTTTTCCTTTTCTTTCAAGGAAGTGTTCCTGCTATTTGATCTTGTTTATTTCTTTAACTACATATATGATTTCAGGTTTTCCTAGTATGAGTCATGTCAAAATATATGTGACAGTTAATGATGCTTTTCAATTATGTCCTAATCAGTATGGCAGTGTGAAAGTCAAACAACTTGTAACTACCAGAGGGTTCTATTAAGTTTAATATATGACCTGCAGATATTTCAGTTCAGGTAATCCAGGAGGAACTTTCTTGAGCTTATTTTTTTCAAGATGGATTTCACGTATACTTGGTATGTTGGCAAAACTTCCATTTTCCACATCTTTGATTTTATTATTCCCAAGGCCTAGCCTAGAAATAGTACAAGGAACATTTAATTAAAGAATAATTGAGATTCACAACAGCATTGAAGAGCATACTTTTTCTTTCTTAAAGATTGAAATACACAGGAGTAGACATGAGGGAAGAAAAGAACGGGGGAAAGATGATGAAATCTTACCTCTGATAGAAAAAAACCCCACCATTGATCTAACAAATATTTTTTCTTCTTAATTTAATCTCCACTTAAAGGACAGCAGCTAGCCTGATGTGAGCAATTGTCCAGTTTTGCATGCAGGTTTTTCACTTTTAGTGGCAAGAGTTAATGATGAACATCAACCAATCTGCTTGTGAATAAATCATGCCTTTTTATCAAGTAGTATAGCTACAAAGTATACCCACAGTAATAAAAAGTGTTGTTCTAATAAATAGCCAAAGAAGTGCAAGTCTTGTAAAGAAACAGTTATATATATATATAAAACTTAGTCAAAAACATTATATTTTAAAAATTAGCAGGACTACCTTTTTCCTACTTCCACATTTTCCTTAATTGAGGCCTTAGTTAGATTTTTTTGCTATAAGACTTCAGCCTGCATTGCTTGGAAGATGATTCAGAAGGTGAAGGCACAGGTCAGTTTGGAATTGCTCTTTCCATGCATCCTGCAATCCCTTTTTTCTCCTTTCTTTCTTCATTTCTTCAGAAACTGAAGTTAGTATCTAAACGCAGTTCAGTAGTTCCTCTTTGATAGTAGTTTCAATTACCAAATCCAAAGTTCAGTGCTGCTCAGCTGTATTTTCAGAGTACTTAACTGAGCTTTGCAGAAAGAACTTCCTTATTTTGTCCTACATCAGTGATACATTCCTCAGAAACATGCATTTTTTTTCTTTTTCTTAAACCACATCACATTTGGAAACAGTTATCAAGTTGTTTCCTTTGCCAGCTACTGTAATTCTCTCAGGCTAGTTTTCAGGAGGTGAATTTATCTTCTCTTACCATTTACCAGTTTTCCCATGTGTTTGTATAAACAAGACTTAAATTTCCCTTTTCCTGCCATCCTTTTATATTTTTCTTTGGGATGTGTGTGGAGTGTCTCCTTCCAGCACACTTAGGCCTTCTCTGGAATTAAAAAGCTATTATGACTCTTAAATCCTATAAATTTAGTTGCAAGAAAGGCATTCTGTTCCTAAAATAAAAATCAGTTGGTGTTGCTGTATACCTCATTTTGGGAGGTGATTTGTGAGATGAGTGACCAAGGAGAGTGAAAATGCCTGGGCCTGATAGGGAACAGACTAGAGAAAAATACTGAATACTGTAGATAAATAATGTGACCACAAAGGTTCATATATTCTGAGTATGAGAAATACGTGCAATGCTTAATTGAGGCATGTTACTAGTAGCACATTAAGAGATATTATATAAAAGTGATGCTATATTACACAACACCCAGGTGCCATGAGGTAAGAATTTATGATGATTACATTTTGTAATCAGATGCTGTTCTTAATATACACTTCTATTGTGAACTGTAGGCAAGACATGTAATAACAAGGCTAATGTTTGTTTTGGTTTGGTTTTAAGTTTGGTCTTATTTACAGCAGTTCTTACTAAAACACTTAAAATTTTTAGTTCTCTTTTCTCCCATTAACAAGAGAACTATCAAATAAGAGATCCTGCCAGGTCTGACCTTTTACCGAATAAAAGCATTCTGCATGGGAATTTTACCTTTGAAGATCTTTATACCGGTTAAAATCTTCAACTTCGATTGCTGTGATCTTATTGTCATCTAAATGAAGTTCTAGTAGACTGGAGGGCAATTCTGATGAAAAGCAAATGCACAGCATGAGAAAAATAGGCCAACTTATTTTTGTTGGAATATTTATTATGTTCCAAACAGCTTCTTTCCTTTGTGTTTAGGATTGGGTGAAGAATCTGGGGGGGTGGGGGGGTTCTGCATCAAAGAAATGGGTATTAGATACATGTATGTTACTTTTTTTTTTTTTTAAAGTCATCAACATAATTTGGTTTAAAATAGTAACTTAAAAAAAAAAAAGATGTGAAAGTGCATATGCTAATGTTAAGATTTCAGAGTTCCAAAGTTTGGTATGATTTTGCTAGCTTTCTTTATAACGGCTTTCATGTACTTTTGGTTAACCTGTGAAAGATGTAAATTGTATGTTGTGTGCAATTATCGAACAGTTGGTAGTCAAAATCCTACTCCTGTGGAACCCGTGACAGTGTTTTGTAGGTATGTTCCACACGATGTAACAATTGCGCTATTATAGCTCCTAAGATGTGATCTGGGAGGAAAGCTTTGAGAATTCTCTACTTGGTATGCTCTTTCCCATGCCGGTACGCAGAATGTTTTCTCATGTGGTACCAAATAGTCCCAATTCAGAACTGTCAGTGAATCGACCAGGAGTTGGAGAGTCTTTTTTACAATATCCTTTTAGTGAAGGCAGACAAAGATAGTCACAAGTTTGAATCTCTGCCGATCTTATGTTCAGTTTTACTAGCATCTGTCTAGATGGCACCCTGACACCAAGCAAGACAAACCACATTTCTGTTACTAATATGGCTTAGGAGAGCACTGTTCCCATTGCTGTTTGTTGTAGCATTACAATACTGAAGAAAAGTGGTATGCTTTACAGTCTGTCTTTATGCCAGTTGACATGCTTTGGTGTTTGTTTGTTTGGGCTTTTTTCCGGTTTACAATTCCGCTGGGTGCTGCTTGTGTCTGAGTTACAGTATTAAGAGGGAAGACTTCCCATCTGTCCCTTTTAGATTTTAAGCGCATTTTGTAAGTTATGTTTTTCAATCTTTTTGTCTCATTATAACATTTGCAGATAGAAGGATCTACAAACTTAGTTTCCATTTGTGTAGAATGTGTTCACTATGAAATCCTGTTTGTTTATCATCTGTTTATTTGACACCACATATTGGACCTCATGCTGTGTTTCCTTATAGGAGATTTCTCTATAACGGACAAAATCTGAATCATTTTATGTACCTTTTTTTGTGCTAAGTGTCAGGAGATTGTATGATGATGTTGCTAGAAGAATGTCTTTTTTTGTGTTGGGGAGTGTTACCATAGGCAGCCATATAGTTTCTGATCTTAAAATTACCTGAACAATTGGGGTGAGTTGGTTTTGTTTGTTGTTGGAGGTTTTTTTAGTGTTCTCTTCTACAGGGATGCTTTTGCATATATATCTGTCTACAAGAAGAGATTAAATTTAATAAGAATCAATTTCTTTATCTGAATGATCCAGAAATAAATATCTTGGGGCCAACATTTAGTTTCCCTGTAAGTTAATGAATGATACAACATATGGTATTATGCTTTGTTTCCTCCCTTTTTCTCTTAGCTAGTAGTTTTGAGCAGTTGAAAATGATGAGAATTTGGTTAAATACTATGTTGACCTATAGAAGATGCAGGTAGAGTGTTGTACCGAGTTCCTTCATGCTACTTTTTTGTGAGTGGAGGTCAGTGATTTGTAAAGTTAGTGTTTTAATTTATTGCTACCTCCAAATCACAAGTTAATTGTTCTATACGAAGGAGTGATTTAATTTTGTAGTATGTTATGTTGAATTTAATTAAAATGTTAACATTAAATTTCATTTAGCAAAACCCCATCAAAAGATGTATAAAATGCTGTATTGGGTTTGCATTAAGGTGGTTATATTGCAGAGCATATTTGAGCTACAGAGCTGCTTGAAACATTCAAAATTAAAGTTAGAAATTTTGAGGTTTCATTTTAAATGCATAAAGGAAGTGGGAATTCTGTATCCCTTATGACCCAGCTCAAATATCAGGGGGTTTATCCTTTCCTTGTAAGGATTTTTGAGAGGCTGATGTGAAAGATGTGAAGTGACATCTTATTATCATTTCCTTCACATTGTTTCTCCTGAGAAGAGTCTCTGGATGGCTCTGAGAGGAGTGGGCTGCCTGACAGGGAGAAGGCAGGAGAGGGGGCTGGAGAGCGAGTGTGTGTGCACATGCACGCATGCTTTTGAGATGTAGAATTGGATACTAAATACAAAAAAAAAAAAAAAGGTAGGAGGTGGTTTGGTGGTAATGAACAATACAAAACAGAGTTTATGAACATTTTAATAATCATATAGATGTTAAAGCATTTTATTTAGGAGTATACCGGCATAGGTAAAATAGAAAAGGTAAAACAAAGCATACCTTTAGGAATTGAAGTTAATTTAGCTTCTGCAATTCTTATATGATAGATATTTACTCCTTCAAAAGCCCCTGGCTCTATTCCGTCATTGTTAAGAGGATTTGCACTCATTTCTGTCCAAGGGAAAAAAAAAGAGTATTTATGGCATAGGAATTTTGTGTATGTTAGAATAAGTTATAAACAGCTGATTTCATTTTATTTATGACTTCTGATGTCCTAAGCATTAATTAATGTTTAGCTTTGATTACCTATTCTGAGTGGTGGAAGTCACAGCTTCCAGTGAATAAAGGCTCTCTAACTTGGCTTGCAGGGTTACCAGAAAATCGACCTATGTAGCAACTTCACACAGAAATTAAATTGTGAAAGATAGTTTCCACAGCATGGATATTTCTTTAAGAGGAAATTGCACATTGGGGAAATGTTTGAATGAAAATTGTATATAGTATGTTACATTCTTGATAAAGACGTTTTCTCTTCTACTTAATTGGACTTACCTAAAACATGTAGAGACTTCATTCCTTTAAATACGTCCTTGTGGATTTTCTTAACCTTATTAGCATGAATTCTGAGCTCTGCTAAAGTTTTTGGTAGATTTGTTGGAATCTCAGTTAGCTGGTTATGGGACAAATATAGTCGTCGTAACTTCTTTGTTGGTTGAAAGGCTTTTGGATGGATCTTGGATATTTTATTGTTGTTCAAAGCCAGTGCCTATGAAATACGGGAAGAGCAATACAAAGAAAATGTCTCTAGACAGGAATGTTATGATTATGAATTTTAAGTAATGAATTTGATATATAATTTAACAATAAGTATTTAAAATATTTTATTTTTCCATCATACCAAACTTTGACACTTTGTATGGACTTTGGGTATTTTACTCAATTATGAAAAGCAAAAAAGAACCTGGAAGCTGGAGCATCAGCTAGAAGGTAGAAAAAAACTAGTCAGAGCTGACAAGGTGCTGGTGATAATGAGAAAAATTGGCAAAACAATGTTTGTCTTCATATATTTTGTGGGATTGTATGGGGGTTATATTCTTTTGCTTGTTGTTGTTCCTGAATGCAGACAAATTCTCAAAACTCAGAATTTCATCTTTTATTTCAGCATAATGCTGCAAAATAAAAGATTTAATCTGAATTTCTTAGAAGTTAATGTCTGTATACAACTGATATACAGACATGAATATATATTTTATTTGCCATAATTTTTCAACTCCTGTGAATTTAAGTCTCTCTCTTGACTGTACAGTACACTAGTCCTTTTTTTGGGACAGTTTTTTGTTCTTGGTTACTATGTGTTATCAGAGAACTTGTAATGAGTTACTACAAAATATGAGTTATTTGAAATTATTTTGCTTGTCAAATCACATCTCTGCATTTCCATATCTAGACTATTCATTTTTGTTCCTTTTTTACCTCTTCGAGCCATTGGTAAGTCATCTGCTCTCTGGAATTGGGGGGGTGGCGGAAGTAGAGCAAAACAGAATGAATCTTTGTTTCCCAGAAAAAATGGGGATAGCTTAAGGAAATAAACAGGAAATGCTCCTTCCTAATCCAAGTTGCCATCTGTGCCTTTGCTAAATAGATTAGTACTCAGACAAGTTGTACAAAGTAAACTTTGCTTTCAGTAAAAATTTTGTTAGGCCTTGCCACAAATTAAATGACGAGAAAAATCAAAGCAGCTCAGAGTTTTCAGTTATCACGTAATTAAGTGGTTACTCTAATATATAATGTGGTGGTTGCTGATGTATTCCAGTGACTTTCTCAGTCACTGGAGGTTAGTTTCTGCAAGATCTTTTGTGCTGAATATAAACCACAGTTAGTGTGTTTATCCCTAATTTGCTGGTATAAGCATTCTGTACCCAGACATGAGACACTTAAGAGGAATTGGAAACACTGTTGCAGGCAATTAATTTGTGTGGTTCCTAATTTTTCTATCCTGGCTTAATCCATAATAATTAACAAGCTCATTCATAAACACCCAGATCAGGTAAATTTTCAGGTTTTGCTCAGATACCAAATATGACTGAAAAGGATTTGTTTTACATTGTTTTAATGTCTTTTTCATGTCTTTTTAATGTGGAATAGAATGTCATTAATTTGCGATAACTTGTGGAACAGATTTGTCATTTTTACAATGAAAATTTTAAAATTGTCAATATTCATTGGTACTGGATCTAGAGTGACATTTTATGGAAATAAGTATTCCAAAACAGATTTAGTCTACCCTTCCAGGCCTCTGAGACTCTCTTATTTTCTGTCATTATAAAAAGGGATTATTGTGTACTGTAAATATCTAGATTTATCAGCTGCCAGTGATACTATTTTAAAGCCTGTCTGTATGTGCATACTTGAGCGTGTTAAAAAATAGTAGTAAAGCACCTGACCTTTTCAGTAATTCAGTGTTGATCTGTTTTCTGTTCAGGTCAATTGGATTTATAACATTAGTTTCAGTGGTGTATGTGTTAGTTGTATGCTGTGTGCTTTTGAAAATACCTTTAGAAAATATTCTTCTAATTCTCCTGTGAGATTTAAGTTCTTTCTGCTATTTTACAGCTAAGCTGATAAAAAAGGAGCACTTCTCTTGCAGCCTTTAAAATGTAGGGAGTGTTTCTGCGCATGCTAAGGACTAAATAAATCTTGAGGATCTTTTTGGTGAGATACAAATGGTACATTTTCTGGATGTTGTAGAAAGTAGCATAGTTCTTACAGCTCAAAGAAATTTGCTTCTTACTGTGTGGGACCAGTCAAATATGCAGGTGTTAGACTGTATTTTTATGGATACTATTGGAGAAAAAAAAAATACCATTTGTATTTTAAAAGCATCAAAATATTTCCGATTGCTAAATAAGATTTGAAACTTGGAAAATAGCAAGCTTACATAAAGTGATGTGAGTCCTTGGAGATCGTTTTCCTTGACCTCTTTAATTTTGTTGTTTTGAAGGTCAATCATACGAGTATCTGGTGGGATGTTGCGAGGTATTGATGTCAAACCTAATTAAGTATGTGACATAAACAGAAACATTACGTGCCTCTATATAAGTCCAAAGAAATTAACTGCTAAACAGCGAAACACAGGAAGATAGTTGTTGATTGTGATGGGAAAGAAAATATGAAGAGCCATAAAGCAAAGGCTAGAAGGGAATATTTGATAATGAGAGGAACTAATTATGTAAGAATGTATGACAAAAATGTGTGGATAGTTTCAGGAGGAACTGCTTCTACCCCTGACTGTGAAAAGCTTGAATGGGACGCTCATTGCAGATTCTTTGCATCTGTGAAATAAGGAGCCTCAGAGCACAGGTGGTTCTACAGGGAAACTGCTGAAGTCCCTGGAGAAAGCAGCCCTCGGAGGATCCGGGGCTGTGGTTCTGTACTGAGGAACAGGGCTGTTGCAGTGGCTTTAAGGGATTTCTGCTCAGTGCTTGAATGCTCCTTTCTACCTCTGCACTTGCCCTATCCATTGTGCTGGCACGGTTGCTTGTATAGCTGTCCACTTAACATCAGGGCTGAGAAATGTGGACAAAAGGTGGTATTCCAGCTGCCAATACTTAATTACCAGTTGTATAAATTCCCCAATCCAGTTAATTGTTCTGTTACAAAAACACTTCAGTTCATGCCATCTTGAGATCCTGCATCAGCAGAAGAGATTAGCAAGGGATAGTAACTTTCTTTTCAGTGGAAATGCTGATGCATCAAATGCCAAATGCTGGTCCAGTTTATTAACAATTATTCCTGAATTAATAGGTTACAGTTATTTAAAGGTGACATCTATTAATAGTTTTTTTTTCTATGTGTGAACTTAAGTTAAAGGGGTTTGCAATCTGTAAACCAGATGCAATAACCACAGCTTATTGCTGTCAGCAAAAGTTCATTTTGATTCCTTAATAATGACACATTTTAAAAAATCCAGCAATTTATATTTGACTCAATGTTTCTAAGACATGAGGAGTCAAGGATTAAGTTTAGGATGGTGGCAGAGCTGTGAAGAGAACCAATGTCATTGTCACTGTGCTAGGTGGCAGGAGCATAGTCCTTTGATTACCTTGAATCATGGGAAAACGTCAATGAACACTAATTCAAATTGGCACTATTAATAATGAATTCATATTTAGGAACTGGTATGTATCTGCAACAGTGACAGTAGCAGATTTGCCTTTGGTTAAAACGTTGCCAGTGATGCGCGCTTTAATGGAAGTTAAGCTGAGCAAATAGTTTGTATCCCACTTACATGCTCGCATTAAACTTCCTTACGGTTTATTTATGGCCTCTTTTTCCTTTGTTATGTTTTCTTGTCATTTGACCTGTTGCTTACAAAATTGTGAACGAAGTACTTCTTTAGCCATAGTCTTTTTTGAGAGAGGGGACTAATAGCTTGTCTAATGCAAACAGAAGATGCAGCAAACTTTTGTGCTCCTGTGTTTGGATAGAACTTCATGGAAGTAAATGAAACAGGAGAAAGTGTAATCTAAAATGTAAATATGAGCATTTCTGCATTCTATGATTGTTCTCTTAGTGGATAAACTAACTATTCAGTTAAATAGTTTGAGTTACTTGTTACATATTCTAAATGCCTTTCCATTCTATGCTGTTATCAATTATCCTATCATTGCTAATGGAAGGTGGCTATAGCAGTTTATTAATTTTCTAAACTGATGCACATAAACTGGGAAAACATTTATGTTGTAAAAAGTGCTGGACACAAATTAGTTGCTGGACATGGATTTGATATGGTTTGCAAGCCTAACTGAAAAAATGTAAGCTCCTTTTGAAAATGACTAGTATAGGAATATGTGAATGTGTGCAATTAATGGAGCTGTAGAATTCATCTTTTAAAAGGCAAATCCTCCAAAGGAGAGTCCAGTGGAGAACAGACACACAAATTCATTCTTACCTAGGTCAGAGCAATGGACAACTCTCACATAGCACTGGCATCCAAAGGGGCATATTGGGAATAGATCAAAAGGAATTAGTGGTATAATTGGTTCAGTGGTTGGAAATAGAGAATTGTCATTGTCGTCGTCGTCATCATCATCTTCCATATCTTGGAGCATCATATTCTTTAGTGTAAAATATGAAGGACCAATGAGAGGTTTGGCAGAGCACAAAGCCAAGAAGAGAAGGAGCGTGTATTCTTTCATATCTTCTTAATCAGGATAGCCAATCTTGAAGAGGAAAGTAAACAAACAAAAAACCCCAAACACAAGAATCAGTGAATGTGAAACAGCAAATAAAGGTATTGAACTATTTAGTTCACTCCCTGCTACAGTCTGTGGTCCTGAAAAATGGTCTGTTATGAATATTAAGGTTTAATTAGTATATGAAGGATGAAGAATATTAAAAATCTTCTTTAAAATATAATATTTATGTTATTATAAATTTGCGTTATTCATCAGACATTAATGCCATAACAAAGTTTTTTAGTTGAATGTAAAAAATAGTATCCTCATTTGCTTCAGGCTTTGAAGTGTAATTTTTGCAGAAAATTTTACCAGAACTTGGAATTGGGTTTACTTTATTCCTTCTTAATGAAAATATATTTTAATGGGATACATGGGCTTATGTCCATTGCTTGTATCTAGAAAATCAGGAAATTCTTTATTAGCAATACATAAAATGCACTCATCAGGATACTCCCTAAACACTTCTAATTAAACACTTCTTATTCTGATCTGGAAAAATAGACAGAGTTTTCAGTCCTGACAAGAGCTTTTCCCAAATTCCAGTCATTCGTATATTACTGCTATTGACAGAAGTTAACCTCTGTATTTTAATGCAAACACATTTGTATATGACTTTTATTTGATGAGGGCTCTTTACTCTGACAAGGGCTTGCAGATTATGAATCTGTGTCATTTGAAATCAGTACCTTAAATTACATCCAGAAAAAAGCTGGACACCAATACTTCTATGTGCATCTTTTTTCAATAAATATTTTTTTTCAACCTAGCTTTGTTGTCCTAGGGCCTGTACATGACAGCTAGGCAGCCCCCTGAAAGGAGCTCAAAACGCGCCATGTTTGAATTTAACGCCATAAAACCCATCAGCCTTCTAGATTACCCTTAACTTGAAAGTATCTTTCTTGTGTAATCGAAGGTCCTTCAGTCTGGAAGACAGAAAGATGTTGGATCAGTTAGGATACCTTCAAAGCACAAAACCCCATGTCAGATAGCTACAATTATTTTTTTTCTGATGTTATTAAGAAGAATACACAAGTTACGAAGTGGATTTGTCTTCTTGTCTAAAAAGTAGATTTATCTTTAGAAAAATATGGCAGATTCTGTCTCATTACAGCTGTTCATTCAATTTCATTCAGCTTCTCTGAGTTCTAATTTTACCAGATTTCTTTTAGCCGCACCTGACTGGGAAAAACGAGGAGTCCAGTCCTACAGTATAGTGTGTTGCCTGAGTAATGATGATCCGTAGGTCAAAACCCTTAGATGTTTTCTACATACTCTGATTTTATTCTAAAGATGAATTTATTGACCAAATACTCCTATAAAACTAGGCACAAAGGAAAAAAGAGATAGTAAGAATTTCCACAGGATGTTTTGCAACTCTGTGAGAGAAGACTGTAAATTCAGCCCTCAGCTCTACATTGTTCGCCTCCGAAGCCCAATTCCGGAAGTCATTTGGATCCTGCAGTATGCTGTGCAAACCAAGAGGGGCTGTTGTAAATTTTATTATGCATATCCTGTTTATAAAAATGTTTCTATTTAGACTATCATAGACCTCTTTAGGGAAATACTAAACGGATGTCAATTCTTGTTTGATCACCTAATTGAGTGCTTGCTGATCTGTTTATAGCTGAAAAATGTCTTTATGTAGGCATTTTGTCGTTGGTCCTCAATCACAGGAAAAGCAGTACACTGGTTTGTGCAAGGGTCTTGACTTGGCGTATTCAAAATTCTGAGTTTTTATTTGTATTGCTTTTTTCTATACAAGGTCATTTTGATGTTTCTTCTATATGGTTCTTAACAGCATTAAAATGCTGTGTATTACATACATTGCTGCTACTGTAACTGTATATGTTTCAGGGTGCATAGAAAGAAAAAAGCTAACAGTATTTAGACTACATAAAATTCACCCTTTCGAAAAGAATGAAGTGACTCCTTCCCCCCAAATATATGTCTGAAAACAGAAGCACAATATACTTTGTATCTTGCAGGTATGCAGCACGGTAACTGTAAGTTTAATATTTATTGTAATCTTCCAGTTGCATGCGCATTTGAGTAGCGTGTGTATCTTTTACTGATTTAACAATCTCTTAAAAGAATCTTCACATTTATTTTTCCCCATATATTTTCCTTTGTGTTCAAAATAATATTCTCTTTCAATGCTCCTAGAAAGAATTTTATAGTTGTACTTGCAATCCTGTACAATGTGTTTTCTTGAAACAGTCTTTGAATATAAACAGTGCTGGGAACAAGATGTGGAACCTACATTTGTTTCTTCGGAGAGAATTGCGGTCCTGTCTGGCTGTACACCTTTGGAATATTTGGTCCTATCAATCTTGTATTTCAGCTTCAGCAAAACAGTCAAAATGTTCAATACCATTAATTAGTCATACCATTAATTAGGAGATGAGGATTTTGAAGCCTTTCAGACTTCCGAATTCTCCTTATTCTTGGACAAGTGCTTTAATGGCTGGGTTTTCACAGATGGGCCCTCAGGCTGATCTTCCTCTGACTGCTTAGGTATTAAGTGACAAAACACTCTGTGCTTTATTCAATGTTGTTGTACAGTTTATGCATATAGGATATCATGCGTTGTAGCATGTATTATGTCTTGGGACATTAGTTTCTAAGTCCCTGCTGACTTCTATTTGTGATAGGCACTGGATGTAGTTTTACTGTACCTAAAAGATAATCTTTCATGTATGTTCCTGAAATGCTCTTCTGGATCTGGTGCTAGAAAGTTGTCTTATGAAACAATTTAAAAATCTGTTTCCGCACTTGCACCTGCAGCAAATGGATTGCATCTTTCCTTTCAGACATTCAGAAAACTAATGATGATTTCAAACTATGAAAAGTTTGAGGCTATGATTGGAGTAGTGGCCAATTTGAACTCTTGAAAAACACACGTTGTTCACAAACAGTTCTAGAAAAGTTGTGTTAAAATATGTCATTGATGAAATATATTAATCCTGTGAGTTAAATCTCTTGAACACAAGTCCATTTACAGAAGGAAGCCTGAGTTGTGATTTGTTTGTTTGTTGGTTTGGTTTGGTTAGGAAAGAGAAAAAGCTCTTGCCTCATCTTCCCATTTTGCCATTAGGAAATCCTTATTGCTAATTGGCTTTGTAGTTAGGGGTGGTAATCAAGTTTGACTCTAGGTTTGCATTGGCCAAAGAACTGCCAAAGAATGGATTCCAAAGAACTGGATATTATGGAGGTTTTAAAATTTTTTTTCCTGGCTGAGGTTTTGAGTTTCCCAGTAAATAGATGTTGATATGTCTCTGTAGAAATGCTCTGACTCTGCAGCTCATCTCAATGAACTCGTACAAACTTTCTGCATGCTTAAACTTCAAGAGTAAGAGAATTAAAAGAAAATTAAATCCTAAAGTCCAATATCCTATTGATTTTTCTGGAAATACTTTAATTATTTTATCATGAGAATTTTATGAAATATTTAATTAATTGTTTCAGAAAGTTCAGTTCATGAATACAGCTGTACTCATGGCTCACTGCTGCCACTTGAGGCTGGTTCTGCTCCCAGGTACATACTTTCAGTTCTCTCATGCCAGCTCTTCCACTTAGGCTGTTCACTGAGCTGATTGAACTCACTAAACCAGCATAAAACTAATGTGAGCAAGAAGTAAAAAACCAGCACATTCTTTCCGGGTGAACAAACTGAATCAGTCTGAGTATCAGAGCCAGCACAAAGGAGTGGGTGGAACCGCCTGGTTTAGAGGGGCGGAACGTTAAACGGAAAGAGAGGGAAGGAGAAGAGGTGGGACAGCCATTCTTGACGTATGCGAGTTGTTAGAGAGGCTCAGGTGGTCTGTTGAATAATACCCTGGACAGATGATTGTTGCTTGGACAAAGTCTGGCCTTGTCCATTCTCATTTTTACAGACTGGAACATTGAAGATGAGTTTGAG
>NW_008825218.1:1210901-1315140 GCF_000699105.1 Pygoscelis adeliae
AGTTCTTCATTACACATTCTTTATAGCAATCCTACCTTTCCTTCAGTACAAAAAGCTTCTGAATAGCACCTTTTCACTGGAACACTAGCCACCCCAAAGTGAGGTAATTGGATGTGGAGAGTACACTTTACATGTAGAGATGCTATAAGGCTGACTTTCTTTCCTGAAGTATGTAACAATCCTAAAATCACTGTACTAATTGTTTGGGACATACTTATCCTCACTAATGTGGTGATCTTTACCAAAACTCATCTTGCCAAACAGCATGTGGAAGATACGAACTTTTTATGTTATTAGTTTAGGACAATACTTATCATTTACAACTAGTTAAATGCAGGTGATGTCACAGTATGTCAACACGATTAAAACCTTTTAGCGATTGTTTGGGAAATTCCCATGTAAGTGTGCAATAGTTCTGTGACATGAAAATTCTAAACATGAATTATGGGAAGAAAAACACTTTCTGTGAGGATAGAAGTTACGTTGTTAGTATGGGATGTGTGCAGAAAAAAGAGTAAGTCTGGGTTCCTTGGCAGTTGCTTGCCAGTCCTGCAGCATGTGGTCTTTGTTGTCTTACCAGTTATGACACTGAAGGAGTTAATAGGTAAAGTTTTAAGACTTAAGAAGACTCTAAATTATATTTAGAAATCACTTCTGTTACCGGTGTACGGAGGCAAATTTCCTATGGCATTGTTTCTGAAAAGGAAATGTTTGAATGACACAGTGGTGGTCTTTACAGAGGCAAAGAAAAATCCCTGTGTTCATTAATAACACAAACCATTGCACTGTGCACAGATTTTGTCCAAAGAAAGGCAAGACCATAGCTGTTTTGAAAGCTATATTTAAAAATAGTTCTGGTTCTATTAGTCATTGTCCCATTCCAGAAATAAAAGGAGTTTGTTTAACTCTTTGTCTGCTCTACTGATTTACTTAAATTGCTTAAGAAAAACAAGAGGAAATTTTTTGGTCAGTCAGATTACTGAAGAAATTATTCTGCCTTGAGAAATAGTCCAATATTGAAGTTATGTAGTATAATAATAAATAGCATGTTTACAGGATAAGTTATGTTTAGAGAGTATTTACTTTTTAGGGAAAACACTGCTTGGCTCTTGTGTGTTACTGAATATGATCTATGAGCATTTTTAGATTGTAGTTTGTCTACAGTTCACCCTTTCATGTGTCATTTTTAATTACTTTGCTGTTATCTACTTTAAAAAAAGACAACCTGAATACCGAATTACAAAAAGTTAACACTGAGTTGTAACTATAAGAACTGCTATAACTGTAGGATAGATTTTCATAGGTTCTAATAACTGAGGAAAAATTTTTATTGTCAGTTGTTAAGTCTTTCTGACAAGTCTTTCTTTTATAGTTAAATAATTCCCTGTAGCTTTTTTTTTGCTTTGCAGCTCAGATGTAGTAAATACAGAATTATTTCAGCTGCAAAGTAGATTTGCAAATGTTCCATAAAAAAGTGGTACTTCTAACTCTAAATTACCTGATGTTATTAATCTGCACATAGTGACTGACAACCTGTTGCTTAATTCTTTATTGCTATTTAAATAGAATAGGTATTCAAACTGGACATACCTTGCAAGTTTGATAGTTCTTCCGGAAGCACTGTGATAATCCACCTGAGATCTTTATGTCCAGTTATTTCATATTAAAATAAAAAAAAAAAAAAAAAGAAAAAGGAAGTTAGGCTGAGTTCTGTGAAATGGAAAGTAAATATAAAGAAAAATTCCACTTCCAAACTTCTTGATCCTCCTGGCACCGTGGGTGATACCAGAGTAAAGTGCTGCTTCAGATTAGCCCATCTTAGTACTGAAGAATGATATTAAGACGACTTGTTACCACTCATATGTTTTTCATCACTGCCTGTATTACAGCCAAAACTTCTGGCTTAACTCTAGACGTCTAGTGGAAGACTTTGTAAAACCTGTAGTTTAATAATAGTTGCCATCAGGCCATTGGAAGTACAGTGAGGTCCATTTCAGGTCATTCGTGCTATGGAATCACACTTCTTATTTTGTATATTTCATCAGCTGTTATTCTTTAAAAAGTGTGACTTGAATAAAAATATAAAACCTTAGCCAGTGGCAGAGTAAACCAATAGCCTATAGTGATCAGCATGTTGCCAAACCTTTCTAAGGTTATAAAATTAGGACTTTGTTGTGTAGTTATGTATAAATACTACCTCTTGCTTTCAGTAGACAACTGTCTGGCTGGGGAAGATGGTTCAAGAAGGTAAAATATAGATCAGATTTTATTAGTCAATATAGTTAATTTATTTCTCTTGTGTATGAGAAATTAAGCATATCTTTTATTTAAAATAGAGACTATTTGCAATATTCTGTGGTAAGGATAGAAGTTGTGAGCTTAAAACAGTCTTTGAGAATTTGCACTGAGTTACATTGTTTGTACTGACATGCACATCACAATATTTAGAGAGTGGGTTATTCTTTGTTTACCTTGAGTAGGCTGCCTGTTTATGTATACTTCAGAAATGTATGACAAATTGAGTTTACCTAAAGCAAATGTTTCAATGTAACAGTTTGTGTCTTTAAATTTACAATAACTTTTTATCTGTCCAATTCCATGCACATTTGACTTAATCTCTTTCTTTAATTAGCTCCTTTCTCTGTTAAGAGTCTGGTCTTGCTGCAGAAAAACAGCCTGGAAATTTTATTTATATTTTTTTAATATACATGTAATGTGGAGCTGTTTACAAAATGATGGCTTAAGTCACATATTAGTTATTTTGTCTACTGTTACTTTCTTAAGGAAGAAAAAGATACTGTGCCAAAACTTAAAACGTTGGTGCTGTCATATCAAACAAGATAAGGCTTGTGTTACCTGCTGTATTGTTTTTGCCTGTGTTCCAGTAGCATAGATGAATGATGAAAAAGATTCTCCCTATCACTTTTCCCAAGGAATAAAATTACAGTTTCAAAAGCAATCACATTCCCACATAAAAATCTGAAGGATGATCTTAAGCTTTTTTGAAATATCAAATTCCATACACCTGCATTCTCTTGCCTGCATTTAGAAGCTTCCTAAGCAAACCTCCCTGTGTTTTGAATGGCTTGGTTTGGATGCATTTACTTGAGCAAATTTGTATTAAATTGCTGTTTAAAAAAAACCTCCAACACTTTCTTGGCTCTTTAGTAGAAGAGAGCAGGGCCTGAGGGTTGTGATATAAATGTACTGGTTTCTTCTTTTTTACTTCTTCTTTCAATAGTGAAGTGTTGAATCAGCAATTTCAGCTGATCCTAGTTTTGCAGCAATGCTCCCTGTTCCTGATGTTTAGCCAACATCTCAGTTTTGCATAAATACTTCTTTTAATTATTAGTTTCTCTTTTTAGTTGATTCTGGTGGTAGGAACACATTCCTGTGTATATAAAGTTTGTCACAGTCATACTACACAATGAAGCTGACATGTAGAGTGGTAGTATCTGGAAAAAATGTCACCATCTTATCTTACAATAGATTACCCACATATTTTGTACAATGTGTAGTATCAATATGGTAGAAATAAATATTGCTTACATTGACATGCTGTTCTTGCAATGAAACTGTTTAATATCTCAAGACACAGATTTAGTATTTTGATTGTGAATATAATTGCATTCTAAAATAAAATACCCAGAACTCACCTTTTCAGGTCTCTTGACTACCAGTTTCCGAACTTTAGATGTTAGCTGTTGATAGCAATACTAAAAACTAAAATAGGCCAGTGGTTCTCAATCTAGTTTATGAGCCTGTTCTTTTAAACACTTGCGGCTTATTTCCAATTTACTAAAAACTAACTACTATTGCAGAATTCTTCTCCAGGATCACTGTTTCCAGTATACTTTAATTTTTGGACCCAAAGTCATTACATGAGCCAGCACAGTAGGGCAGCTGTGGAATTCTGAATGAAACTTGGAGTGTGCAAATGAATGAATTGATGCTAGGCGCTTGGGTTAATGTTCCCCTCATTTTTTAGGGTAAGACTTATGTAGAATGTGTAGCAGCCATTCAAAGGGTGTAGCTGCAGCCTTTTGAGGTAGGATCAAATGCTGCTTTCTTGGCTATGTTGTAAAGCAATTGATTTGAGGTGATGTGGTTGAAGATGCTATTAAAAGAAAAAATGGTATCTTATTGCTTCTGCTGTTTCATTAATAGTGAGATTTTGTTTTTAAATAGCCTGATAGAAAAATGCGTCTGTCACAATTGTTTAATCTGTGATGTTGGGGTCTTAACGAAGAGAGATACTCTTAAATAGAAAGTAGTCTGAGGGTGTTTTCCTTGCAAGCAAATGTATGTATATTTTCCTATTAAATATTACATGTTTAAATAACTAAAAGATTATACAAGGTCAAACTGTTTGCTCAGACCTTTTCAGTGACTTCTACTTCCACCAATGAAAATATTGGTTGAAAATTAGAATTCTATCTTGCCTTAAAATAGATATGTAACTTTTATGAGTAGTGGAGATTAATCGTAGGAGATTAATAGAGAGGAGTATATCCAGCATGTTGTGGTTCAGAATACTGTCTTTCACTATGGTGAAATATGCAAATGAAAAAAAAAAGGATGGTGTTTTATATTTAACATGATCATGAGTGATATAAAATGCTGTCTTGATTTCTTTATTGAAAAATGACTATATTTGTATTACTTTGAGCAAGCAAGCATATGCTGCCATATGTGGCTAATGCTTACACTGCAGTCTCTTTCTTAAGCTGATCTTGTATATGTTTGTTATTGTAAGGCAAACTAAGTACTTTTTCATTTTCTAGCAGTGTTTATAAATGTGGTTTACATAAAGTGATGATTCTAACATCAACTGCACAAATCTGTCTTGGAGACTGTCCATCACATTTTAATAACATGACATATTCCTTTCATGCTCACAACTAGTCCATGTGGAGTGCAGTCACATATTTTGGTTTTAGCTAAGTTTTGGCTCTTCCCAAGTTGAACTACACCATTTAAGCTAGCTGAGTATAGAAAAACTATTCTTCAGCTTCTGTAGTTCATCTTGATTCTTCAGTATTTATATGTAAATATATAAAACAGTCATTATTATTTATTATCATGCATGAATTAACTTCCGCTTGTTAATACATGCATACTTTTTTTGCATATTTTTGGCAGCTGACTTAGGAACTGCAACAAAATACACTGTTTCATTTTGCAGTCAAAGTCTTTAGCGCCTGGCATTTATTAGCAACATATCAATATTGAAGAGCAATTCATAGCTTGCTGTATTAAGAGGTCATGTACAGAAAGAGCTATAAAGTCAAGTGTGCATGTACATGCATCCATGTGATTGTCAGGCTTATGTGTTTTATGCATGCGAGAATGTGGTGATCTGGAATGACTGGAGAGGCAAAATAGTAACATGAGGAGACAGATCTTATTTCTCACCCTTGTAGATAGTTTGTGTTGCCTTAGGAGAGTAAGTTAACTTTGTTCTACCTTAGGCTACAGAATAACAAAAAATATCTCTGTGTCGGAATGCCAATTTAAGAAGTCCCCAGCTAGCTTATTCCCACCTTGATGCTCATCCCCTTGGTCCTGTAACAAAGTTTGTGCACTTAACTGGATTGGGAAACTGCTCTGCCTGAAAACTAACCTGCTTGATGAATGAAGGTCTTGAAATAGTTTTGGTTTCTGTACGTTGTCAATTGTTAGTCTTGCTTTTGATGCTACTTACAAGTTTGGATAATGTTACATGGCATTTTTATGGAATATGGGTATTTATCTGCCTTACAGGCATTGGAAACACCAGACATTCTTTCATGGAAAATCAAACAGTAGTTAAAACGAAAACCTCTGCAACTGGTGCCAAACTACTGAATCACTCCGATAATAAGTTCTGAAGGAACATTTTCTGTTTCAGAATACAAGCTGGCCTGAGCACAACATTTCCTCATAGAGTATCAAGCATTTACTCAGCCAAAGTTTAACAATTAAAAAAACCCCAACTGATCACCTGCAAATGCTGATTTTTTTTTTTCCATTTCCCCCTTTATTTTAACAAGCAGTATGATTAATATGGAGTGTAAATTAGTAAGTTTTCTTATACATAACCTTTTGCTAGATTCATATTGTTCAGAACATAAAGGCAACATTTAAGGTGGTAGCTGTCATCAATTTCCATTGAGTTGGTAGTTTTAAGAAAAAAACATGACCATCCAGTCCTTTGTATTCCAGAAAAAATGAAATAAAGTATTCAAATTATGTTAGACTGCAAAGACTATTTAATTTAATTTGGTATTATGTTTTTTCCTAACTACCTATCAACAGAAGTAATTTATATTACATTAGAAATTCAAAGATCCAAAAGAAGGTGACTTTGACTCAGTTTGTGATAGACTGTTAGAAGTGGAAGCAGTAAATATCACATTTATAACATAGTAATTGACTATAGTTTGCACTTCTATGTCTAATGAAGACCATGGGTCCGTAAATGTTTGCATGTACTTTGAGCATATACAGTTTTGTAGATGGAAAAAGTAACAATATTTCTAGGAAGATCTCCAAACTAAATTTGTTGGCAAGTTTTGAACGACACAATTTGTTACTTCGGAACAGTCAAAATGAAAGCTTTCAGAAACATTACTAATAAAAAGAAGGTTATTATCTCAGTAAAGAAGTGATTTCCCTACCGTATTAATTAACCTAGCCTGTGTTCTCAGATGCATGTTTGGTTCCTGGGAATTTTATAGGAGGGTCTCCTTTGTGTCTCATCGACACAATAGCATTAACTCTGTCATGCAAGGTTGGGTCTAACACTAAATACATTGGGAGACTTCTGAAAAGTCTGCTTTACTTGTAGTTAACCACTGCTGTTATGGTTTTAGTATTATTTTCTCGTAATTATGCTATTATTAAATCGTAAGTATTATGTAATCTATATTTTTTCCCCAAGTTGGCACTTTAAAGCAAATTTTATTTTTATTTATTACTTATATATCATAAAGTGTTTTGCTGATTTTTATCATTCATTCTTTCCCCATTTCACCTGTAGGGGAAAACCACAAGTAAGCAGAAGAAGAAAAGGAACAAATATAGACATTAAATGTAAATTAGGGAAAACCAGCAATATCTGATATAGCATAACAGATCTAATAACTATGCTGTTAAGTTATTTTTTCACCAGTGAAAATATGTTGAGGTTCTGCAGCGGTTCGTACCAGTTGTGCTTACGTATTAAAAAATAAAACTTGTGTGTATAATATAACCAACACATTCTTGGCATTATTCCCTCTGTGGGTATGCAGTATTCAACAAGCTGAATCTGCTACAGCCTTGAACAAACACGGTAACTTTGATGTAGGCAGCGAGGGCCTATGGCTGGTTGAATCTAGGTGTGAGCGCAGTCTCGCTTGCTGTTGCACATGCAGCGATGTGGTGTGGTAGGTGTTATAGCAAAGTTGACAAAAAAATCAAAGAAATCAGAAGACAAAAACTTCTAAACTAAGCTAAAAGACCACGTAGAAACTAGCAGAGAAGTTAGAATTGTCTGACCGATATCCTAATGTACTATTTTCAAAGGTATTTGTTTGGGAGTACAGGAATGTATTAGTTGAGATGTTTGGTTCCTTGGATGGTTTTGCACTGCTTTATGTCATAGATAGAAATTCACTAGATGATAGAAGTTACTTTTACCACTCAGTGGAAATACTTATGTAAATTGAAAGAAAACATATGTCATAATTGCATATTAACTTGCGGTATGGAAAATGAGATCTTTTTTGTAGAACAATTTGTAAAGCAGAGGCTATTATTTTTTTTTCTTGAATGCTTATGTTCCACAAAGGATAATTTCTGTTTGGCTTGCCCGCAGGAATAGGAAGTAGCTTTGACTTTAGAAAGTAAGCTTACTTACCAATGTATAACTTTTATTTTGTTAAACAAGCAAACTACATCTTTGGTAATTTGTCAGCATATGATTCATACTGCAACTATACTTCTGTTTCATAGTTATTATAATGTCTATATGTTTTCCAATTAATGTAAAAGATGCATGTCTCCTCACATAAAACCATGGGCTGTTCTTTGCTCAGAAGATTGGAAAGAAATTTAATTCAACTAAAATGGAGAACTAATCCATGTTTCTTTTATTTAAGGTTTTACCAGAGGCTATCAAAATGCCTTCAAAATAAATACCGAATAGGTAATACAGCTCTATTTGAACCCATATGTCATCAAGAAAGAAAGAGAATAATTATTTTGCCTTTTCCAATGCAAAAACTAGGTTAACACAGAAGAAATGAGTGAGTGGCAGGTTCAAACCAAAAGGAAATACTTCATGAAACATTTATAGTTCAGCTGTGGAAATGTGCAAGAAAGTGTAGTAGATTTTAATGTTTTATATAGACCCAAAAAGTAATTGGTCTAATTGAAAGAGGAAAAGTCTTGCTTCCTGAGTTCTTTGTTATGAGAGCCAAACTGTGCTGGAAAAAAAATGAAAAAGAGTTCTCCCTGGAAGAGTGGTAGTGAATAAGCTTTACTGAAGAAGTTCAGAACCATCTTGCATTAGAAGAAAGCAAGCCGTAAATATTTATAAAGAACAGTCATTTAAAAGGGCATATGAACCATGAAATATTCACTAGGGCAGTCGTTCCCTAACTATGAAGGTTTTTTAAGGAACAGAATGCATGAGACCAGAGGCCTCATATAATGGCATAGCCAACTTTCAGGATTTTGGAGAAATTGCTGTGAAAAAAATGAAGTAAATTTTAATCCTTTTTCCTAATTTCATTCCTTTAAAAATACCATTACATAATTCACTTAGAAGATTCTTGCCTTGGTTGATAGTGTTGTTGAATATCTAATATTTCCACAGCTGTGTTCAGTATTACTCCTTTGAGAAAAGTATCTGTCTTGTGGAAAAAATAAGTCAGCTTTTATATATTTTCCCTAGGAAGTGCTATCATATGAAAAGTTCCCACAGAGAAACATAGATTTATTTTAGTAATACTGGATGCAAAACCTACAGTTTTCTGTATATATACTCATAATGCTGCACGCTTGGAATGAAAGTTCTTTTCTCTGAATTAACAGAACTGCTTCAAAGTACTTTGTAGAAAACAGTACATTATTAGCTGGTCTTAATAACTCAGTTTATCAAAGCTATGTTAATATAAATAACAGCCTAAATCAGAAGCTATGAATTATGCCAAAGTTTGCATTCAGTAACTGTGTGGAGATCTGTATCCTGTATAAAGAATTAAACACAGAAGAAATGGAAATTCTACCAAACTACAGTAATCATTTACTCAGTGGCTGGAGGAAATTCCTTATATAACAGACTATTAAAGAAGAAATTAGAAGGTAAATTTTTTTTTTAAGATGAACATTTTAAATAATGCAACTGTTAATGCTTTCATTTACTTTAATTCTTAAATCCTTGGAAAAAAATCCATTTAATGAATGGAATCAGGATGGCTCAAGCAGACTGGAAGAATATTGTTTTGGGGAATTCACTCAACTCTCGAGTATTTGTTCACTTGTAGAGTCTACAGAGAATGTTTGTGTCCATAATAGCTGGCAAACTCGTAGGACTGGATTTGAAGCACTAGGCAAGAGCATCATTGGCTTTTATGGGAAAAGCAGATAGCCTTTAACTCCCAAACACCAGGTAATTTTTTGAGCCCAGCATAAGAGTTATTGGACCTTATGATAAATAAGCAATGTTCAGGCATTTCCCCCAACTGCCTTGCGCCCAATACCCAGCATAGCTTTGCATATTTTTATCCTGCCATAGAAAAGAAATTAATGTTTATAAAGGAAGCTGCAATCTGCGGAAGAGAGATCTTTCCTTTTTCTTGAGATTAATATGGTCTTCCAATTAGTTGTAGTACACGTTTCCCCAAGCTGAAAAAATTACAATTTCTGAATACAGAGCTTTGAAGTCATACCCATAGAACTCGAACTCCCAGCTGAAAATGTGAAAATAAGTAAAAGTGACTACTTCTAGTCACCAGGACAGGGATTCCCAGGTATAGGCATCAATGAAAGACAGACCTGTATGAAATACAGATCCAACTTTACTTCTAGTTTTAGCGAGTGACTGAAATAGAATGATTCATGTAAGCTGCGTGGGCTCATATAATAGTACTCAGCTACTGGGCAGTGACAAGATGTAAAGTTGTCATCAGCTCTCTAGCCCACCTCACTGTTCAATGAGATTCCCCTTTGTTTGTATCTTGTATCCTGGGAAACTCAATTCATTGGTGGGAATTTTTAATAGACATGACTGCAGAGAAGAGGCGGTGGTGTATTGCTCCAAGAAACTTCGGAGCAATGACCAGATTGTGTATTGGGCAACTTTATTATCTGTGTTCACAGGCTGATAAAGTCAGTAAGTACTTACTGGAAATGTGCAGAATTATGTTCAGCAGCAGTTAGGCAGGGCTGTGGGTAAAGTACGTAAGAGCATAAGAACAGCTGTGCTGGATCAGATCAGAGCCCATTTAGGCCGGTCCCCTGTCTTTGACAGCGACCAGAAATAGTTCCACAGAGAAAGGGTATTGTTGTTTATGGTGTTCCTTTGCTTTTAGTTTCCTTGAAGCAAAATAAAGCTGTGTTTTTAAGACAGCTGTTTCACTTGGTTTTGAGAGTCACCCTGAGGTAGTTTTGACTTTTTTTTATGCCGTTCCTTTTAAGACTGGTCAAACATTATCCAGTTTAGATAAGGACATTTATTGTGTGAAAAAGTTGACACCATAATGCTAGCAAATCTGTTGGTTTAGTTTTGCTTTACTAACTGGAGTATTTCAGTTATCATGAATTGTTTTATGGTGTGATCAGAAAGGTTTTATGCAGTACTTGGCTATATAAGTTCTTTTCAGGGATGCACAATGGTATAGGAATGTTTTCCCAAAGGTAATTTAATGGCATAGTAACTGTTGCAACTTGTTCATCTTGCATCATATATAATGGAAGATGTTTATGAAAAGTTCTGTTTGATATTCTGTATTCACTTCTTAAGCTGAAAAGGAAAAAACAGTGCCAAGTCTTCATGGGTCTATCCTGATGGAATTTTTATGTGGAACAGGGTGTCTGTTAGCAAGGAACATTACATGTGTAATGAGACTTTGTAACTTGGATATTAGGAACATTAAAGCAATGTATTTCCATTAAATTTCGTCATAGCAGTTGTAACAAAATTGTTAAAATTATGCTTCCTAGCATTTGAGTATAGCTGCTTGATGCCTGAATCGGTATAAAACTTTTGAGTAATATGTTAATTTATTAGGAAAATAAAAAGCTAAATTCATTTTGATCATATGATCATTTCTTAATGTGGAAAAGGAGATCTGTTTAATACATTTTAGAGTTTTGTAAGTGACATCTTCACTACTTTTAGGTGGAAAAAGTGTTCCAACATTTTTCCACAATATTTTGGGCCTTGCAACTGTACAGAAGTTGTTGACATCGTTAAATCAGAGCTCTTATTTCACGTCTGCTGTTTTTTCCCCATTTAAAATGTTTTTCAGTGTGCCAAGAGAAGTAAAATTAAAGCCTTTCCCCTTGAAATAGAGAGTTTGGGATTTGATGGTAACTAGCTATAATAGAAGGGTAATGTTACTAAATAAGCAATAGCAGCAGGGATCTCTCTCTTTTGTTCATTAGAAACACAGGAATGTATGTCTACTGAATAAGTCAAACATTATTATGAACTAGTCTTTTTGGATAGATGTTTATACCTTTTTCACTTTTCAAGAAGACAGTAGGACTGCTATGCAGGGTTTCGTCCAGATGAGTGTAGGTTACATGGATGACTGATGTCTCTGGTCCACTAAGTCCTTAAATGCTTCCTGCATGCAAAACCAGCTTTAAAAGTAAGTCTTTTTAAAAACATGCACTCTTTCCAAAGTAAGCTTCACCTCTGTGGTTGGGACATTCTACAAGATGGTCATAGTATGATTTCTGACCCCCTTTAAGCATTGATTTGACCTGAATTTTGGTCTTCCAAAACTTGATAGATAACTCTAGCAAGGAGTGGTTGTGTGAAAGATGTAACACATGTTGATACTGCGTGTTCGTTGTTGCTTTCCGCATTTAAACAGGAGTGACCCTTTGTTGATTGTTTCAGGCTGTAAATCAAAAGAGGTTACAGGCAGGTCCCTGTGGTTACATTTTCAAGTGCCTATGCTTCCAAATGAGTAGAGATTTTGAAGCTTACTTTAGGAAGCTTCAAAATTCCAGAGCACCAGATATTGTATTGGTCTACAAACTTACAATCTGCAGACCTGTTTTCTGAAAACTGCTTCATATAGAAAGTCATCAGGATTATTGTGTATAGTTATTTTGGTAGTGTTTTCTCATATTTCTGATATTTTGCTGCCTGTACTCTTGTGTTCTCTGACAATTGTATACATTAGAATATAAACATAGTACTTAAATTAGAAGAAGTTTTCTCATGAGAGTTTCAACTAGTTAACATTTCTGTTACTGCACAACAGAAATGATAAACTGTTTATTTTGCTCCCATGATATAACTGTTTATAAAGTAGTGACTTGATAGAGATGTTAAAAGTTCATTGATTTATTTCAGTAAAGGAGTAACCAAATTGTTGGTAGAGAAATTATAAAATCATACTTCCCGGTTCTGATTTTTTTTCTTATTGAGCGCTAAGGGGTTTTTGCATGGGTGCAAGCATGATACATGTTTCAGAATCGAATTCTGAAATTGTATCAAACACTCTCCATAGTGTTATGTAAAAGAGAATTCATTGGGTGAAATTCACTTTGTCTTGGGCTGCTAGAAAGCTAGTGGTCACACCTCAAACTCCCTTTTTGAGGCAAAGTTGAGTTATTTGTAGCTTTGGCATGAGGGGATCTCTCTATTCTTTATTAAATTGAAATGGAAAATGGAGAAGGGTGTGTACTGAGAGCTCTACATTTGGGGGGTCTAACAGCCTCAACACATGGGAATTAATGATAACAATCTCACTTTGGGAGGCATTTGATGCCTTTATTTTTCTGAGGGTTTTCTTTTCTTAAAGAAAAATCTTTTACCTTATCTTAGAGGAAACATTACTTCTAATCATTGCTTCAAATTCAGAAAGCTGCCCAGGCTTCCATGGTAACAACCTTACTTTGTTGGGCATGTTTGCAGTTTTCATTTTACCAGAAGTGTATATCCCTGTGCACAAAACAACAGTTCAGGTGGATCCTCAAAGTTCTGTCATCATTTAACCAATAGAAAGGTCCTACTCAATAAAAATGTTAGCATCAATACCTTTTCTATTGATGTGGTGATAACCACAGGATGTCTTCTGTTATGTTTGAATTTATAATGGGACCTACCTGAAGGATTTAGCAGGTCTTGTCCAGATTCTTTTGTATGATGCATGAGCCAACAATGCAAATCAGAACTTAGAAATGTAACAGAGAGTCTAGAGCCCCAAAATTCCTCTTATGCCACAAAGCATGGTGGTTCTGGAATTGCTACAGCTGTTGAATCCTAACCTTTGCTATTCTGGGTCTCTTTCTTTAAAATATCTTACCCTCTCATAGTTTCAACATTTACATTACATCCTTGTATTCAGATATATTTACCTTACATTTGTCTCTGGCTGGGTTACTAAAAAAATTTTATTCAGGTTTTTGCCCTACTCTAAGTAGTTTCCTCTCTGAAATGGTTAAAAAAACTGTGATGGGACATCTCTGCAGGCTTAGCAACTTACAGCTTGTTCTCTCTTGAATTTATCTGTGACTACAAATTGCAGCTACATCTGCATCTGGAGAACAGGAGAAATGAGAGTACTTCTGTGCATCTACCCAAATCCGATTGTTTGTCAAAATTGTTACTTGGTTGGTTTAACAGCTTTCTTCCTCAAACCACATTTGCATACAGTGACTTTCTGCAGGCAGTCATTATTCTACCTATCTAGGAATAATGTGAAGGCTCTCCCAGTATACCTCAATTGAGCTTCTTGTCAGACTAAAATATCAAGTGGTGCCTACTTCTGTAAGACTTAGGAGATTTTCAAAGGACCAGCATGACCGAGGTTCAAGCAAGTTATTTCAGTTCCATGAGAATATCTAATGGCTATTACACGGTTTGGTCCATACTATTTTATAAGACTTCTGAGTCTGATAATACTTTAGCAGAACTATATTCCATTCTCAATCTAATTGCCTTCTTGAAGTATATTAATTTCCAATGTAAGTCTGCAAAAATTAATTATTTGCTCAAAAATATTTTAGAGACTAAACAGTAAGTGTAGGGATTTTCTGTTGAGCTGTCCTTGCGTATTTTTATCCTACTGGTGGCCAAAGATTCTGAATTTGTTCCCATATTTGTCTTGACCAAGAATGGTCAGATCACTTGTCTATGTTTTACCGTCACAAGCTGCAAAATGGTGATAATCCCATTTACATTGTTTATAAAATCCTTAGAGGCTCACTGTTAAGAAGTAGTGGGATTTTTTTATAATAAAGCCCATTTCGCTTCCAATGTAGTTGGCAATTTTGAGGAGTGAACGGACTTAAACTGCTTACATTTGACATATGGGAATGTTATCCAAGTTTAATTGCCCGTGTATTTCTTAAGTGAGTAAGCATCCGTTTGTTGCATACCCTTCATCCCTTGGCTTCTTTCTTATTCTTGGTCTTCTGCCTCTGCTACTGTTGAGTTCTGATTTCAAAATGGTTTTCCTTCAGTCTCTCTGTTTCACTACTGTGGCATTATATTTGCACCATAACTTTACTTTAGGTCACGTTATGTTATTGAGTGCTTCTTGTAGGAACAACTTACGACAGCATACTTTTAGGCAAGCTTGATACTCATTGTATTAAATGACCAAAGGAAATATCTTAGACAAATGACTTGTGTAAAATTCATTTTTATGATATTTTAAAAGTGAAAAAGTGCATATTGGAGAAAAAAGTATGTTAATGGTCGCAATAAATCTTTAGTCATCTGTATTTTAGCGGTGCTATCCCATGCAAATACAGTGGAGATTTTCTAGTGGGTCTTATAAGTCTGAATGTTTTGATAAGAAGTGTTCTATTAGAATGAAAATAATTGCAACAATACATGGTGTTTTGCTTAAATTTATTATAAGAATGCATAAAATGGTGTAATACAGCAGCTTGTTTATCTGGAAATCCTTCCTTGGGTCAATCTGTGTATTCAAAATGCTTAGTAAAGCTTCTGAAAGCACTGCTCAGCAGTGTTGCAAAGTCTGAAGTTATTTAGCAATAGACTAGCAGTATTCATTTTAATAATTCAGGTTTTTTAGTCTCTCAAAACAGTAGTTTGGGAACTTAAAGGTGTTTGACAAAGACAAAGAAATATTAGCCAAAGTATTAGCCAAAGTCAAAAAGAAGGAAGGAATCAAATATTCAATGTGCACGAGCAATGAAATCAAATCACCCAAAACAGAACCTTGTATGTAAAAACTCAGCCTGTTGATTTCACCATTCTTTACCAAACTTAGCAAATTACTAAGGTAAGACTTCTGACCATACTTTACCAACCAAAATATTCAAAGCAATCTTTTTACAGGAATCCACATATCTTAGGATTGTTTCTTACAAGAAATGCATTATATTTGGACTCACTGCAGATGAAGTACCATTGTGCCTTGCCAGGTAATAGTTTATTTGAGTAAGAGAGAACTTTGAGATGGAACAACTGAGATTTTGTTTTTATCATGATTGTATAGCTTCAGAGAAAACAAAACTCAGGTGTTCATATATGCTGTCTTTAATATGCTAAAAAAAAATGTTTGGCGATCCTTGACTATTAAATGTTGTGTGAACGGTGTGCTTACGCTGATTATGTGATGTGTCTGTTGGCAGTAGATTGGGATGTGTGGGAAATGCATAGTGAAACCTTCACTTCCAGAGTGAGGGCAATAAAATTACAGTTCAGTAGTTAATATGTGTCCTTAGAAGATTTTATGATGTGCAGTTGCTTACAGCTTTTATATGCCCTGTATTAAGCCATTTCATCCTTTTTTCCGATCCATTCTGAAGAAGAAATTATTAGACAGCATACCTATAGTACTGAAGAAAAGAGAGTACACTTTTTTTTTATGCCTCACAGAATAGCCCAGGAGAAAGTGGAAAGTATTTGCGTGAAGAATAATGACTTGCCAGTGATCTGTAATAATTTCCTACCACCAGCCTACTCTTATAAGAAAGGACTGTAGAATTCAACAAATATGAAAGATGTTAGAATTACTTTAATTTTTTATTGAAATTGTTCTTTAAAATAAAAATATTAACTTTTTTATCAAATTTTTGGTGAGAGAAAGAATATAATATTAAAATCTAGAGCGCAATATTAAAAATGCTTCTTTTCTTTGAACTCAGACGTTAAAAAAATCTTCAAGAGACTGAACTCTTCTATAGGGAAACAGAGATCTATTTGTAAATACTATTGTATACCTAAGCAGACATTCATATCAAATGTATTACTGAAACTACTTTATCAGCATTCTTGGAAGAGGTGATTTATGACTATCTAGAAGCTTTCAAATAACCACTAACTGAATATTTTAAAGTTTTGATGAAGTCTAATTAGTCCTCTAAATGGGCAACATGATCCTGATCCTATACAGTATAAAAAGCTAGCAAACTAACTACTGTACAAATGAATGGGACCTACCACTCTGACTTTCAAAAAAAAAAAAAAAAAAAATTCAAATACACTTTGTTTAAAAAAAAAGCATCCACGTAGAAATTAATTGCTCATTCCTCTAACTCATCAGATTCTGTGTTTGAATATTGGAAGTTTTCAGGGTCATCTAAAACAAACAATTCAACTTTTTTTTTCCTGAAATTTCAGTTGGAAGAGAATTTATCACTGCAAAATGTTTGGTAGAAAATGCAGTGCCATGTATGTTTTAAGAAATTTGATTCTTGCACTGCTAGAATGTTCATAGCTCAAGGACTTTTATTTGTATAATTTTTAAAGCTGACAGTACCATTTAAAATGTTTTAAATTCAGTTAAATAAGATGGGACCAAGTTGAGGGTTTAGTTATATTCTTTTCTAAAATCTGATCTTGCAGAGGGTGTATCTGGGGGCACAATTTGATCTATTGCGTTTAAGTAGAATTTCTGTCAATAGAAATAAAAATTTATGGCATAATCTTGAGCTTCTATTTTTACATTTAATGTTTTTATAATGATACTAAGAAATACACTACTGCTTTACTTCAGTATATAATATACTGTATCTTATTTATAGTAGTAAGAAAGGTTTAAATCAGAAATAAGCAGACCTGTTAGTAGCAGAGAATAAATAAAGCTGTGTTTCTAGAGATAGGGCTTGCAATGCAAAAGTTGGGCATTCATTTGATCTTCTGTGGTTTAAGAACAACACTGCAATAGGATCTTATGCATGAAAATGCATGTGGTGATAGCTGTCTTGTATTGATATAGTTGTTTTCAAGATGAACGTGTTCCAAACGTGACTCTTCATTCTCCTCTTCGCTGTTGTCGTGAACATCGTCATCATTGATATGAGTCCTGCAGATGCGTTCTGGAGGGACTGTCCTGTGACATTGTGGGAGGAATTACATTTTCATTAATCAAGATAACTCATAACTTCATAATTTATTTTAGAGAAGCTGTTTATTTAGAGATTTGAAAATGTTAACTTAAGCAGTACATTAAATTTTCTCAGTAATATATTTACAAGTCATTCTTTCAAAAATTCTCTCCTTGCATTGTTTTCTCATTTATATTGTATACTTAGTTTTCCTGAGGAAAGTATTGCCACGTGTTGCTGAATGAAAACTTTCTGTACAACACAGGTAAGACCCTCTGTCTATCCTTCCTTTGCTTTGTAAATGGTACAGAGGAACTCGAGAGCATGCCTAACTTCACAACTGGGGCTGGCTGAAAGCTGCTGAAAGGCCACTTTCAGCGGGCAGCAGCAGCTGACAGCTCCTTCCAGTTATTTTGTAACCAGTTTGGGCTCCAGTCCGAGAGCAGAAAAAGCTGGTACTTTGCTGTGCCTATCCAATCGTAGCTGCCCTGGCGGACGTGTGGCCCAAGCAGTATTACAGATTAATTTCCTGGAGAGAACTGGTGCTCAGCATCTTTGCGAGCGTTTTCAAGAACCATGAGGAAGGGTGAAATCTCACTTTTCTCTTATCATATGCAGAAATACTGCCGTAGAAAACTCAGGATTTAGCTCCTCCTTCAGAATTTTTACAAAAAGATTTACTTAAAAGTAAAAAGTTCTTAAAACAAAGCATGTCTTGTGACATTTATTTTAATGCCATTAATATAACAAAGAGCTTGGAAATTACCTTATTTTATTATTGTTCAGTCTTAGAAAACGTAATTTTCTCATTTCATCAATTCCAAATGGTACAGACTTTAGTTCATTGTGATCCAAAAACAACTCTCTCAGAGAGTGATATGCTCCGAAAAATGATACTGGATCTATTCCATCATCAGTAAGTTTGTTAAAGGACAGGTAGAGGTACTCCAGCCCTGGCTTCATGTGACCAAAGACATATCCTGGAATTCTTTCAATCTGATTTCCTATAAGTATCAGATGTAGTAAAGATTTTGGCAGATAGGAGGGAACATGATATAACTTATTATAAGAGAGATCAATTGATTCCAAGTTCCTGCATTAAAGGAGGAAAAAAACCGGGATGAAAACGTTATAGCATACTGCATTGTTAATGCTACATTCTGTACAAAATAGTGCTTAACATGATTACCAGGAAACTAAATTTCAAAGGGAAATTTGTTTCTGTTAATGGAACAGAATGCGTTTTATGGAACATAGTCATGCATAATTACTCTGGGAATGGAAAGAATTGAAGTCATTAATTATCAATCAAGCCAAATGATTCAGTTAATGGGAAGAAATCTACGGTTATGAGTACAGAGATAAGGTTGAATAGGGGAGACCCAAGGGACTAATTTGTGATTGATAAGCATTGTAGAATTGCAATAATGAGTTACACTGGAAAACACACAATACACTTGGGACTTCAGTGGTTATCCCATTGACATGGATTTTTAAATTTTATTCTAAAACCCATTTGAAATGGAATTGTTTTGTGAGTGGCTCCTTTACAGTCATTCTGATGTGCTTCATTTCCAGAGATGAGAGAAGCTGTTAGTAGCAGTGTGGTTGTTTTCAGATTAAGCAGTTTACAAATCCAGAAATCAACTGATAGGACCAGATGATAGGTTATGGCAAGGTACCCTACGTGGCTTAGCAAATCATTTACCAAAAGAAGCAAAAGCAGTATCATCTTTTGCTTCTTTCATTCTCATTGCTTGCTCTGCTTATATTCTACTCTTAAACAATGCAGCTGCACAGTCTTCACTTCATCTTATTTACTTCTATAAGTTTTAATCTAATGGGAAATAAGGTTAGGACAACATTCAATTATTTTTAAATTACCTGTGCGATAATGATATATTAATACCAAATTAGTGTATAATTGTACGGAGAATTATTAATATTTAATTTTCATTTTTTTATTGGATGGTCAGAAAAAATATTTAGACTTTTATGTTAATATGGTACAGATTTGAGGTATAAGATCTTTTTGTTTTAAAGCTGACTCTGAATACTTCCTAGATTATACAACTGAAGCAAAGGAAATTAAGACAAATTAGCAAAGGAAAACAAGCAAATCAAAAGGTAACTACGATTTCAGTTAAAAGTAATGAAGTGCAAATATTTATTTCATTATCTGACTCACTAATAACAGAGAAAAATAAAAATAATTATAGTTTAAATGATTAGTACTTACTCTTGATTTATCCAAGCCAAAGGTGCTATTCTGTGCTCTTCTAATTTGTTATGCTTTAGGACAATGACATTTATGTTTCTTGTATGGTTAAAGCAAATTTCTGACACTTCTTCAATTTGATTATTTTCAAGGTATAACTCCTGTAAGTGCATTTGTAAAGAATATTTGTGAAAGCAAAATATGCTGTTCTTTCCCACTGCAAATTCAAAACGTAGATATTACCTGTCCTCCATATTACCTGATATATCGGTTAATTTCTGAGTCAGTCTGTAGCTGTAGTGTGACTTTCAGAAACACAATTTTTAAAGCAATTGTTCTGTTTTCTCATTTGTGAGAATACAGATTGCTTTGAAAGATCAAATAGAAAAACAGTTGTATCTTTTGTCTTGCCTGTACAGTGTACAGTACAGTTGTACAGTGTAAGAGTATATAATGTGAGAGTGATGAGATTGACAAGAAGTTGTTAACTTTTTTTTGTCTTGGAAAGCTATTAGTGAGAAAAATATTAAGAGTCTTGCTTTCTTAATATTTTTGCTGGGCACTTGTGAGCTTTGAAAATCAAATTTGTAGGAATACAAAATGTCGATGTTTTACAAAACTTAATGTTGTGAGTCTGCAAAGTACCAAAACTGCGTGTTTTACACAGATTAAGTTTCTGATAATGGCTTGTAATGTAGGATAAATATGACCTGAAATTAAAACAGAGCAATGAATAAAATTTATGTAGGACCCAAAATAGAATTTAGGGCCTGTAGAGGAAGGCTTTGGGAAAAGAGAAAAGCAACTTCGTAGCCTGAAAATCATTGTTTGTGAATTTATTAGGTGTCAGTTTAAAATTAAATGTTCCCAAAGCATATGAAGTGTAGGAAAAACTTGCCAGGTGTTCACTGTTTCATCAAGGAGGGATGAAATGAAAAAAAGAAAAATGTAACGTATGAGTGACCAGGTAATGGAGAACATTAGGCTGAAGTACGGTTGCAGGCAGTAGCTGCAGAAGAAGCTGATGTTATAGAAAAGATATTGTTGGTTTTGCTAGATTTGGGTTCTCTTCCCCCCCCCCCTTCCTCACATTTCAGATTAGGAAGACCCCAAGGATAAAAGGAAATAAATATAAGGACACTGAAATGAGAAAGAGCAAAAAGAAAGATAGAATCAAGAGAGACGGTGAAATTAATAGGTAGCAAGGATTATCTGTGAAGTAAAGACTGAGGTAAGCAGAGAATGAAACTAGACAGAGATTTAAAAGGAGGAAGAAAATACCTTCCAGATAGCATCCCTAAAAAAACCAAACCAAACCAAACCACCTCAACAAATCACATTCAAATTCTGGGCAGAGGAATGGGATGGGAGACTACCAAAAAAAGAAATTTCTTGATTAAAAATCAATGAATGAGGAAACTATTCAGGGAAGAGAAGTAAACCTCCTGGTCAAACACTTGCCCCCCACCCCAAATGAGGTGGAATTCAGCAAGGGTTTGGAAAACCAGGGAAATTGAGACTTAGACCAGCCGAAACAGGAAGAGGATGGTTAGTTATAGGCATCTCTCTCTCCCTCTTTCAGACTAGACAATCTTGGTTCCTTTAGTCTTTCCTTATAAAACAGGTTTTCTAGATCTCTCATTATTCTTGTTGCTGTCTTGGGAACTTTACTCTGTGTGGTAACTCAGAGTTCACAATGTTTTTGCACCAAGACATTACCTGTATTGGGAGTGTTATGTGAGTGATGTGTAACTGAACAGACAGAAGTTGCAGGCTATACTATTTTGTGAGACAGTACTAGATAAATTCGGACTTAAAAGATACCTTTTGGGATGGAGTTTGGTATGTAAGTGCATTTCTAGAAATAATGATTTAGGAATAAAAATTATTAGTATATCTAGAAACAAATTTATAAAATTGACATTTATCTCTACCTGATGATAGTAAGGCAGTAAGTAGAAAAAAACAAAGATGAAAATGTCTGGAAAAATGAAGCTTGCTTGTTTTGATTTTTTGTTTGTTTTTTTTTGTTTGTTTGTTTTGTTTTTACCTCAAGAGTGGTGGGAAGACCTTGTGGGATAATTCTAAATTTATTTCTTCCCAGTCGCAAATAAGAGAGACTTTTCAAGGGATAAAAGGCCAAAGGACTGACATTCGCTTCACTAAGTTTATTTCCTTCTAATTCCAGGGTGACCAAGTTCTTTAAATCTGGGGAGAGAAAGTTGGAATTTCTGTTAGTTAATGCCATCTCATATCTTCTTAAAATGCATGTTTAAAATTTAACCATCTTAAACATTACTCAGATCAGTTCACAGCAATGAAGAAATATAGTGAAAGGATTTTCATTTATTATCTGATAAGCATAGAATTGTATTGTTTATTAGTTTGTAAAACTTCAGAGATTAACTAGAGCTTTATTTATAGCTTTCTCTCCCACTTAGAATGGAAAAGAAAGCAGCTGCGTAAGACTTGTGGATAGTGCTACAATTTAGGCTTTATTACTTCATGGTTATGTGCAGGTGATGTTTGGAATACTGTGTGGGTGCTGACCTTTGTGCAACTGCCCAATGATCTCTGTGGGTCTCCAGTCAGTTATGTGATAATGGGTATGTTACTTTTTCTTTAGGCTCATATCTTCCCCTCCCCGCTTCACTCCTTTCAACCACCTACTGTACTGTGTTGAGAACCCTTCACGGATTATACTGTTCCTCCTCCTCAGCCATCCAAATGCAGGTCACAGAAGAAACCAGTGCTGATCAATGTATGTAAGCAGGAAATAGTGTTTCATAATAAGTTCCTCATTCACAAATAATCCAAATAACTTTTTTTTTTTTACAGAAGCTTTGTATAGCTCCTCCTAACAGCGCAGTTTGATTTTAAACTAAAAGGCTCTTGCAGCCATTGGCCTACGTTTTCTTTGTCTTAGCTCAAGCATATTGTTCCATACTGAGCTGTATCACTACACTGATGCAGTTTAAATGGGGACCCTTTTGGCAGGAGAGGAAAGGGAGCAAAAAAGTCAGTCAAATTATGACATGGATGGTACCCTTTCTTTTTCTCTTTTTTTCTTTTTCTGTATCAGCCCACATTTAGCTTGGCTTAAAATGATCATGGTTAACTCCAATTATATTCTGCCTTATTTTTCATGCACATCAGATTCTGTTCACTTTAATGCAATTTAAAAAATAATTAATACAGTTTCACCACACGTAACGCGATCCGGTTATGGGTCAGGAGAGTAGGTATCTTCAACATACTTCAAATGCATCTCTACTTAGTAACCTTAAATGTAAGATTTTTCGGGAGAGTAGCAGTTGCATAAGAAGGGAAAATGTAATTTTAAACAACTTTGTCATGCAAATCTTTCCGCTTTTGTTGCCTTTTGAAAACATGGCACTTAAAAGCTAGCAATTCTTTTTCTGGTTATATCTAACCAGATGCGTTTGGTTGAACATTCTGCTTTTCAAATTTATTTTAATGTTTTCATATGATCAATATTAGTTTTCTAAATACCTTGTAAGCCATCTTCATCAATGGCATGAAGGTGGTTGTCATTTATTTTTATTTCTTCCAAACTTGATGGCAATTCAGAGGGAATATGTACCAGCATATTTCCATCCAAATACAAACGTTTTAGCTTTTTCAGGATCTTAATCATAGGGATGAAGAAGAGAACTTAGATTATCAAGGTGTAAAATATATGATTAAACATATAGTGGAATCATAGTTAGTGTTTTCTTAAACACACGCTTTTTGAAGATTTCCAGCAGCAGTGCACTAGTATCCAGTGTTTTGAATAAAAAAAAGTTTTTCTCCTATCAGTCTAATTAATTGGTTTCTTTGCTAAAGAATGCTAAATATTGACAAAGGTGCCAGTTAATGTAATGTGTAACCGGAAGAGCTTGATTGAGCACATCAACTTTCCACATGGCCATCCTGCAGCTATCCAGTCATAACTGTTTGTGTTACTGCTACTGTCTTTGAGTCATGTAGGTATTACCTTACTACACTACTGCAGTATTTACGAGTTCAAAGTACATACATTTATAGATTATGCGTTTATACTCTTCATTTGTGAGCAAATTACTGGTGTTCTGTAGGTCAGCAAATTTACTTTGCTCACGCATAACGACAGCAACTTCTTCAGTGACCTAGGATTTTTATGACTTCAGCCAGCTTAAAAAATTGGTATGAAAAATTATCATAGCTTAATTTTGATAAATGCACATCAGTAATTATGCAGTAGTGAGCATTTCCTAAAAAGGTAGAGTTGTTTTAGCAGTGGAGCCACTGACGCCTGCTTTCCTCCAATTTTGTCTTAACTGCCTGGTGTGATAGAAGCCTCACTAAAATTTATTTCACGACTGAAACACCTTCATGGTCTGTCTTTTCCATCCACTTGGATTTCATAGGAATTGTAGGAACTGAAGTCCTTTGAAATCAGCCAAAGCTGTTCATGTTATATGGAGTGATGTGGTATACAGAGAGTCCTACAAGAAGACTGATTGCATATGGCAGGAAACAAAATTAAAAACATACTGTGATAATTCAATTTCTTGTTCATATGCTTTTTGTATTCATCTTGCCTGAAAAAGCAAGGCCTTGATGCCTTTCTTTCACACTTGAGTTACTACCTGTATGTACTTGCTTGCATGAGGAATTACTATGGGACTATCTGTCTTCAAGTGAGGAATATGTAGATGTACTTGAATAGCCTCTTACATGTAAATTCCCCTTTCAAGAAAAAGACTGACTATAGAAAGACTCTTGGACTATTTTATGAGAAAGCTGTTCTTTTAGTAAGCAGCTGTGCTTGAAAGTTTCTCGTTAAAGATAGTCAACAATAGCATACAGCTGATTACATGAACTCCTATTGGGTGGATTTTTATAGCAAGACCTGGCATAGGCAGATCTCTTTGGGAATCCAAGAGCATAAGCTTTACAGAGCTAATGTAGTGAGAAAGATACATAAATTTACAGATGTTGAGCCTGAGTATCCCAGGTGTTGTTAATGGAATATGAGCCCTTCAATTCTGAAATCTCTCAACTGCAACTGATAAAATAGCAGAAAATTCTTTGTCTCTTATTGATTAACATTTAATACTTGGTGAATGTAATTCAAAAATCTCTAGATATTCTTGATTATGACGAGAGATTTCTTGAAATAGCCAGGTTTAACTGTATTGTAATTATACAATGGTTACTCATGCTAGGTGCAAACTGTTTTAGATTCATAGACCGAAAAGCAGGGAAAACTTTCCTTCAAGCAATAATTAGTCATAGGATAGTAGAAAAGTTAGGCTTTCTTACTTTGAATGCTTGTGGACCTATGCCAGGAGAAGTAATATTATTTTTACTCAGATCAATCCATTCCAAATTAGGTATCCCATTGAATGCTTCGTCTGAGATAGTAGTGATGCTATTTCCTAGGACAGAATTCAAGAAAATAGTTTGAGTTATGAATTACAGTATGCATCTGAGTTGTGTAGTATTGTACATGAAAAATATGTTACAAAAATAGTTGTATTGTGTACAGTAATTGTGTGTAGATGTATTCATATTAGTATTTAAACACTAGTAAGCAAATCTAACATTTTTAATTTATTATTTTAGAGGCTTAGCTATAAAATGAATTCTAATACATTTCTATGGTAAGGAACGACAAAGTATTAACACTACTGTTGACTGCATTTGAGAACAGATAATGCTACTTCATGAGAAAAATCGTGCAAAGTAGACCCATTCTTTACCTGTAAGGTCTAGACTGGTTAGATCTGGATCTGAGATCGGTGGTATTTGTGTAAGTTTGGCGTTAATACAGCTTACTGTGGTGTCCGAGGTGGAACATCCAGATGGCAAAGGAGGAGCTTCTATGGGTGGAACAGGAATTGGGGAATGAGGTGGCATTCTGAAAGTACCATCATCTTCATCACTTTCATCTTGTATTTCTTCTTCTGCAGCTCCCTTTCTTGTGATAGGCTTCTTTTCTCTGTGATAGGCTTTATATTTCTGTCGATTTTTTTTGCCTTTCCTTTTCCTTTTCTTTTCATCCTTTTTACGACCCTCTTTCTCTTTAAACTCTACCACTTCTGTTCTAAGCAGTTCATCTTTTTCAGTTTGAGTATGTGCTGCTGACAGTACATTGGTGTTGTCAAGGTCATTGGGTTCTGGAGAATCGCCAGACAACTCACTTATGTCATCCAGTGTAATAATACTTGAATCCAAAGAGGAGGCTAACCAGAGGCAATGAGAACAACAAAAAAAAATTGTCTGATAAGAGAATATGAAACTAAAGTTCTAGTAAACGTTGTTCCCCTCATATAGTAAAAATATGGTAACTACAGAAGAATAGTATTCCCCTTAGAATATGATTTGAAAGAATGAAAATATGAACTTATATTACGGCTTGACAGAAGAGACATACTTTGACTGAGAAATGATTAAGCCAACCATACAGAATAGTTTGTAGACAGGTACGATTCCTTGCAACTCCAGAAAAACGGGAAAAAATTAATACAGCCTTCGTTATCATCCTTTCTGAACTAATATATTAATTCGTTTTTTGTGTTGATGGAGGTGTCTAATGAGGAAAAAGAATGTGTCTGGGAGTGGGAGGAAGGTAATTTGAATAAAATTCACAAAGGTTAAGATTTGTTCTCCTGTGCAAGGGACTGTCAGGTGTAGAGATGGCTGTAGGCGGGGAGCTTGCCAGGGAGATGTGTTAACTCCATTAACAAAATGCAGTTTTTACTCGCATAATAGGGCAATTAAAATAAAAGGAGTTTAATCGTTTCAATCAACATGACTTCTGGTTCTACAGTTAATTTCTATCATGTCTCGGTGCATTTCTGTATGCCACCTGTGCACATACGAGGCTAAATAATATTTTTACGGTAAGGGGAAGTTAAGTTCAGTACTTTGCAGACTTAGGGTATTGGGAATGGGGGAAGGAAATCACATTTCATCTTTATCTCCTCCATTTCTTTTCTTTTTAAAGATACTGATTTTGTTTAAATTTTTATGATGAGGAAGCAAGATTGTGGTTCTGTTGTTCCTCTTGTGAGTTGACTTTCTTCTCTTGATTTATATCAAATAGCTGCATGTTTTCACACTCCTAACAAAGATTTACCAGTCTGTAAACTGTATGATGTTTATTATGTATGTCTAATACATTAATAATGGCTAGTAGTTATTGATTGATCCTTTGTAAATGGAAGTGGGATATAATACGTAACCAGATGTTCTTTCTTTGTACATTTGCCAAAATTTTGTAAAGGTAGGAGGGAAGAAGCAGAAAGGGAAAATAAAAAAAGAAATATTATTATCTTTACTATTGCATACTTAACATATTTATACATTATATCAAACTTGTCTAACAGCCAGTGTACTCTAAGAAACCGAAGTCAGCTTGAGTAGAAGTTATGAAGACCTGCTTTTATAATGTAATTCAGGACTTGTTTTCCTCTATAAAAGGATAATGTGTACCTTGTAATCCTTGATATCATTAAATGTAGGTTTTGCATGAGGTAGTTTTAAAATAGTAAAAATATTATGGTGTACTGTACCAATATCAGAACAAACTGGGCAGCATTCTCCTGCAGGTATAATAGTTTTGGGACATTTCAGAGGGTGGCACATGGTTGTATCACATATCACTTCTCCTTTTGAACAGAGACAGGTAATGCAGGGCTTGGGAGACCAGACGGCTTTATCATACATAATCATCCCATTAGCTGTGCAGCGCCCCTTCTTTCCTAAGAAAAGAAAATAGAAAATTTGAGTTAAATAGCTTAAACTGAGATAAAACCAACAGTGTTTATTTAAAACTTTGGAAAGAAGCACTACGATTTTGTTCTCATTTTGAAAATACGCAAAATACACCCTATTTTAAGTATCTTATCCTTATTCCTTATTTTTCATAGCTGTATTTTCTTCAGCTTATTAGTAGTCTCCAATCCCTATTAGGTTCTTGGCCTCTCAGCTGTGAAGGTGATCAAGGGGGAGGCACACAATTAATGTGTATGTAGCTGTTACCTGCTTACAGCTTCACAGTGAAAACTGTCTGCAGATTCTCTGTCCCTCTAATTGTCTGCTCCCTCTATTTCAGGCAGTCATCATAATAGTTCATTTCCCCCTCTTCCTAGCCAGCTGATGAGGACCCTTACAAGCTTTGTCTTCTGGAAAAACTCTTGAATTATTCAAGTTCAGAGATATTCCTAAAATGGGAAAATTAAATCTAGATGGTGAGTTTCTGAGGGTCTTTTGCATGGCAGCTCCTCTTTCCTCTCCATCCTTAGAAATGGAAAGCAGAAATCACAGATCTCAGTGTAACCTGTGCGTAGATACAGTTGAGAAAGAAGCAAAAGTTTTCATCACTGCAATGGAGTTAAAATAAATCATGCAGAGCTTGAGAATATTTTTTCCCAGATCCCCTTCTGTTTCTCTCTTGTGCACTAGATGTCTTTTCTAATATCTTGCACATTAAACGAGGAAGTTTTGTTAAGGCTCTGTGGAACTGGGCGGGTAACAATATTCATTTTATAGTGACTGTTCATAGGCTTAATGGAAGTAAAGTCCATTCTGTAATGACTGGTAAGATGGCAAACATCTCATCTTCCATGTAACTTGCTTTATCTGAAAAAAATTCTTTGCTAGGAAAGTAGCAAGCTTGAACAACTTGTGCTAATAAATACTTCATCTCCAAAGTTTCTGGACATGAATCTACAAAAAATTGAGATTTCCTCAGGGTACCAGTCAAAATTTTCAGAAAGAAATGTAGAAAAGATTTATTTTGTAAGCTATACTCAGATATTCAGTGGGCAAGTTGTCTGGAGAGCGTAAAGACTTGGGAAGGTCTCTCTCTCCTTCCAGTGATGGAGTCTACCTCAGCAAAAGTTTCCCTGGGCAGTTCTCATCCAGACTCCAGGATAAACATTGCACTTCAGCGTGACACTTCTTTTTTTTGTCTTTTGAGAGAAGGAAAGCCAAGGTTGAGATTCTTCTTCCCATGCAAATCTTTTCCTATTTTTGAGCGTACCTCTGAATCTGGTGAGAATCTGTACTCCCTGCACACCTTCCTTTTCCTCTTTCTAATTAATGTAAGAATGCATTGCTGAAGTGTTCATTTCAAGCTGAAAACCCATTTCTAAGTTACTTTTTACTTTCATGCATATAAATAATAATTAAAAAAGTTTCCTCTTTTCCTATTTGGTTTGACTTCCTCCTTCAGGTGAAGATTGTCTAATACAGTGGAAAAATCTTATCTCAACTGAATTTACATGCGAGAGACTTTAATTTGCAACAGACAAATTGTCTTTGGAAGAATTGTTTGCAGGGTTTGTTTTCCCACACTCTGCCCTGGTCCATGCTGGGTTGTTCAGTTTTAAAGGGAAGAGTAATCAGGGTAGTCTCTAAATATCCTGACAAGACTACTGTAAATATTTGGTTTGAAATGTCTCTGGAATTAATATTTGACTCAAAATCAGGCATTTTGCAAAGTCCTTCAAGGCAGCCCTACTCTCAGCTTCATAACAAAGGTATTTCTTTGCCCTTCTACGTAAAGACCATTGGATACGAAGCTGTTTTCTGGAATAAAAATTATCGGAATCATCTTGTTTGGATGCTCCTCTATATTCCTTATATTTTCAAAAATGCTTTTTTGATTTAAGTTACTCAGGATGGAAAGGGGGAGAAATTAATTTTTTGAACAGTTGCATCTTGTTTTCTCAAAGGTCCAGGATATGTATGCATCATTTCAGCCGCATAAAATTGTGCTCTAATCAACTCAAGCCATGTTAACTGAAGGAGGAGATGAGTTAGCCCAGGCCAAATGTTAGTTGGCTGTAAGTCCCTTGTCATTCTACCCAGGTATCTGTTATCCAGCTGTGTGCTGGATCCTGACTTCTGGTTTTCATGTGCTTGCCAGGCAGCCACAATAATCTCCAAAGGAAACACAAAAAGAACACTACACTTCCTCATGTTAAACAATAAAATGTCAGCTGTTCCAGAGGAACATATCTGGCTTGAGATGGAAATTCTTCTGTGCTTCCTTGAATTCTTTATCTTGTTTTAGCTACTAGACTGTATCTGAAGTTGGTGCAAATGTCTGAATGAGCATAAAGAGATGGGTTATCAGGCCTTGGCCTCTGCAGACTTCTTTAACAAATTATCTTGTTTTCGGTGTACATGAGACTTACTTAAAAAGACAGGACAAGTGTGTGTGCTCAAGGGCAAAGAGGTACTCTTTTATTGCATGGCAGAACTGCTATTTGGCACTCTGTTGGAATTCACATAACCCCTATGAGAGAGAGTAAAGACTGCATTGAGATGGTCCTTAAACTTTCTATCCACTGAATAACTTCACTATGGTGGTACGAGCAGAGAGAAGTGAGGTTTAAGAGATATTAGAAATAGTGCAACAGTGTACATCCTATTCTGTACTGTTTAATGGGCAGACTGTAGTCTGTGAAGGACAAACAACTGCAAATCATCTTATGTTGTGGTGAACTGTTTGATTTAATTTAAATGGTTCACATGATTTTTATATGGAGGAAGGAGATGTATCTGGTTACTGTTAAACATCTATTTAACTGTTAATTTTCATCCTGCATATGATATCTGTAAATTGTTTTTGTTTAGAGCAAAAATAAGTAGCTAGGAGAATGAAAATTAAGTTTTGGATTGCATTTTCTTCTGTTCTGAAGCATGATTAATAAGAGTGTTTTTTTTTCAAATCTGACATTAACTTGAAAAAATTTTGAACTTTAAAAGCTAGACTAAAAAATACCTTGTGGTTGAAGTCTTTGGCAGATGAGCACAGGACTTTTAACCTTTGGAAATATGGTGTAAATTCAGCATGAAGTTCCAAATAAAATGAGTTCAGTCGTTTTAGCTCAGCTTTTGGATGCAAGTCCAGATAGAAAGAAACAAACGGGGCGGGGAGGGGTGAAGAACCATGCATTATTTCAGCATGACTGATGGTGTCTGACAGAGAGACTGGAATATCTTACATGAAGTGTATGCTATTTATGTGGTATTTTCTGCTGTTTAACTTAAAATATATTTTTAAATTAAAAGTTTGACATTGGTAGTATGTATTATAAGAGTAATATTGTAGTACACTCTAGAAATGCTATAGTCAAGAGTTTTGCTAGTTTTCCCATTAAAACCCCTTACTTAAAAATATTTGATTTGAAATGGTTCAGCCTTTCTGAAAGTAAGGAGTAATAGTAATTGTTTAGAAAATGTGACTAAAATATGTTTTGCCATTTAAGTTGAGACCTATTAACCTAGTGGTCATATCTCTTGTGTGACACAGTAAAAGGTTTAATTTTTTGCTTATAAAAATAGATTATTATCATTTTATGTAGAACAGTTGTAATCAGGGCATTCATGGGGGGGTCATAAAATTCATAAAATTGCATATGATGTTTTTACTCAGTGTGTGATCTCTTAGTGCTGGAATGGAAGTATCTATGTTTTTATATTTATTAGCCATAGGGTGGACACGACCTTGTATTGGTTCCTCACAACATCCCAGTGTCTTTTCTTCAACCTTTGAACCTCTTTCTATGAAAAGAAATAAAGTGTTATAACATCTCAACAATTTTCAATTGGTTAATAACTGGGATTTCAAAATCTAAAAATACTGATAGTAGTATTCGGAAGTTCTTATTTTCAGAATGGATGTCTGATTTTTAGGCTCTTGTGAATCTTAATTTCCTGTTTTGTGTGTCATAATTTCCCATTTGTGATGTTAAACATAAAATCACAAGCATCCTAGAGCAAGAGTTCTCTCTTCCTTTACTGCACTAAGAACCAAAGAGACACTTAACAACTCCCAGTTCTCAGTCCCTGTCTAGTCTTGCAGTCTTTGAGGGGACTGTAAAGAGGCCTGTTACGATTACCAAGGCGGGTTTCAGTAAAGGTCAGTGAAATTATGCTTTTTGTTTGTTAAAACATCAAATTGTCTTCCCTACATCTCCTTCAAAAACCATAAAATACATATTAGCACAGCAATGTGAAAACCTCTAGATCACCAAAAAGGCAAGTTTGATATAAATCATACTATTGAACTTCTTTTAAATAAATCCAGGTTGTCAATATAGATGGAGTATAAGAGCTATCTTGTGTTGAATGAGTGGTTTTTTCTCTCTTAGCTTAGTTTTCCATCATAAGGGTCTTGTTTGTAACGTAAGTTTCATACTGCAACTATTACTGTGTGTTATTAATTTATTTACGAAATAAAGAATAATTCCTGAAATATTGCATGTAGACATAGTTTGAATGCTGCTTTTCAAAAATACAACCAAAAGAAAAAAGAACTTAAATCCATTTTAAATAACACTGGTGTTATTGGTGTTAGGGCCTCAGGAAATGTTAATTGATTTAGGAGAGCAAGAAATTCTTCAAAATGGCCTTCAAACTTGCTACATATTTGAATTAATGAAAATATTCCAACAAAATTTTATTAGTTAAGATGAAATAAGAATGCAGAAAAATTGCAGAAAATATTACTGCTACCTGGCAAAGCAGGACTCTGTAAGGCTTAAGCATAGAAAATTAAAAAGCTTCATATGCTAACCATGAAATTATTATAAAAGGCAACAAAAGTAGGTTAGAAAAAGGTAATTGAGTTTTATTTCAGTATGTGTTGCAAGTAGAGCTAAAATAAAGCTTTCATGAGTTTATACGTTTCATTTGAAATCAAGAGAAAAATCGGCCCACTCTAAGTAGTAGAGGGGCTTTTTTCTTACCTGGTAAGACACTGTAACTAGATTCATGTCCACCTAAACCTATGAGAGAGTCAAATACTCCCATAACACCATCATCAATATTAATAAGAGGTATGCTGGGTACTACAGCAACAGGAGCTGGAAGCTTCATCCTTGGCTGTCTTGGGGACCTGTGCCCTGCTGAGGAGCTCCGTCTCAATCCTCTGTGGCGCATTCTTCTCCTTTGCCCCCTGAGAAGTGCACTAGTTTCATTTTGAGAAAAATCAATGCACAGAGAGACAAGCAGGAAATAATAGACTAATGATGCAGCCTGCATGTTTTTGTGTGTCTCAGAAAGTATCCTGGAATGGGAAAAAAGAGGAAAATTAGATACCTAGAGAGCTTTTAGGATTATGTCAGGTGCACTTTTCAAAGCAGGTGGACCAATACATGCTAGATCAACATAACCAAGCTTCCTCTTGGAAAGAAATCACCCTATTAAGAGCTAAAGTAAGCAATTTCAGTTTTGTGGTTGCCCTTATAGGCAATAGTCAAATTCAAATAGGGGCTAGCTTTGTATTTGGGGCTGCATTTAAAGAGGTAGTTTAGATTTGCAGTGCCACCAGGCATTTGTAGTATAGTCATTGTTACTGCTTCCAGCAAGGGAGTTTCCGAGAGCTGTAAAGTGTTTCTTCACTTGTTTGATTGCCAATATTTCTTCCAGGTTGTTGTAACTTCTGAACATGGGAATGGCAAAGTAGCAGAAAAATGCCCAACTAAATTCTGATATGCTGCCCCAAATGCTTTTGGTTTGTCATTTCTGTGCAACGTATTTTTCACCATAGGTGAAAAGAGTTGTTGCTTTTGCTTCCATTTCTAGCCATCCTCTTCTTTAACAGAATCTTTTTGGTTCTGCAGTAGAGGAGGCCTTTTGCAAGTTTGGTCACAATAGCACTATTTGTAACATCCCACATCTGCTTTTCTAGTGGAAGTTTTTATTAAGAGTAGGTAGTCTAAAAAGGTTGATCTATAATGGGTTGTGTTCTGCATTTGCTTTCTAAGAAATTCAAAATTACTATATATCTTGAGCCTTCTTATGCTTCTGACAGAAAAATTACATTTACTGTCACCAATAGGTGGCATTCCAAAACAGAGCAGTCAAGCTTCAGGAGTATGCATAGAAAGCATATCCAGCAATGGCTATACCAGTGTGGAAATAAGGCTATGCATGTCCAAAGTTATTAATGATTTGTCATAGCTCTGTTGGCGTAATTCTTTCAAAAAGGAAACGCTCTTGTCCTGTGGCCTATTTTAACTGAGACAGTAGGGTCTGAAGACACTAATATTCTTGTGATGTTGAGAATTAGTGAAGAGCTTGAGACTTAGAGCACTTAGTCTTTGTGTCCAAGACAAGGCTTAGAGTATGTCCATGGTTTTTTCTAAGGAAGTCTTGAGAGGATTAAAAAAATGCTTTTTCTTAATGTTCATCAGTCTGGCTTTATATGTAGTCTTTCACTTTGGAGTTAGTCTTATTATAGTGACTTATATTGTATAAATACAGGATAGTATTATTTCAGGAACTTGAACTGTGGTTTTGCCTGAATCAGATTTTTTAAAAAAGTTTGTGCATCTTGGTATTTTCTGATTTATATAATAGGTCAAGTTTTTGGTACAAGTTGCCTAACTTTTCTTTAACACAAGGCATATGATTGATTCCATGTTTTTCATGCTTTCCACAGCATAATAATTCTCATATTTTTTTATTCTCATGTTTTTAGAAGGGAAGTTGGCGGTATATAATCTTAAAACAATATGCTTTTACTTCTTTCTAATATTGTAGTTTCGGTGTTCAACTATTTTAATTTTAAAATATTATAGAAAATATATATTAATTTGCAGAATTTTGTTAAGCTAAGCTAATGTTTTTATTTCCATATAAAGGGAATTTGAGATGCATCTCACAGAAATCCACATAAGGTCTCATGTAACAGCAGGGTTCTGAAATTAATCCAGACTTTAGTTTACTGCTTTCTACCCATTAGAAATCAGTTATTCAAAAATGCTATATAGACTTTATGCTGGCCTTTTATTTAGAGAAATTACTGTTAGTTAACATATCAGATAGATGCAGAAGCTTGTACTCTGCATTGACGATGTCTGTTCTTTTTCAGAAAGTGCTTGTTTCTTAGTACCTCAGTTTGCAGGACAACTGACCTAATGTTTTTGGATTCTAACTTACTTGCATGGTAATGACTGGCTATAAAATCACACAGTAAACTTCTGTTCCGCAAGTTTGAATGAAACACACAAAGAGCCCTTAGGGAAAACTGAATATACAAAGAAGTCTTGAACTTGTGTATTCATTCTGTTGAGTTAGTGACATCTTAATTATGGTCACATTTTTATAGTATACTTTATAATAACGCCATAGCTATATAGTTACAATGCTGATATATTACATTTGTGCTTTTTTAACATTTAACCATTTCTTCCTGTGACCAGAGGCATATAATGGCATGATTGAAATACTCTTCCATTCTCTAGGCATGTAATTTTAAAAACCAGGAATAATATAGGGTGAATTACATTACATTCACTGTACAAAGGATGTCTCAGAGTTTTGCTGTTAACTTCAATATTGAGTAAAACTCTGTAGTAAATCCAATTATTTTAAAGTGAAACTTGTTTTCATAAAATACATTATAATTACAAATTAAAAAAAAACCCAACCAGAAAACAACCCCCCAATAATATGTCTTTATAAACTAGTCCTGTTCATATATGTGAGTTTATATGCTATATTTTCACACCAAGTTAACTCTTCAGTACTGAAAGCTTAATACTGCTACTTTCAACAAAATGGTGTCCCTTGCATGCAAAATACTGAGCTACGTTTCTAAGTTTCTTTCCTTGGCTTATTTATTAAGTGGTGTCTCACATTTTAAGGCCCCAGTTGTGAATGTCATACAAGAAAAAGGCCTTAATGCATTGGGCCTTTACTGCCCGTGGCTGGAATCCTCAGATTTTCTATCGGGAAGTTACATTTGGTATAGTGCCAGCCAGCTTTTAATTTGGGGAAAATTCAACCTATTCAACTTATAACACTTGTAAATAAATTATTACATATCAAAATAAAATTATAGATAGCTAATATAATGAAATTATTATATCTTTGTGTTGTCAGATACTCTCAACATGACTGCATTGCTATACCTTTTTTAATTTTACCCATAAATGTTTAGATCATGCATAGTACATGTAAGCATCTCTATGACCTTTACTTTTATCATGTAATATGTTCAGTAGTTTGTAGCTTTCAAAATGTTTCTCTTCAGTAAATTCAATATCTATCATTTTGCTATTATGGAAATAGTTAATTTTTAAAGTAGTGACCCTTTAGAAATACCAGAGTATCAGAATTTATTAAATAATCTATCTTTATCTATTCAGTCTAAATTCAAACACGTTCTAAGATGTCAAAGTTATTTCTCATGATACACAGGGGTTAAAGTGATTTACCAAGATTTTTCACATACTCTTCTTTAAATTTATTGCATAGAAATGAGTTACATTTAACCACACCAGCAAAACTAATTGCACTTTCAGTTAGTTTAAGCTTGAAGTGCGTGGCAAACATTCATACCAAACAAAAAGCAGATATGGTATTGCATACTTTATCTAGAAAAGCATTTATGTTCAGTATTGCTAAATATAGCTAATATTATTTCATACATATTTGCAAAGTTAACATGTCGTTTAAGCCATTCAACACCATGCCTTAAGCAGTAGTTTAAAATTTAAAACATTTTACCTTGTAATCTAACCTAACAGCAGATTCTGCTTGGTGTCATTTAGTCTCCAGTTGCAAATGAAACAAAATCACAGTGATATCTTTAAAACAAACAGAGAAACAGTAGGGATTGTTGAAACATGTTAGATGATTCCTTAGTTAAGTCTGAAATAGCTTCTTTCCCTGGGGACAAAGCGCTGTTCTGTTCTGTGTGCAGAGAATCAGTTAATACTGTTACTCGGAGAACTAAAAAGCTCACTTAAGGAAAATGAAAAGCAGCACAATATGTTCGGTCCGTAGGCTGACAAGGCACAGCTGGAAATTCTCTTTCAGTACTTGCAGTTGCATAAGGAACAGGAAAATGGAGTGTTTTCAAAAGACACAGAAAATGTGTATTTTATTCAGTTCTGTTTTATGTATTTAGAAATTTAGTTTCCAGGTGGCAGGATTTTAATGTAGATTTATTATTTTACAGAGACAATACATTTTGGCAAGCGTAACCTTAACATAAAAACATTTATTAAAATTAGAACTTTTTTCTACAATTCATATTTTCTTAATCCACTCCTGCCTGTATAGCCTATAATCTATAAGAGGCAAACCTTTTCATTGAAGTTTTAGCATGGAAAATTTTTCCTTTGTCCATTTACAGCAATGATTTCACCATAAGTTGTAGCTTATGCATGGAAAATAAAATGACTGAAGTGTTTTCCCTTATTTTTTTGTAAGGCTAATTACATCCTGAAACATGATCCTGAAGCACAGCTATGCAGAAGCTGCAGTGAAGTTAGTAATCCAAACATGAGCACTGAGTGTGAGGGGAAGGGAGGGAATAATGGTACATTACCACAAGTCCTTTGTATGCCAGCAGAGCCTTTTCCTTCATCCCCAGATAGAGCTTCTGCAGAGTGTCAGTGTTTGATGAGATGGTGAGTCTGCTAAGCTTCAGAAATGTCAAATTTACCTGGTAGATGGAGTTGTCTGAGTTCGGACATTAAAAATTCATTGTTTGCTTGAATTCGTACTCTGAGGAATGTTTTGGACAGATAGTCATGGAATGGTATAACCATTGAGTTAACCATAATTGTTAGCTGGTATGTGGTGGAAAGATACTGTCTCTTAAATAGTAATTGTCTCTTAAAATAGTAATTCAATTTCTCCTGTGCTTTGCTTTGCAAAGTCCAAAGAAGAAATATTAAACTTTTGTAGTTTATCTGGAGCTTTTTAAAAAGAATGGAGATAGTTATACTTAACAAATGGAGCTAGCATCTGAAATGAGATAGCACGGTTCAGTACCCGTGCTAAAAGCATTGATTTGTAAAGAGTGAGTCAAACAATAGGACAACAGTTGTTTTAGCACAAGTGGGGAAAAGAATAACAAATTAAATCTTCTCATGGTTACACATGTCAGCTAAAAGAGTTTATGTATTTAAATGATGGTGTATTTATTAGAGACAAAAGTGACAGCATTCACTTTGTTATATATTTAAATGTGTCTTCTTACGCTTCTGACCGCTGTCTCAGGATCATCTTCTGGTAGTGTTCAGGCACACATTGCCAGAAAGCCTGCCTAGCTGGGACCCAAGATTGTCTGCTAGTAGGCCAATAAGATGGATCTGGCCAGCCTTTGCTCATGTGCAGCTCTGGTTTAATGCATCTGCTTTGGATGTGCCATCTCTGCTGAATTCTAGTAAAGTCTTAAAGCTGGACTTTTTAGGTTACGTCATCTCTGTATTTTTTGAAAGGTCAACATCTTCCAGTATCTTTCCAGAACTGAGTGGGACACCATCTTGTCTCCTCTACTAGATCATACAGTGAAAATCCTACATCCTCTAAGCAGACTGAAGGATCTTTTACAGTGTTAATGGATCTATATATAGACTTCTCCAAAACACATACTTTAGCATGAACAGTGAAGCACAAAAGCTTGCTAATTTTAAGGGTCTGAGATGATCTATTTATCTGGTACATGTGTATTCTGTTGTCTGGGTTTTGCACAGAAAGCAGTTGCTGGTAAGCAAACACTTCCTGTGATAATGTTACTGCTTCTAATATGTGAGTAAAAGTCCTGAAGGCATTATAGTTCTGGTGGTACGCATGTTTCACCTTCACAGAATCATAGAATCATTTAAGTTGGAAAAGACCTTTAAGATCATTAAGTCCAACTGTAAATCATCAAGTCCAACCATGACTTCCTTGTGGCCACCTTTAAATCACTGTTGTCCTTTAATATGCATGCCAAAATGAAGTTTCTCCTACATGTATCTGGTGCCATCTGGCATTTCTGTTACACACACTGAAGTTAAAATATGCGAACAAAAGCCTGTTGTACTAAACAAATAAATAATTTAGTTTGTTCTTCTCCTTCATGCCTCTAGTTACCTGGCATAAGAGTGTGGCTTTGTGGTCTTAGTAGTACCTGCCATTAGTATGAAACAGAATGCCTATGAGGCCCTTGCTTATCTTTTTCTCAACTTTTGTTAAGGAAGAAATAAAATCAGTCTGAGGGATCTGCAAAGACATAGCTCCCTCTTCTTGAAAGTGACATTACACTTTCCTACAATGAACAGTAATGTTTGAAAATTGTAGGCGCTGTTAAACAGAGTGTCCCATGGTTACCCGATATCTGGAGGGTTTGGGGTTTTTTAGTTTGTAAAAGTAGTATCTGAAAATGGACATCATCTGCTGCTTTCCAATAATATTTAAATGTATGTAAGGTTAATAATTAAACATTGTTTTAATATTGTTATTTACGTTAAAATCTTCCATGGAAACTTGCCTGTCATAATAACTAAAGAAAAAATACTGTATATTTGGCTAAAACCTCAGACTAGGATGGCCTTGCAAATGATTTCAGATACATGCAGTTAAGGTAATTGCTGTTTGAGTGAAAAACATTGCAGTATCCTCAGGGGTCTAGTATTTGCTGTGTTTATGTGAATAATTCACTCTGAGAGCAGAGCAAGTTGCCGATATCTGCGTCGTCTGTAAGTACTGTATGCCTATCTATCCCATATGCATGGCTAGTCATTTGAATGAGCTGTGCAATATGAATGTTATTGTCTATTAAGATGCCTTAATGCAGAATGGTCTTCTTTGAGGAGAGAAGAGACAAAGAGTAAACAGTAGTGACTAATAATTAAAATAACTTTTTATTATTTTATGTCTTATGGCAAACTGCCACAAGAGTACTGTTGCTTAGTGTCTTGAGCAAGAGCCATAGGATGTGTGAAATGAATGTGGAAGCCTTGACCCTCTGGCATGGATTCTTCATAAAATCTAGGCTGATCTCTTTTCCTTATAGGTTTTTATTTGTAGAGGGACAAGACTTTCCCTCTTACCTTGCTGAAATTATCCAACGGAAATTATTCAAGGAAATCTTCTTCAGTGAAGAAAAGGGCTTAGAATGTAGATTGGCATCAAGCTTATTTATAGTGGTTACAACAGATTTTTTTATAACATCTCTAACTGTACCTATTAGATGACAACCAATAGTGGAAATAGGCTTTTAAGCGATTTGATACAGTTGAAATAAAATTGTTTTCTATTTCTTCTTCAAAAGACCGTCTTTTCAAACGCTGATCTAAATCTCACTTCTGTGAACATAAAGGATTCCATGAGTTAAGACAGCAATGCTCCTGGACCCCTATAGTGGTATAAAGTATTTTTTGAAACTTTAGGTATTTCTAGTAACTGTAATCGGTTCACTATTTCTACTTGAGTTTTCTGATCTGTTGCCACATTAAGTAGAAATGAAATAAAGAATTAGAATCTTTTAAAAACTATACTAGGGAAGTGTATAAGAGCAAGTGTGCTTTTTCAGCTAGCCATATCATATGAACATACCTTATCTCCATATTGTGAAGCAGCCTAGTTATGGCAATATGGAGCAACAGTAGGATACTTTCTTCTGCTATCCCAACAGAACTTGCTCACCTCAGTGGGTAGCGTAACTATAGCCTTTTGTACCAAAAAGTTGGATTCTTTAAGTATCAGTGCTCTTGGCACAGGATGAATTGAAGCACAAACTTCAGATGATGTATATTTTCAACAGGTTCCCAAAGAGATTTAGTTTTGGAACTACATAATAACATTGATAACGTATTGCTCTCCTCTGCATCTGTATGTTTGCAGTCATTTCCTCAGACAGTGATAACAGATAAAACTTGTCTGCTTTTGATACCTACTCCTACACCATGAGGGAATACAAGAATATTTATGAACTAGAGAATAATATTTGTGATCTTACAGAATTACTTCCAAAGTCTGAGTGGCAAAAGGAATCTTTTTTGCCACTGCTTTTTCTTCTTCTTCTAAGCATAGCTTTCTACATTGCTTCTCCACAACATCAAATTCTAATTTTTCTGAATTTCCTGAGGGCATCAGTAGCCTCTTTTCCTTTCACAGCAAGGAGAAGTATTAGTCAGCGTACAATAGTACTATTGTTATTTTTCTTCTTATCAATTTTGCTTCTTCCTGCAGGAATGAATGGTAGGAGGAAAAACTTATGTTCACTACCGTGGCTCTGTTCTAAATCTCAGTGGGGGGTAAAATTAACGTACAAGTTAATATAATAGAATCTGTGGTGTTGAAAATGGCTTATAGATTTTCAAATTCTGTCTGAAAGGCCATTTAAATACATGGAGCATGCTGAAACGGGAGGAACAACATCTGCTTCTTAATTGTCTTGAAAATGCCTGAAGTGTAATGTCATCAAAGAAAGCCAGCAGGCTGAAAGAATATAAGGAGGACATCTCAAAAAAAAAAAAAACCAACCCACCAAAACCAACCCACAAAAAAAACCCCAAACCAAAAAGCCCCAAACAAACAAACAAAAAACTTAAGCAAAGTTAAGAAGTCAAGCATCTGGGATTGGTCCGTTTAAGAGTGGAAATTTGAGAGATGATATATGAGTATAGAAAGAGGAGTTGAAGTCACTTTTTGTGATCACAGCTTATAGAGACCATGAAACCTCAGTTCTACATCATACCTTTTCAAAATGTAATCTTTTATCTGCATAAGGGCCAAACAAAACACATGACTAGAACATGAATAGCCTTCACTGAGCCAATTTAATGCCAGGTGTAACCTAGCTTATCATACTAGAGGAAAGAATGCATTTATTTTAGCTGCTGCTAACTTACAGTATTGCTTAAATTACCTTCTTACTGTGTGAGTGTACTCAGGAGGTCATGTAGGTCATCTGGCCCAACGTGCTGCTCAAAGCAGGGTGAAGATTGAATTCAGACCAGGTTTTTGTTCAGTTGGTTTTGAAAGGCATCAAGGACAGAGTTTACACAACTTCTCTTGGCTGCCAGTTCTGATGCCTGACTGCCATTGAGAAAAATTTTTTCTTTATTTCTCATCCTTCTGAGGATGCACCTCCATAAAGAGCTGTGCTTTGCATTTTCTTTGATATTGCAAGGCTACTCTTAGAATTTCCCTAAGCCATCTTTTCTCCAGGCAGAACCAGTCTCTTATTTCTATTACTAGTTAGCAAACCCTAAGGAATTTGGAGGTGATTCAAAAGGGTGTATAGCATGCTTTGTTATAAAATGTGATTGAAGATGACATTAAAATAGGCTTTCAAGAAAAAATCAGTGCTACTTCAAATGGATGTATATAATTTTTATATTCTCTTTTTCCATGTGTTCTGATCACTATTAGAGAAAAGGCAGAGTGTTTTCATACCGACTTTTTGGCTCTTTGAGTGCTCTTGGCTCTGAGATCTCTCTGAGTAGAACTTAGAGTCAGGATTATTTGCAGGGCTGACTCCTAGCGAGTGATGAGTTGCCAGGTTATGATGGTTTAGACAACGTATGCAGCAGCCATGCGGTACAAGTTTTGGAGATATCTTTTTTTTTCTTGCTTTGGAGTAAAACAGAGAAAATATTGACTAAAAAGATGGAAATTGTGTAAGTGGACTGCATCAGAGTTTTCTTATTTTTGAAGCAAGTCGTGACAGGCTGTTTCTGTAATTTGTACAAAAAAGCCTGAAATGATAGGCCTGTGGTGTTATCTGGATATCTTCCCCCAAAACATTAAAAAAAGACTATTTGGAACATGTGTCTCCATTTATTCTTTTTTATTTTAAAGTTATTTCAGAATTATCTGACAGTATTTTACATATGTCTGTATTTAGGTAATGATTTATGTGTATCTTATGCTACATGTTGATGTTTTCTTGTTGAACAGTATTAAAGGAACAACATGATGTTCCTTGCAAGACATCAAGCTGTGAAATGTTCTGCTTCCTGCAATTATAAATGAATTGTGAGAAATACCATACACAAATGTTGGAAAGTCCACATCTTCTGCATGACTGTGCATATCCGTTACTGGATGAAAGTGAAGTTTTTTCTTACAATATCTACACAGATCGTGACCTATCCTTCCTTGCTCGGTATGTCATGCTATAGGTAGTGTGTCCGTCACCATTTCAGTTCCTCTCAATCTCCTGATTTTGTTAGGACACTTTGCTGCTTTGTGTTTCTTTTTACAGACATGGTTTTTTCTTGCCTTCCAGATTGCAGCACCTTTACTGAAGGCATCCTTTAGTCACCTATTAGTCATATCTTAAGCTCCTGAGCATTTTTCTTCAAATCATAATGAAGGTACCAGTCATCATAGATACCTCCAGTAGACCCAGTGAGGTTTTATGTTGTAGGGCATGCCCTCCAAGATATCCTGACAAGGCAAGTGGTACTGGCCCCTTGAACCTTAGGAAATCCTCTCCTTACTGTCACTGGTTAAAGTGTAGGTGAAGCACCTCCAAAGGTGACATGGCTGCCTTGGTATTATTGTCTTCCACCTGGTCTTTAAACAGGGCTTGCAAATGAAAATATCAGGTCAATGCTCAGTACCAGCCAAAGCCGCATATACAATATTGGTAATTATTAGGAAAAGGTTAGAAGAAACTGGAAACATTATTATGGCACTGTTAGACACTTGAATCTGGAATGGTACTCATGCCACGTTTCATCTCTAGGTCCTCCACCTTTATACAGTGTTAGGATTTCAGGATACCCTGTCTGCCCATTCTGGTAGTTCTTCATCAATGCCAGAGAGAGCACCCCAAGTCCTTCTGACTAGAGAAGGCAGTCAGATATGATCAGAACATAAACAGATTTATTCTTCTTCTCCAGGCTTTATGATCAGGTGCAGGGCTGCATCCTAGGTAGGGTGCCCCTGAACAGCCCTGATCACATTATTTGTTTTACCTTATATTTCTTTATTCCTTTTCCTCCCCTTTTCCCCTCACAAGTTCTTTTCTCAGCCACTTCAAAATATATAGCCTGCCAAGGTTTATAGCTTCTCTATTGACCCAGTGTTGCAGACTTTATACCTTTATTAATTATAATATGGTTGTCCTGTCATTTTTCCCTTGAGCATCAAGGGAAAACTTGATACTACCCCTTCCCCGTTTTTAATTATGCAATATTCTGCCTTTTCATGTTGCAGTCTGATTAGTGGCATAACAGATCAGGGTGGGCCACCTGCACATGCAGTACTCTCCTTTTGTTATCTCTAGCGTCCTGAAATCCTTCATGGTATCTTCCTAGTGGTGCCATAGATGAGCAGTAGCCACATGCATGCATACCTTAGCACTCAGTTTATCAATTTCCTTATCTGGGGGGAAAAATAAAAACCTCTGTACACTATCACCTGTTGCCATGTCTCACATGGTACCAAGAAAAGAGTACATTCTGTAGCTTGAAATGTTCCACAGTCATCCTTATTTTTAATAGCTTTCTCTCACATTGTCGTTAATACACATTTCCTTATGCCTTCTGTTTTACTACGTTATTTAGAGAAGGGCTATGTTGAAGTTGGTTCCATTATTTAATTTAGTCCTAAAACACTGATGAAAATACTATTTCTGTGAGTCAAAAAGCACATCCACGTTCAGGAATTTAAAGCTATTTCTGTTTTGTTCAGGAATTTGAAAGAACAGAGACAGAACTGAAAATTACAGCAGTGTTTTTTTAACCTTTCAATGAAATAAAAGAATGAAATTAATTTTTTTAATTGCTTTACTCTTAGTTGTCGTGATGAATCTTTGCAGTTGCTGGCTGGTTTTGGTAAGAGACAAAGATGGAATCCTAAACTTTGAAATTACTGATGTGTTTGGGTTGTGTTTTTTTTTTTTAAATAGCATACACAAGTTCATAGTTGGAAAAAAATAGCAATGGGGAAAAAAATAAATTTATAACTGTTAAAGTCAGCACAAAACATGAGATGGGGAATTTGGGATTGGCAGTACACTGTATTTCTAAAACCTATAGCAGTTACTGCATTCCTTTTTGTAATCAGCGGTCACCAATATCCTTAAGGAAAAAAAAAAATGGAGAAGGAAAAAATGTTGCTGGGAAACCTTAAGAGAAATTAAAAACAGATTTTCTCACATATTTAAAAATATTAACAATACATTGCAAAAAGCATTGAGTACTTCTTTAGGTGGGAATAAACCTAAATTTGCAATATGAGATGTATGTAGCTAGGATCTATTTACATTAAAAAATCTTGCTTTTCAACTGTAACTGCATCCCAATTCCAGTCCTTCACTGAAGTGAACGGATTATATAAAATATTCATATTCATTAGTATTAACTTTCTCAAGACACTAATTATTGCCACAATTCAATGCCTATTGGTTATGTTTCCATTCAATCCCACAGCGCCATTTTTAGTTTGAGATATGTTTTTCTCACTTTGTATCTAAAATGCCAATGAACAGACAGAGGGAAGTAATTTGTAAACCCTTCCTTCAGCAGCTACCTGAAATTTGAGGACAGTGTGTTTCACATACTGCCTCTAACTATGTGCATCGGTGAAGAAGTTTAGTAGAATTTTGATTATTTCAATGTCTAGAGCCTGTTCTCTGTGGTGTTCCAAAGCAAGTTGTCCACCTAGCTTGAATAAATACGACTTTAAAACCCTGGCCATTGTAAGTAAACGTGCAAGATTTTCACCGTCCTTCTGTCTTTCCTTTCAAATAGTATCACTTCTTTTTTCAGGTTCAAATGTTGACACTTCCCTGTATATTTCAGCTATTTGCTGACTTGTATTTTTCCAGAATATTCATCTTAGCAAATGAGCATGTCTTCTGTGTGTCTAAAACAGCACAATGAGCTTGGTTTGGGGTTTGGTTTTTCTCGTGTGCCAGTATTGAGTATTGTTACTCATCAATAGAATTTTGAGGTTTCTAACTTTTTTCTAACATAATCATATTTTGCAGCATAAATACAAAAGATGGAGTAATTTAATTTTTTTTATCCTTGCCATAGTTCACATAATACTATCTCTAATTTCTGCTGTACTCAAGCTTTGTATAAACTGAAGACTATTTATACAAGTATTTTTGCATTCCTGTAAGTTTGTAGTCTTGGATCTTGATTTCGGCAGGCGCCCATTTAATTATGGGAATATAAATCTATATCAAAGACATTGCTCTAATATTTTTCAGACTTTATAAGCTTTTCTGTTCTGGGGAAACCACATTACTAGTATCATTCTGATAAATTTAAAGTTCTCTTTTCAGTTGTCGTTGCTCAGAAATACCCCCTAAGAGATTTTCTCCATTTCTTTCTTTCATAAAGATCACTTTCTCCTGTAAACTGTGAAAAATTCAGAATGGTTTGAAAGAGGGTTTTGAAGGTCATAGCAACCTAAACAGTTGCTAAGTTTCTAGCAGACACACCTCCTATATATATATAAAGCCTCCTATAGGCTTTCATTCATGTCCTGCCATTGCTTCTTATATACAGTTCCATTTTCGTCAGTAGGCATGCACATCATACCCAGACCAAAGAGCCAGTGTTTCTCTTAAACTGTTTACATAAAGTCTGGACTAAAATGGACATATAGAAGAAGTCTGTATTTTAAATACAGAAAATTAGTATGACTTTATCTGTGTGTAAATACCGAAAATAGATTATTTAGAATTCATTAAAAATAAGAATATATACTTATTTTAATGGTCTTTCCCAATTTGTTTGCCCTTTTCAAAGCCATGATTTGCTTTCCGTTTAGTTGGTCGTGCTTGGTTGTACTTTCCATTTGTAGGCAAAATGGCAAAAAAAAGTGTCCATATGGAACACTGTATACTTCTCTAAAAAGTGAATGCAATTTTTCATAAACTTTTGTATACTGTTGCCATCTTAAATTGTATCAGAAGTGAAATAAGAAAATAAATACTTGATCTTACAGATAAAAATGTTGGTTTGAGATTTCATCTGGTAGACATTGTTGGGTTGCTGCTGTGGCTTGGTTCTTATATCACTTTTGTTTGTTGCCTGAGATGTTTTCACATTTGTTGGTTTCAATATTAAGTAGAAATAAGTAACAGGATGCCTCTCCACTGAGAGACTGTCTCAGGAAAGAGATGTAAACTGAGGACACAAATATTTTGAAGCTTTTTAGTCAAAAATAAGGATTTGTTGGCAGCTGGCACAAGAAGACACTTTGAGGAAAATAACAAAGTTTGCTTGTGGTTTCCTTTTAATCTAAAAATTAGTTGTCTTTGCCTGTTGATTCATGTTTTCCCCATTACAAACAGGGGCATCAAATGGTTTGTTTGGGTGAATTAGTGGACAATGGCAAAAATGACTTGTACAGCAATTCTGCAGTGCACTACCAGTGAGAATTTGAAGGGGAAAAATGGCAGGGATATATATGTATGTGTGTGTATGTATGTATACAGATCTAATTTTTAAATTTAGTTTTTAATACCATACTGGTATTTTTATGATTATCACCCTTCTAGAGATTTATAATTCCACAGTGCACAAAATTCAGCATTGAGTACAAGTTGAAAACACCTCACGAAGTGATTATTTATGTTTGCTTTCTGACCTGACTAGCATTTGTGGCCAAACTTGTGCAAAATGGGAGTTGCATATTTCCTGAAACTCCAGCACAGTTCCCTCCATGTCATCTTGACGAGGGAAATGCTATAAAAACAAACAAAAAAAATCACCAGTTTCAACAGGATATGTTATTCTGGATGACTGTGTTTGTGTCGTGTACAAACATGTCTTGTTGAAGGAGAACGTTAGCTTTGTTTGGTTTTTTCCAGAGCTCAGAAAGACTTTGCCAGTTTACCTCTTTATTGTAATTTCTATCTGTTCTTAGCAGTAAATCCTTTGCATTCCCTTTCCTTTGTTAACTAGAGGACTCATCAGATGGCTGAAGAACAAGTAGAGTTACTTCTGAAACACCGAGTTTTCTTCTCATGATACAAGATGATGAGGAGAAGCTTGCAGCTGAGGAGGGGACTGGTGAGACAGTGTGAATTGATAGTTGATAATTACTGTTGTGTCGGCACGTCCTATCTACTAGTTTAGGTCTTGCACTATCCTGTGTCTAAATGCACACCATGGGGCTTTTTGTTTCAAAACCAACAGTTATTTCTTTTGGAAAATGGCAATCTGGCTGAAAATCAACCACTTCGGAACTGAAACATTGTTTAATTGCAGTAGCAGGACATCAAAAGTTTTCTGTTCATGTCCTATCCAAAGGCTCACCATGTCTCAATGGCGGCTCAGACAAGCTAACTTTCAGAGAGATATCAGTCACTGTTCTTACCCAGAGCTCCTTTCTTCATAAAAGGTATTTTGTCTTTTGGCACTACTGCTTAGAGAGCAGTTCTGTATGGATATTGAGCAGAGTTTTTGGCCTAAGAGTATTTGCCTTTAGCCAGTTTCAATGCTCGAGTGCTTTGAGAAGCAATTAAGCTATTCCTTCATCCTGCTTGCTCACTGTACAGCAGCTGTTTGAGTGAAATAGCGGTGTGAGAAGATGAAATCTTCAGTGGCAGTGTTATGCATTCCTGTCTGAGTGCTGGGGTGTGCTGTCTCCAGATTGTTATCCTGCTACCGGTTTTGTGGATGTGCTATTAGTCATATCGAGAGAACTAATGCCGTTTTTTTCATATGTTTTTGCTTTCTGGTCTGACACACGGCATAGCCACCCAAGCAGTTCTGCTAGCAGAGATGAGGGGGCAGTAGCTAGCCGGTGGAGAGAAAAAGGAGGAAAGCAGGGAAGATGGGGGAATAGCTTAAGCTGTCCCAGGATACTTGTTTTATGAAACCGTACTTTAAAACGATGCATCTCCATACAGAAATAACCTGAGCGATAACTCTCTGTTCTGCCAGAAACTGACTGAAACAATCTACTTCTTTTTACCCTAACCAAGAAATAAGATACCATCTCCCAGTGAAGTTGAAGGGAAATTTGGTTTGAATCGTCCTCTGTGCTCTTAAATAGCTTTTAATGACTCAGCAGTTTTATTATATTTATCTTCACTTCTTTCCTGGAATGATCTGTACTCTATACAAAACTGTGCCTCTAGTCCAGCTTCCTCTCAGACCTGGGAGGATTGGATGACCTGTAATGGTTTGTATTTTGGAAACATTTAAAGGTCCCAGTTGACACAGGGCCACTAGATACTGAGCTTATATACTGAGACATGGCTTGCTCAAGAGCTTTTCAGAGGTTTTTTTGTACACATTCTACTCAGCCACAATCTGTCTAACCAGTTAGTTCCAATCTATGTTACTGTGATGGATAAGTATTTTTTGCTTTTTCAAAAATTGTTAGATTTTATAAACGTCTGAGGTTGGTTTACTTGAAGTTTTGCTTCAAGTAGAATACTTTTATTGCTATATTTTTTCCTCTTGTGTATGGGGAATTTAACTTAACTGGTGTTTTCCTCAGCTTCTGTAGTCTAAAGACTTTTGAAAACGACGGAAACACATTCCACACGTAGCAGACCAGTTCAAAGTGAAGTTATCCTGCCTTGTTATATTATTACTTGCAATTTTAATACAGTACAGGTATCCATATGTCATGAATATTGGGAGTAAGAAAGTTTTTGCAAATAATTTGTCTCAAAGAATAATGATTGCCCAATTATGATGTACCGCATGTGGAACCAAAGGTACGTTATTTACCTTATTTACTGGGATGAAGTGCGATTTTAATCCATCACCTACAGGTTTAAATTATAAGTGATTTTGTTTATATTAATGCAATTACTGTAGAGTGAAACCAATGAGTGTGGAAGGAACCAGTTAATGGATATTCTATATGTGAAGAGCCCTTTATTTTATCTGAAAGAGTAGAGTGTCAAAATATGTACAATAATTTTAAGAGAACAGTTCAGAGTAATGCTCAGAAATTGGATGTGGTTTTGTTTTCAGTGAAATTAATGATCTTTATAGCACCCTTTTATTTATATGTGTTTTAACCTGGCAAGTTTATTTTCAGTTTGGGTTTGGGTTTTGGCAGTTTGGTTTTTTTTAATAAAAATAATATATAGATATAGAAGTAGAGAATGTGTGGCGTTCTTACCTTTCAGCAGTACTTTGGGATACTTGAATGAAAGAAAAAATGATTTTATAGTTCCTTATGAAAATATTTCTATTGTATGAGCTTGACTTAAATGATATCAGACTGAGTTTACAGAACTGTGGCTATGCAAAACTTGCGGAGATGTCATTGCAGAGTCTGTTGACATGTCCATATTAGCTTTAACTGGTTAGCTCAAGTATCTATAGTGACAGCACGGGCAGTTTCAACCTGTCTGAGCTACTCAGGTAGGCAGGCCACCAAAGAAGGATGTGCTGTTGTGGCATCGCTATTGAATTAGCTCCACTAAGCCTAATTCATATGTATGTGTTAATCAGACCTATTGCTATATAGGCAAACATTTTGAGAAAAAAAGCCAATTACTGGGGCAGTGTTTTGTCAGCCGATTTTAATCTACCAATTTTAACACAGAGTCACTTCAAGAGAGTAGCTACCTAATCTTATGGCTGAGCATCCATAAGCCCAACTGAAATGAATACAACTAAAATGGATGGAAAGAATGGATGATCAGAAATGAGTCTGTAAAGTGATGCATTGGTAAATGTCATACTCTTGCAGAAGTTACAATGAGAGGTGTGTGAAGTAATGCTGTAGTTTCTTACTTGTCAAGTAAGAAAATACTGGGATGTAGAAAGTGGAGTAATAAGAATTGGAGATTATATGGACCATATTTGGGGACATAATGTATGTATGTATAATGTTTGTTTATAGTAACATTTGTTTGTTATTTCAGTCACAGATTCTGAGTATTCTCAAATGTTTGCAGCAGCTCTGAGTGTGATTAATTTGTGTATTTCCTCTTTATTAGTTGCTCATTTTCTACTACAAAACATTTTGCACTTTTGTACTGCTGTATTCGTAATCCATTTACAAGCACATAGGTTGCAAGGTAACTTGTGTTGTTTTAACTGCTTAAGTGTCTGAAATGCTTTAATTGCCCTTTTTCCTTTTATGAGTGAATTTTTAAAAGATTGAGTTCACTAAAGCTAACTCAAAGCTGCCATAAAACAAGCCAGCAACTTGCAAAGGAGTACAAGTTATTTTTTAATGAACAAGTATTAAAAAGCTTTGATTAAAGCAAACTGTATTTTAGCACAAGAGTCATCAGCTTAGCAGCTCTTTGAATAGTGTCATAATTTAATTTTTTTTTTTTTTTAAACATACCTTCAGTGAGTTTGGGAGTTGTTGGGCTTGCAGGCTGTTTGATTTTGATTTTCTTTTTCAGTTACACTGTCAAGTGTAAATTTCTTCAGCCACTGTGACCTACAAAGTACTGTTAGCCTAAGATTAGTATTTAATATTTTTTAAATTATTCTAAACCATCTAAAATCTTGAAAAGGTTTCTGTATTTTTTTTATTCATGTTTCAGTGAAGGAAGACTGAGCAGAGCTACCTCTGTGTAGTGGTTAGAGCAGCAAGTCTCAGCCAAGACAAAACCTGTTTTCCTCGTGAAATTGAATTAAATAATAAAATGTTTTTTCTGTCTGTCTTCTGGGCTGTAAAATGAAATGATTGTCATTAATACCTGTACTTTGTTCTTATGGGATGAAAAACAGTTCATAAATGGAGTAAGTATTCACCTGCATCAAAGAACTGGTGATGATTTCATGCATCCATCTACTGTAATACCCCAGCATGTTCTAGACGATAATGCACCGTAAGCTTGTTCCCAGCAGTACAGCTCTACAAAGTATAAGAATAAGGGTAGCATTTGTTTTGTTCTGCAAGCATGCATGAACTTAAATTCTCAATAATCAAGATAGACAAATGGGAAGAAATGGCAACTATTGTCACCAAAGTATATATATGTAACAAAATGAAGATGTAACTGCATCCAGTACTGAATTTTTACCACTGGCTTAAAGAAAGTTAGCATGACTAACAGTAGTGGTGAAAATAAATGAAAAGATACAGTATTTCAACTATGTGACTGACTCATTGGAAAAAGCTTTTTTTTCCCCCTACATACTACATTGATTATTAAAGCAGCTGGGAAGACAGAAGGACTATTTGTGTGTGATTTTTATACTATATTTTGGAGCAAGCATTGATATCTAGTTATTTATTGGCTACTTTTTCTATATTTCATGGCCTTTACTTGTATTACACAATGTGTGTTGTACAAGGTGGAATAAACTGATTTTGTCAGAAGCGTTTGCTGGTTTTATTTCAGAGAGTTGGGAGATTTTATAAGGTACATTCACAGCGAGTACTTTGGTAATTGAATGTTATGACATCTTTGCCTCAGAAATTAGCAGGAAAGATCCTATGAGTTAATAAGGATTGAATTGTTAGAAAGGCAGTAATTCTGAATTCATAGGGCAATAGGATATGTTAGAAATGAGAAATGTGATTTTGGACTTGTAAGAGCTGTAGAGCTATCATTTGAATTATTTTTAAGAGGCATAAATATGTATGGAGTCTAGACAGTGCTACTTTTGCACTGGCAGGGGCAGCTGCAAGTAAATGATGATACAGGAGCTGATTCCAAAACAGAGAGGGGAAAAAATAGAAAAAGCCAAAGATGAAGAATATGCTGGAGGCCTCAAATGTTAGTTCACAGTGTGTTTTGGAAGAGTCATCCAGAGGTCTTTCTACAGGGGAAAATATGAATATTGAAGTAATTCAGGACTACTTTTTAAATAACATTATAGTGCTTGCCTTTCTTCTCAAATGTTTCCTACCTAACAATCGGATTATCTGTGTATACCTTACAGTGCCTGCTATGAGGCTCAGCTTGGGTTTGGAAATGTAGCCAGTCTGAGTGTTACATCCTTGTCTTTTTATACGAGCTGGGGACAACTGCATGTTTAAATTCTGGGAATGCAAAATCTTCCTTTTGTTTGTTGCTTTAATTTCCTTTTTCTTGAACTATTTTTACTCATTTGTCCATTACTATCAAACTTTTTGGTCGTATCTTTGCTCACTTGTACTTGCCCCTTTACCCCTCTTTTCCTTCTCTTTTATCCTTTCTCCTTTTTTTTCCTCTTTGTTATTGTTGCTTCTCTCCCTCTTTTTCTCCATGTACATACAAGAAAATCAAACATTGGATTTTTGGTGCTTCTCATATGATTTTATGTTGTTTGTCCTGTTAATATACCTCAAATAATTATAGTTGCATTAATTGCTGCTTGAATTAGAATGCTGGAAATGTCCGCACTGTTGCGTATATTGAAATGGCATGATAAAATATAATCTTTTAAAATACTGCTCTTACTTTGTGTGGAAACTTGACATTTTGAGTACCCAGTTAGTCTATGGCATTTATTAATAGAATTAATAATCAATCATATGCTTATGCAATTAGCAGTTGATCTGTGTAGGCCATCAGGTCAAAGCCTGAAGGGCATACCCTTTTCACTGAGCTGCTAATCATAGAATCATAGAATCATTAAGGTTGGAAAAGACCTCTAAGATCATCGAGTCCAACCATCAACCCAACACCCCCATGCCCACTAAACCATGTCCCTAAGCGCCTCATCTACCCGTCTTTTAAATACCTCCAGGGATGGCGACTCAACCACTTCCCTGGGCAGCCTGTTCCAATGTTTAACCACTCTTTCAGTAAAGACATTTTTCCTCACGTCCAATCTAAACCTCCCCTGGCGCAACTTGAGGCCATTTCCTCTTGTCCTATTGCTAGTTATGTGGGAGAAGTATATGGAATGTGGGTAATACTGTGTAATATGCAGTAATACTATGGAAAAAAGATAAATACCCCTGACATTAGTTGTTCCTTCCTAAACTGACTTTACTAATAACCCAAATGATTGTGGAATTGCTGAGTGTGCCATTTTGAATCAAAGCAATGCGTTGCTATACGCCATGCATTACTAACTTAGTCCTTTTGCAAAGCATGCTGAATTCCAACAGTCCTGAAGTCATTCCGCCATCTAGATCCATGATCGTTCCTTCTGGAGTCACCAGTAGCTCAGGCCAAGTGGTGGCATTTTGCCATTGGTCTGTGTGGAGAACAGTCGGTAGCTGTGGGGAGAGTTTGCGGAGGAATTTGGGATGAGTGCGAACAGGGACTAGAGGGCTTGAAGGCTTCTTGTGCTTCCTCAAATCCAACAGTGTAAAAAGCATGTTCTGGCAAAGGCTGGCGCTTGAGTATCCACACTGCAAACGTGCATTATTCTACAGCTTTATGTTGTTGAGTTAGGATTAATCTTCTTGTTAGTATACAACTGCGCAAAGGAAAGCTTTAAACATACACTAGGTTTATATGCATGAATGCCTTTGTAACTTTCCTTCCGTAGCGCTTTAAAAACACTAGAGAATTAAATGATTGTTTGAAAAACTGAAGAAGAAAAAAAGATAAAGTTAAGCTGTAACATTAGCTAATTTTCTTTCAACTGGACTTCCACAAGAACAAAATTTATTGTTGTTGTTTGAAATGTTTCTGTGATGCCAGCTGTTTAAATTCAAATAAAAAAATGCCTCGGGATTGCATTGAAAGTGAATGAATTACACTGGCAGCTAGTATTAGTATTACTATTACTTCTTTGTATTGTAGCAGTACCTAGCAATAAAACAAATATTTATACACATACATCACAGTACACTCTTGGTGACTGCAACTTTGGCATTTAAAAACCAAAAGAAGGTGGAGCATGAAAATATGTTTTTGCCTGGCAGCTGCATGTGATTTCTCCTAGTGAATACACTAAAGAATTCTCATTGCTGCCCTAAATTCATTTGTACTTGGCAGTATACAAATATTTGAGTCAAAATCATCCTTGTTCTGAGAGACTTAGTCTAAGGTATACTACAGAGTTGCAGAGTGAATAGCGTTACAGTTTTTCGGTGTTCCTTATTTTTTCTTCTGGTTTGTTATTTGGGTTTTTGCTGCTGCCTTATTAAAGTAATTTAGTAGATCAAAGTTTGAGGATAGTTGACCATTTTTACGAGCCTATTATTTATCAGTGGATAGACAACTTTACACCTTTATGCATACAATAATTATAAATTATTAAATGTTTTTGTGTACTATAAATCTCTTCTCGTAGATGCTTGGGTCTTCTGTTCAAGAATATTTCCTGTGTCACTGTTGTTTATGCTAAGAATGTGTTTGATAAACTGAAATGTCATGCTTTTGACAGCCAGATTTAAAGAACCATATTTGGGTATTACATGAAAGGAATTGAGTGGGTTTAAAGCTTTCAGGGTCTTTTCAACTGGACTGGCTCCTTCTCTTGTTGATAGCAACAGGCGTGTTAGCATTTCGTGTTAGTCATTATTTTCACACAAGCAGAGTATTTGAGGCAACTGATAATTGTTAATAACCAGACAAATTAAACCTACTAGGTGGCAAATTTTTGTTGAGACTGTTTTAAATGTTACGCTTTGTAGAACCATTAAAAGAGGATGTTTTGTGGCAAAGATTTTAACCTATCTATAGCATGTGTTTTTATAGAAAGCTTCACTTTTCACCTAATGCAGATATTAAACCTTTTTCTGATGCTCAGTAGTAATAATAATACTACTACAATGGTATTTGTGAAAAAAAGTACTGATTTATGAGAATGTGTTTTACGTACATATCTGCATATGTTTAAAGAAAAATCTGGTCCTTATGGTGGCTAGATAAATGAATATTATTGTACCCCATGCAGTAGGGAATGCTGTGGACATTGTCATTCATGCACTGATATCAAATCCGGGTGGAACTAAAAAAGCATATCTTTATTTTTGAGTGCAAGTCACACAAGAAGTTTTTGTTTGTTTTTGTGCAAACACAGATTGCACCTTTGTCACTGGTGTCCAGTAAAGATTACAGTACAGCTACTGCTTTCTTAAGATATCAAGGTGATAGTACAAGCAGATTTGACAGCTACTAATTGACCAAAACGCTCTCTGCTGTTGGACAGTTTGCTCTAAATGACAAAAGATCGACCTCTTAAACAGTTTATGTCTCTTGGTGAGAAATGAAAACTGATATTTTAGATGTTCAGGTGGGTCTATGGACATACGTGTCTTTACCAGGTAAGATAAATGTTTGCCCACATAGAAGTGAATAACTCTTCAGAGTCTTTCAGGAAGGCAGTTCTCCAAGCTTTATTTGAACAAGACTCCAAATACCTTTCCTATACCTGATCTATTAATTGGCAGTCAGTGTTAATAAGTAAGTAATAATAACTGAAGTTTATTACATTATTTTATTCTGTCCTCTACTGTGTGCCATCCTTCTTGCTTTGAGTTTCTCTCTGCAGAGTGTGTAGTAGAAAAAACTTGGGGGAGGGATGCAAGTGTTGATGCCGCACAACAATTTGTAATACATATTTTGGGTATATTTTATGATAATTACTGGCTGGTTACATGAACTGACTCACTGGCTAATGAAGTCAGGGGAAAAATTCTCTCATCTGAGGCAGGTACATTATCTTTGTAGGGATAACATATCTCAGAGAACTCCAGTTACTGTACCAATGGGCAGCTGTTCTTCTAATTGTAGAAATTAATGGAGTTTTATTGATTAACAGTAGTTGACTGACTCTTGTCCTTAACTCTGCACTTTTATCTTCTATCTGATCCACAGTCATGATGAAATAACCACAGTAAATGATCAACATAAGCTGAATAACTTGTCTAAAAACTTTTTTTAATCATGCTTTAAAAAAAGTAAATGCCTAACATTGAGCTTATTTAGATTAACTAGATGTTCTTCGTTGTGTCCTATGATTTTTTTTTTTAAATGAATCAGTACTTGGAAAAAAACTAACACAGCTTCAGAGCCAAGTCATTAACTAAATTCAGATGCTTTTATTTATATTATGTTTAAAATCTGCTGTCTGGACAAGCTTGATAATGTAAACTGTACAAAAGCAAGTTGAGTCACACTTGATAATCAACTTTTCTGTGGTATTTCAAATCCAAGTTGCTTTATGCAATTCTGGACCCTTTTACTAAGCCATCAAAAAGGCTTGGAGAGAATCTTTCATCATCTTCTATACAGAAAAATATTTAAAGATCTATAAAGTATCTTGCTTCTGTTGTAATGGAAGAAAACACAAACTTAGCTTAATTTCTCTCCTAAAAATGCTTTTCTTCCAGTCTACTTCCTTCAGATTATTGAAAAATTGGCTCACAATTATTTCTTCCCAAATTGTTGATTCTTCATGCTGTTCTGTAATATGGCATCTCTTTTTCTTTCATAATTTTTTTGTCTCTGTACTGTCCTTGACTGCTTAGTATCTCTTTTACTGAATTAGACATATCCGCCGATTTCCACAGCAGTGAGGGTTTCAAAATACAATGTAATGAAAACTAGTATGTCAGTAAACTTGTGGAGGAAGAACAGAACTACCGAGCTCTACTGGTTTACTGTGGGTTTCCACTGAAAGAAATGCCCAGGTGCAGTGTTAATGCTCTCCCACAAAAACCAAATTAATTACTAAGTCCTGGACTTGGAACTGTGCAGATAACTGTGCAGAGGATGGCTCTACAGCCATCTTAGTATTAAGACAGCGTGTTTTAAAAGTTAAATAAAATAACCAGTAAGCCCTAAAATTTTAATCTAGAAAAATGGGGTTGTTTAAACTTAAAAAGGCAAAGAGAAAGCCGGAGCTAATTCAGAGGATATGATTCTTCAGTTTAAGTAGCTAGTCAATAATATCTGGTATAGGAATAAACGATAGGCTATGTGTTCTCCCTGAGTAGCAGATGGCAGGCTTCATCTGTGTATATATTCTTACACTGATCAACAGGGCCGGTAGACTTGTTTCCAGGAGGAGGACAGGCTTTTGTGAGCCAGGCAACATCCAGGCCGTTGGTTCCAGATGACACATCTGACAGGATTGCACTGAAGTTGTTCTGGTAGCAGCAGAAGCATTCTTGGTTTCTGGACTCCTTTTCTAGCCTCTTGCCCGTGGCCCACTGTAATCTTCAGGTTTGCCTGTGTCTGTCCAAGAGAGCGGCATTAATAGGTGAAGATCATTTTGGAACCTAGGGGTAGTGCAGGGTGTCCGGTGGGGAAATGCAAAGTCTCTGAAGGCGGAACGAGGGAGCCTGCAAGTCTTTTCAGCTGTTCTGGAGAAGTGTATTCTAATTTCCAATATGCCTATTTACTATAGAAACAAACACGGAATAAAGTACCTTGGTGCTTTTGCTTTTAGAAACATTGGTTTGTAAATGTGCACACATCATTGGTCAGGAGTATAATTTTTTGTAAACTAGCGGAAATCTTTTGCCTCGACAATTTTAATGAGAAATAATGGAGAGAAGACTTGTCTCTTCACCAGCAAGAAAAAAAAGTAAATGAAACACATCTGCAACTTCTGTGTTCGCTAAGTGTTTATTATATACCCCTTCCTCTTCTTTCCGAGGTTTCATTTTCATTTAATTCTATTTTTCCTCACATTTTAAAAATAAACCTCTAGTATGTATTTAATTTATTCCCAGTCCGCTGTAATTAAGTTGCAGGTAAACATATGGTTACCATATGACAAAGTGATATTGAAAGGAAATGCTTTGTAAGAGACACAATAGTATGTGTACTCAGGCCTAGGCAATGCTGGTTTAGCTCTTCTGTAGACATACAGCCTAGATCCAATTATGAAAATACAAATAGTCTGGTAAATTAACAGTGACATAATGAATAGTGACAAACTGAAATCATGGTTGATTCAAGCATGAAAAATAACGTTATGGAAATGTGAAAGAAGGAAAATAAATGGCAATGTAAACAGAGCAGGGGCCAAAAAAGAGAAGCTATAATCAACTGAAGGATGAAAAAAAAAAAAGGAACAAAGCAAAGAAACTTCATTGGCAATTTGCTAATGCTACGTGGGTTTTGGGCTGGCGATGAGTAAGACTTCCTCCCAGTCGGTTTCAGGTACTAGTGCATTGACTTAACTTTAAGAAGTAGTTGTAAGATTGAATCTTAGCGAAGTGATCTATAACTGCTAAAAAACCACAGGTCTGAAACTAGGTGGATGCAGAGCAATTTTCATTCAAGTAGCCAGCTGTACGTATACTACTGGAGGAAAGCAGGCATATCCTGAGCTTGTAAGGAAATTTTGGTAAACGTTTTCTGCAAAGATTTCCCCTGTTCAGAGTGACATTCATACTGTTATTCCTCAAGTCTGCCCCCAAAATTCTCCTTTCCTCTACTGTCCTCTACAAAATGGAAACGTGCATGTTGGTAGGATCGCTTGTGGCTTTAGCTTTAAAAGAAGGGAACTGAGCAGTGTGTTAAGGTGTAATATGACTGCCATGTAGACAAAACTACTTTTTCATTGTGCGCTTCTTTTTGTAAACTTCTTTGGTACTGAAGACCCTTGTAGTTTTGTGTAATTTGCATAACACAGATTACCAGCAGGACTGTTTTACTTGAGTAAAATGTGTACTTAGATGGGAAAATGGAAGATGTGTTTATTCTGAGACATAATTGAGTGGTGAAGTTTCATAAATCCATTTTGCAAATACAGTGTTTTTATGCTGTGTAATTTAGTCGAAGGGGGAAAGTGCATTGTCTTTTCTTGGTTTCGGTTCCTTTAATTGCACAAAATGAGAAACTTCATGGTGACTTTTGAGATCCTTTATGCTTTGAACTTTCAATGTGCCATTCTTTGAATACTTGAAGATATGATTCTAGCCCTTGCAAAGCATTTTAGGCGGTTTTCAGTGTAGACATTAAAAAAAATATAGCATGCAAGAACACATTTATAAAATGTTTCTCTTTTATAATTCTGTAATTCATATTTTATTGTTTAAAAACAGGTTTTGTCAAAGTTTTTCTCCTACAGTAGTAGATACAAATTACTTTCATAGCTATAATTTATTACATATCCCAGTTGCTTCAAAGTGATATTTATGCTTATCCAAAAATAAAAGCATGCTGCCATCTTCCTAAGCATATAATGATCTGATGCCAGTTGACCTCTGATGTGCTAATAATGTTTGTATTTTTACGCTTTGAGATTTAGCTAAACATACTGTCTGTTTCCTGTAAAGATTGCCATATTTTACTCTAATTTAAATAATTGACCTTAGGTTTCAACACTGTCATCTTTCAGGCACAGAGCAAACTGTTTTTGTCTTCACAAAACCACGTGAAGTGGCAATGCAGAAGCTAATAGTACACCCCACTTGAGCGTCTTGCCATTGGAACACGTCGTTTTGGACACAGAACTTCCTTTGGTGCTGAAGCTTCAGCAATACCCATTTCCTAGCATGGATATTTAGGTTTAGTCCTGAAAAAAAATAAACCTGGTCAAGTAGGGCTGTGTTGATGCTAGGTTTCCTCATGTTTCGATGTCTGTTACTCAAGCCTGAATCTCATTATGACAAAATGGCCAATAGGAAAACATTATTTAAACACACACAGCCCTCCCCAAAACATCGGTGTTGTTAATCCAACAGATATGGGACTCAGCCATACTTCTTCTTTAAAGCCAAGTATAAAAGTGAATAGAATTTGTACAGCATTATTAATTTTTCAAACATCTTTAACATTTTAAGTATGAATAGATCTCTGTGTGAGAAGAGGCAGTAGATGGAGATTTGCATCTTGTGGAATTACTGTTAAATTATACTAGAGTGCAGAAGGTGGAGTTGATCAAGTGGGTTTTGTGCAGTGCTAGCTATCATTTGAGAAGTGCAGAAATATTTTGTGTTATGTTGTTTCTAATGTTCCATATGTTTTAGTATAGAAGGGAGTTAGAATCAAAGATTTTTTTTTTCTTGGACCTAGGTATTCAAATTATTTGTAGGATGCTACCTCAGCAATTATGTATTGTATTTCTTACTCTAATTGCACAATTTTGTGGCACTTAGGGACATGGTTTAGTGGTGGACTTGGCAGTATTAGGTTTATGGTTGGACTTGATGATCTTAAAGGTCTTTTCCAACCTAAACGATTCTATGATTCTATGAAGATCTATCACAAACTCATATGACGGACAGAGACAGATCAAGCAAGGAGTGGGACACTGATTCCCAAAGTATGCTATTATGAGATACTACCATAACTGGGATGCTGATAAACTTTCTTGCTCTAGAAACTAAAATAAAAAAAATACTGGTTTTTAGTGAGATCCCAGTTCTGCATTGCTCCGAGTTAGGGAATAGCCACAGCATTGCTCCAAATATCAGTAGACAATAATGGTGTAACTCTGGATAAATTGCTTTCTAAATGTTCCTCTATTGCTGTAGTGGAATTCATTTTAAAAACAAACCTTACAAAAATAGTTTAAAACTGTGAATCATACACTTACATACACACAGTAAATGGCTGTACAAGGGAAAAACAGTGGATTGAGGATTCACTTCATCTTCTAATTCTTGTCCCGTAGGCTCATTACATACTTTAAAGCAAAAGTCCATGTGTAAATGTTGAGTGTAATGTAATCAACACTCTACATACCAGATACAGTTTTTACGTAATACAGAATTTGTTTCCACGGAAAGATACCGAAGAGAATATCAGATGGCATATAAAGAATACTTTCTTTTTCAATCAGAAAATGTGTGGCGTGAGGTAAAGTGTTTTTTCCTTCACGGTGTAACTGTTTAAGCTTTACAAATACTGCAGTAGCTTCAAAAGTCCTTTGTTTCCAGTATTAAGCTGCTGGAGAAACAAAAATTTAAACATGTCAGCCTGTAAGATAAACATGCTCAGTTGGATTCTGGGGTGTATCACATGACAGTAAATTCTAAGTAGTTCTCTTAAAGTAAATTATATAGCGTTCTATAGTCATTGTTTTTTCGATATTTTATGAGTCTATATTTTACCTGTGCGACTGACGCTTCTGAAAAATAAGAGGAAATTCAGTCACTTTACATTTGCATCAGTTTTACATATACAAGAATAGATCTTGGCAGACAAAGCTAGTCAATTTAACAATAATTTAATTATTTCTGTTGATGTTATTTATGTAGTTATTTAATGGACTGGTGTTTGTTTATTTGGCCAGATTTAAAGCAACGGAGGGTGCTCGGTTTGCCCATAGTTGACATTGTCTTTGTAACACTGGAGTCATTTCAATAAGTGTGGCAGCCATAATGCTGGGTTTCTTTGTAAAAAAACTAAGCATTTGTATCCCTCCTGTTTGTCTAATGCTTTCTGTTTGGTGGATACTAAACAAATCCCTAAGGAGACATAGTATAGATTTGCTGATTATGCTCATACATTTAAATTGTAATTACCGTCTGTCTGTCTTTACATACTTTTTAAAAGCTCCTTGAAATGAAACTTGAGGCGAAATCTCATCTAACATGTAGCACAGTAAAAACAAAGAGTCTTTCTGTAGGAATTTTCCCCTTGTGAACCGTTTGTCTTTCTGACTCAGTAATCCCAGATCATCAGACTGGAAGTCTTTTACTGAATGTTGCGATACGGCGCTTTCCATAGTCAAATTTCGGGCCTTTCAGGCTTTGAGCGCAATATTTAATGACAGTGCTAGTGTTTACAGTATTCTGTTAAAAATATTCCAACACTGCCATTGTGCAGCAAAAACTTCAACATAAAGAGCATCAACTTAAGCATGTGACAAACTTGTGGCATCTGCAGGCAATGGGTTCCTCTTCTCCTTTGCACATTCTAAAGGTTCCAGACTTTTCCTGTTGATTTTCAGTTCAAAAGAAGTCTCAAAAAAATGCAAATTTGAAACAAAACCTTCTCAAAACCATGGCTATCTTATACATCTTCATCTGCCTACATTGCAGGTTTTTCTTTCATCCTTGTATTCAGATTTTGAGCGTACATCAATTTCTACAGTGCTGCTCTTGCCTGGTCAAGCAGTGGAGGGGAATGAAAGAAGAAAAAAGAGGATGCATTTCTTTTTAGATACGGTATTACTCATTTCTCGGTTACATTGTATTGCTAGACTGTTTTGTCTTATTTGTTGAAGTCTGAGGTGCATGTTGGTACCAGAAAAGTTAAATTTCTTGGAGAAGTTTTTCATTGACTTAGGGCTTGCCACCATGCTTTAAAAATACAGGAAAGTATAAATCCTTGTTATATTTTCATGTTGGTGACAGCTGTCTTACAGAATAAAATATTTTAGTTAATTGAAATGCATTAACAAATGTATTGTCCAATATCTAAAAATGAAACTCATCAAAGCAATTTAAATTACATTTCTAGAAAGATAATTGATTGAAAAGTGTATACGCGACGTTCAGTTTATGACAGATTAACATAGTTTGTGACTTGAGGATAAGAGTTCTTGGTGAGGTTAGCACCGAATATTTTAGCAATGTGCATAAGGACAGATAAATTGTAAGACCAGATCTCATAAATGGAATTGTAGTTATCTGGGCTAGCAGAAGGCTTAGTAAAAGTAGAAATACAAACTAATTTCAAAAAATGTAATTGCTGCACTTAATTTCATTTTGTAGCCTGGTGATTGCTGGTTTTAAGTATCTGTAGGACTTGATCATGGTAATAGTAAAATTACTCCTTTTGCTGTTATCTGAGTTAGACTACTGTAATTTAAAAATCAGATTGCTGCTAAAACCAGAGAATGAGGCTGTTGGAGAACACAGCTACTTCAAATTCAGACTCTCATCAGGAGTGCGTGGGGCAGTACGCTGGGATGGCTTCCCACTTGATGCCTTCTTAAGGGATTGACCTAAATTTTTGCAGTGGGTAGCAGACTGGTGGCAGTGGATTTGATTGTTTAATGCTTCTGGAATTTAATTGTGTTGTTACTGGTATTCTACGGTGTCTAGAATTTTCATCATTTTTGCAGATAATTTGCTTTTGAATTACTGAAGTTACGTCGTCATCGTCGTCGTTGTTATTTAAGGCCTTGATGTTACCACCATGTGGATGATACTGTGGCCTTAGTTAGGCAAAACATACATATAAATCACCCTAAATCAGAGCCTAAATGGAGCACCTTTGGTAAATTTAGAAGTAGCTTACACCTATAGAGGGACTCATAGTAGCATGACTTGCTTAGCACTCTTCATGTACAGTCCTTCTTACAGAATGCCAAGTTCAAAATTGCAAGTAAGTGTTAACTATTGTTCCAAGAGCAGAGTAGCATATTTTCTTCCTGAGTGGGTTAGAAGCAAATTTGTCTGCTTTTAGTGTAGCTTCTGCCTTGCCAATTTTGCTTTGCATTCTTAGTCATGGCTCCTAAGCTGAATAACTTAAAACATTTTCCTTAGAAGAGTTTTAGTATGCAGAAAATTGCAATGCAATTTTAAACAGCTGAAGAGTAATCTATTTTGTTTAAAAATAGATAACTCCAAGTGTATTCACTCAGATGGCTCTCTGTGTGTGTATGCGTAAAATCTGTCATGGGAGAAAGGGAAGACTGTGTATTCCATCATGATGGTCGTCCCTTTGTGATTTGAGACTATTTCTGCTTTAGATAAAAGTTCCCAAGAGATTCCCTGCTTGGACTTCTGAAGGAGCTGGAAAAACAATTTCCGTCCAGAAGTAATAATAATAGCATGGACTTTTGGTTTTGATCATAACCTGACATTTAAAAGTCATCTGAGGAAAGATATTTCTTGATTAAAGTCAGTTTTTGCTTAATGCAGTTGTAGCTGATCTTTCCCATCTGGTATCGCGCCACTTGACGTGATATCTTTCAGTTGCCCAGTGGCCACTTTACGAGATCCCATAGGAGTTACTGACTTTCCCAAGGGACCTTTCAGTGGATGGGGTCATTCTGTTACCCTGGTGGTTATTCGGCCTTTCTCTTCCCTGGGGAAAACTTAGAAAATTGACAGTTGCACAGCAGAGAATGTGAGGTGATAATCCGATACCCAGAAAGTGTATTTGGGATTGTGGTTCCGTCAGGACTACTGCAGCTTGTGCATACCGTGTGCCTGGTTTTTCATTTATGTGCCACATCCCCACGTTTTACCTGTGGGATACAGACATCGCGTTTTATATGTGGAAGGTAGATTGTGTGACTGCATGTCCTGGGTTTTATTCCCTAAAGTGTCAGCGTTTGACATTACTCGCATAATCCTGGGTGCGGTAGTTTTGCTTCCTGCTTCTGCTGCGCTGTCATTCTAAGGAGTCACCCTTAGGCGAGACGGGCAGACATCTCCTTACGTGGGTCTGGGCGAGGTACTGCTTCATGCCACTGTTATTATTTCAGTTTTAGCGTGTAATACGCCTGAAGAGAGATGTAGGTATTTGTGTTTTGGCTTTTTGTGTGTTTTGTGGACTGCTAAGATATGATCTTTGTTGCTAAGAAGCTGGATTTTATCCCAAATCCTGTGAATTTCACACAAGATCAGATTCTCACAGCATTTATTGAAGGCACAGAATAACCGCTTCCTGCGTGCAGAGCTCACCAACGCAGTCTCTCCCAGGTAGGAGGAAGCTTTTAGGCAACAGAAACTTAAACACTTTGAGATTTCCTTGAGACACCTCTGGTTTCTGTACAACATAAAATACCTCCCACTAGCTGGGGGTAAATGCATTGATTATGGCAGCTACGCAGGAACTCCCAAACAAGTCATGGGTGCATTTTACAGCGGCTTGAAAATTGGAACTCTTCTCTAGTGCCTCTGATCTATTTTCTCTTGTGATTCCCAAAGGCCTCAGTATGGGCGGATGAAGATAAAACACAACTCGGTGTTTAGCTATGCTATACTTGGGATCTCTTCTGAACGAGGAACTCGGCTCTTGAGTTCACCAGGTACAAGCTAATCCTAAATTTCTAGTATTGGCAACCTGGAGCTAAAGAGATGGCTAGATTCTCTGAGACCTATGGTACCAGACAAATGAAGGCACGTAATGAATATCAAAGACATGGGTTATTGAGAAGGAAAGCCTGAAAAACGTGTTTTATTTTGTCGTCAGAGGAGCATAAATCCACAGGGAGTAAAGCTGAAAAAAGACCCCTGTTCTGCTAGGCGAGTGTCCTTAGGTCAGGCCACGTTTTCATGCTGTAACTACTGTGCACTTTGTTGCCCCTTATGTGTCTTTGTTCCCAGGATAGATTGTGGTCTTTATCCCCGTGGTAAATACAGTACTAGATACTTTGTAGAAATTAAAACTGGCAAATTCCATGTGTTTTATGTCATTTGGCATTCTGCACAAACCCCCTTCAGTTTGTCATAAATTCCTAAACCAGAGCAAGGTCACATCTGGTAGCAATTTCAGTCTGCCAGATGAGGCGTAATCCTGTAAAACCTAACTCATTTTCTCCAGTGCCTTTCAAAGACGAGCTCTCCTGCTCCTTTTCCATAAGACATACCGCTTGCCCTGTGAGCTCTGTAGAATGATTTAGGCTGACAGTCTTTTCACGCTTCATAAACTGCAATTTTTGGAACGCAGGTTTGTATCCAGTACATAAGGCAGTACAAGCAAGTAACAGTGTTGAAGTCTTCACGGTAACAGGCTGCATCTAGATTCTTTCTTTTGCAACAGCATGTCCCTGCAGGACGCAGTAATTGTGTTCTTTCTCAGTATTTCAGTCCATATGGATCTCCTCGTACTCCGAGTAACCTGTCGTCGCGCATACTGCATAACTTCGAAAGGATCCATACATAGCTACTATTCTGCTTTTCTTTTACGTGTTTTTAAAATAGTTACAGCAAAAGTTAGGAGTCTTAGGTAATTCAGGATATACACACTGAAGACTGTAAATTATTAGATGTACTAACAAAGTAATGGAACGATGATCAATCTTTGCACACTGTAGTAAGTGAAAATAGCTCTGATTCCCAGTAATGTGGAAGTTTAATAGTAGGCAGTAGTTGTATATGTTTTGTCATTCTCCATTGTCCCATTAGCTCTTGGTAATAGCGGTTATTTTGGTATCCCACTGCCTTTATTACTTTATGCTTTCAGAGCACTGCATGGAACTTGGTGATCCACTTTCTCAAAAGGAGTAGCAAAACGGAGTGTACTAGTAAGGGGTTTTTTTGGTGAAACTGTGATGTATTATAATGTGTGTTATTAAATCAAATTGGCAGAACTCAGTTAAAAGATATTCTTTCAAGGCTTCCTGCGTCTTGCACAAGGACTTCTAAGGCCTGTTTGTACAGGTGCATGATACTGTTTTGTTCTCTGAGGTGACCTAATTTAAGTAGCTCTTGATGTCACATGAATGATACTAAAAAACCCCAAACCATCAAAACTTAAAAAGCACGTCAGAATTTTAAACAATTAGTATCCTTACTCTTAACTATTAAAAATGCAAGCTAAAAGTGGCAGCATATTAAAATCCACTGCAACTGGAAAGCACTACCTAGAAACCACCTTGTCTACTCTGATTTTTGTGACCTAATTTATACCCTTTTGAACCTGTTTATTCACAGGGCAAATACCCTGATGTTGTGACCCTTCCGGAAGGACTGCTGGGAGATTATCTAATTCTAAGGAACCCCAAACTTTCTGGGTAAGCCAATAAATACATTTCTCGATTTATGCAGGTAAAGGATTGTGAAATGCAGATTGACAATCTATACGTAATCGGTCTGCTTGAACATTAAGTCACTCTTTGCTTCAGAACGCCTCTAAACACAGAGATTGTGCGTTACGTTTTAGGGCTATAACCACACATTGAAAACACGAGGTGAAAAACCAAAAAAAACCCAAAATACATGTACAGACCGCCTGCATGTGGCCCTGTGAGGTAAGTCAAGCAACCGTGTTGCTACTGTGGATACCCACTCTTTTAAAAAGCTAGGTGGAAAAAAATGAAGGGCTCCAGCAGGCTTTTAATTTGCATTTTAAGAAAAAAAAAAAAAATCTATTACTATCTCTGTTTTGGAAGCTCATGCTACAATGAAGAGGCTAAATTCAAAGTGTAGAAACGTGGGATGCATCCTCCCTCAGAGGCATCAGAAAACATGTCACGTTCGACTAGATTTGTTCCATCTTGGTTTTCTTTCTGCATTACATGACCGGAGCAATGGGCAGAACAGATGCCGAGGCCAACACCCCTCTTACTGTGACAGGGTGGGCCACGGGCAACTGTCCGCTATGAGATAAGGCAGTTATTTTCCACCCCTGGGCCTGAACGAAGGCGCGTACCCCTTCTCGCAGGTGAAGGCCCGTGTGGCAGCCTGTCAGTTACAGCTCATACTTTCTTCTGTGGCAGGAGGTGCAACAATCACAATTCACTGAAGCAAAGCACAGTTCTTTGGTCTTCCTTCCATTAAAGAACGGAAAGGAAATTGCGGTTACCATGTTACTGACAGCAACGGTAGCCATGTATTTCCATTGTTTTAGAAGGAAATGGGTTAGATGGAGGGGATCCTTTTGCTGCCATTTGTCATTATTCCTCTACCACACGTGCTGGAGTTGTTCGGGATCCCTGCTAGACACGTGCTGGCAGGTTTGGGTTTTTAAATGGAGTAAAGAAAATCCTTGAAGTTGCCTGTAAGACAATGTAATTATCACTGTCAGGAATTCTGTAAGGGCCAAGAAAAGCAACTACTTTGTGAAGGGATCAGACCAGTCCCTTCTCCTATTACATCTTTGCTATAACGTGAATTAATTTATATAGAAACAACTGGAAATAAAGCATCGCTCCCTCCATCATATTTGTTTGTGGAACTAGCAAATAAACCATAATAGATAGTGCTGTGTCGGCACCGCAGCGCCAAATCGGCCACTTAAAACTAAATGCTTTAATTCTGGGTTGCTGAAATGAATTGTTGTTAGACCATCGCAGTTAGAAAATAAGCTGCTTTATTTTACAGCTTCCCTTCATGTTGGCAAGTTCCATTACACATTTCCTCTCACCCACAATCATGAAATACAAGAATTAAAGAATCATTTCAGTGGGTTGGTAGAAAATACACTTGCATATTAACTTGTTTGCAAAATCCCAGAACAAGCTGTGCACAAATTCTCAAAGGATTTGTAACAATGAAGTGGCAAAAGGCTGGCAAATCCTATTTAAAGGAAACTTTTACAGTCGTCGTTCTACCGACACTGAGAAAGGGAGCTTCCTCCTCGCAATGACTTGTTATTGTGCCTATCAGCTTTGGATTAGGAAAGCCTTACTTTCAATAAGGAATACTCCTGAAAGCAGGGAAAAGTGCAGTAAAGCAGATGGGATGTTATAAAGCAGCAAAACTACTAGGAATATTGTTCTAGAGTAATCTCTGTGTGCTTGACAAGAAAAACTCTCCCCCTGCAGAAGCCAACTGCCTAATTGTCCACTTAGTGTGGTGTGGTCATCCTTGTCCCGCTGCGAAAGCTAGGAATAGTAATTAGCCTTGCAAAAAACACCAGGAAGACTCTTGAAGGAGTAACGATGGTTGAGATTTTTTTTTTTTCTTTAAATTAAAAGCAAACAAATGCAGGAGTCTAGGCCTTGCATATATTTATCCCTATGCGTTATTCTAAAAAAGGCCATGAACGGTATCGGGGTGGACCTTATTCCAAACGCAGAACGTCGCTATTTATGCAAACACTTCTTCTGAAACAATTTTCCTCTGTTTTCATGCTGTATCTAAGCACAATACCTGACCACAGGGCACAGATACTGTGTAAGGGGCGGGGGTGGAAGCGTGCGCTCTCATTTTCTTTTGTATCTTACTTTTTACCACTGTTTCACAGAAACTTACCGTTCGTGAGAGACAAAGACAAGAACCAGGGGGAAAAAATCTTGAGGTTCAAAACTTGAATGCACCTGGGAATGAAATGCTAACCTTTGCTTGGCAGTAGATTACCAGTTTTCCTTGGTTCAAAACAGAAGTACTTCTAATTCTCAAATACAGAGATGGGCAAATTACATGACCTGAGGTGAATTTTGTTTAAGAGCATACTGAGTGTGACCCTCCTGAATGCTGTTCTTACTGCTTTGAAAAAACCTTACAGACAGTTGCCTAGTTAACACTTCACTAACTTTTCTGTGCACACGATACAGGTTGGAATTAATGATCGTTTGGAAGATACATCTAGATGAAGAAGGGAGAACTACACCTGTTCTGGACCTTCTGACTAAAGTACCGGAGCAAGGTAATGTCCTTCACTTCGAGACCATTTCTGAGCTTTCAGGCAGAACACCTGTCCCCTTTTTTGGCCAACAGCTCTTTAGATAAAATGGAAATCCATCTTGCAGAGCCCAACCAGGCAAACGAACCCCAATTTAGCAAGCGGCTAAGCTTCACCTCCTGTATCATTTAAAAGGGCTTACAAAACAAATGGGTCTTTCTCTTCTGGACAGCAGGTAACCCGTGTTATCCAAAACCGCAATTGCTGACAGCTACTTTCAGTAATAGCGCAGCGGTCTGAAAAGAATAATGTTGTTACCTTTTTCTTGCAGTCTTGGAGCAGAAGATGGCAACTATTGAAAATGCACCTGCCTCCTTCCGAAGCATGCTGCTTCTGTTTGGGATTGAGACCGCTATCGAGAATCTGATCAAAGTGGTTGGCTTGGAAAAATGAACACCATCACTACTTACAACAGGCAGCAATTTCAAAAGTAGTTTTAATTAAGGTATTGTGTTACACAGTCTATAATTTTATTGAATATAAACATTAAGTTATCTTCCATTTAGAAACCATACTCATAAAACATGCTATCTGTACAATTATGGCACGTTATATATAAATTGTCATGACATGAAAATAAATACAGCCATTTAAATACAAAAATGCCAAATAAAATAGTTACATGTACAGAGTGATTTCATTATAAATTTATCTTTCTGAATCTTTAATGTACCAGAGTGGTTTATCTTCTTAACATTTTCTAGATACCTGGAAAGTGTTAAAAGATCATGCACTGTCAAAATCAAGTCCATAAAAATCCATTTCATTTCACAGCTCTGTAAAAGTACAGTGATTTTAAAATGATAAGAGAACAGTGAGAGACTCCTAGAACAAAGAGTTAAATAGCTTTCTCATTAAATTAGGGTGGAAGTAGACAATTTGAAGATTTCAAAGACATATTATGCTTAAAAAAAAAAGGGGGGGGGTAACTGTATGAAGTAACTTTTCTCCCTAATGTAAATGTTGAGTAGAGACAGCGTTCTTCTACAACTGAAGAAGAAAGGACCATTACACTTCCGTAAAGAGAGATGGAGGAGTTAACTACTGCTCACCGCAGCACTTCGTTTTGATTTCCTACTTCTAGGGGGAAATTGGAGTAGGGTAACACATTACGAAAGCATCACGTTTCATACATTCATCCCTGAAGAAACAAAACAGGTTAGACAGATGTCTTGTAATCTTCCTTCGCTTCCATCAGATAGACCATTAGCTCGGTTGTGAACTCTCGGCATTTTTCAAGAGAGCTCCTGCCCTGCACTAGCTGTCACAACCAAACCCATGCAACTGCAAGCCACGTCCTCCTTAGGCAGGGAGCAACAGTTGTTCCTGGAATCAAGGGGCCAGAAATATGAACTGTGGACTCTCAAGTAATACTGAGAGACTTCAAGTCCACAGCTGCTATAAACCCTGCAAGCAGTACAACTGCCTGCTCCGTTTATAAATTATGACAAAGTATTTTATAGCAATGGTGAAACAGATAGAGAAATCAAGAACTAAAGCAACGGTATGTTTATAATACCGTAATTTTAACAATCCACTATGTGATCGCTGAAATAGTCTCCTGCTGTTCTGGCAGGTCAGGAAAAACTGACAGACCGGCTTGGTTTCTGTCAGAATCTACAGGTGAGCAATGCCAGAGATTTTTTGTTTCTGTTTTCAATGAACAGCAACTCTGTAATAAAATACCTTGTTAGATATAAGGCAGACTAATTTCAAGTTTGGAGTCCAGTAGACAGGCAAAATTCTTTGCTACTTTATCCACTGACACGTTACTGGTCTAGCTGGTTTTGTGTAACCTTTAGTTTATTTCATCCTTAGCTCCTTCTTGCATGAAAATGGAACTGTTTGATCACATATGCTTCTCTGCATATGAAGTGTGTGTAAAATTACAGCAAAAGAACCTGAAACCTTTCCAGCTGTGGATAGTCCTTCCTTCCTCCTCCTGTCTAACAGTTGGAGGATATCTGGATTTAGAAATAGATCTCTCTCCCCCCAGGTTTTCTTTGGAAAGAAAGGGTTATTACCACTGTCAACTACCAGCTTATTGCACTGTTGTAGTATTACATTTCAGCGAGAGCAGCCCACGCCCCTGTCCCAGAAAGGCACGCTGTCGCCTGGAAGTGGAATACAAGAGATTGCGAACGTGGGTCACTGCCCCTGGCAAAGCTCCATTGCTGTGTGAGTGGTGTTACTCTGTATTTCGTATTTCTTCCTTGAGTTATGCCAATATAGACAGGGTTTTCTGGTTTTGCTTTTTGAATTTCAGGTAAAATGGAACAATTCAAGCATTACCTTGAGATCCCAATATATTTTTTTAAATGTTAACCTACACTATTTTGAAAAACATTACCAGTAAGCACACGCTGTATCCAGGTAACAGCAGTTCACTGTAGCTTGAATAGCATCTCTCTGCACGTTGCAGGGTGTGTAATCCCCAAGTGTATGGGAAAAGCGTCTGTAGATTTTATCATTCTACCCTCAGTTGTGAATACATCCTCAGTCTCCAGCTCAGCATCTTCCTCGAGGATGGCTTTTACTGCACCATCTCACAAGATTCCAGCTGCACGTGTCAACGTTTACAAAGTAAAGCCATCATTAAATTGCTGAAGTAGTGATACGAGCTTAGCTCCAGTACTCATCATGAGCAAGTGACCCCCCGCAGCTTCAGAAAATTGGATACTGTCACCTTTTTTCTGTGTCACTTAAAAAGAACGAGCCTGAAAGCAGCTGGTCGTGCTATGCAGTATGTGGGATATCACAGTGGAATAATGCCAACGTTTGACACGATCTGAAAGACCTGAAGTAATCTGTAAAACTCAGACCATATTATTCTTATAGCTCAATTTAAATTAGGTAAGAGCGAGCTGTGGTTTCACCTTCAATAGCAGCATATAATGTATAGAACAAGTTAAGCCCAGCTATCACATAAAATTCAAGGATGCTTACCTTTAACCCTTTTCACTTAGTTTCAGAAGCTTTAGGTAGATACAAGGTGAGCACAAAACTTCTGGAGGCAGTCTGGTGCTCTTAATGTCATGCATTAGTACTTAAAAGTGTTCCGCAGTGACACGGTAGTTCCACGGATCAGTAACACTTGAGTAGCCACTTCAGTTGGATTTTTCAGTGGATGTAATGCTAAAGTTCTGTATTAGGTTTTGTCAGAGCATTCCCTCTTCCCAGTAGGTATGAGTGAGACTCAAAGCACAAGCTCCAAGGCAATTCTCTTGTTAGTAATTAGGCTTTCTATGTTAGTGCAATACTTCAGGAAACCTTTACTTCTGTGCTCTTTCAATTCTAAGGAAGTAGACTTTTAGTATTAATTTGCTCTGTCCTCTAGTTCCAAGGTATGGCACGTTATCTGTTCTGTCATATTAAATACATTCATTAAGGTTATATAGCAAATGCATGGTTTAGTGCTATTCCATGTCTTTGAAAAGGCATACCAATTAGAAATCATTTCTGAAAGCAAAACATTCACAGCTGAAAAATGCACTGAACACAATAGAGAAAAAATCACCATAATTGTATTCCATTAATCTTTCACTTTCTAATGTGTTCGAATAAAAATAACCTTAAGGAAACGGTTACACTGTATGGAGAACTAATGTGCAGTCTTCATTCTCCTTGAAGAGACTGGACATAACTGGGTCATCTTTGGCCTGTACATTCTTCAAATAATAGTTTACTATTTTGCCATCAAGTTTGTACTGATGAGGAATGCTTTCATACGGTTTTAGATCGAGGTCCAGGACAGAAACAGAAAAGGTGAATCTGGATTTGGACGTTAGTACCACAGGTCTTTGCTCAGAGCTGGAAAACAAAAGCCGTATCGCATATCTGAGTTGCTGAAGCTAACATTTTTCATTTGTGTATCCCGAGTCCCCTTGCAAAAGTGGCTCTAATGTATATCTCAGAACTTTTACAAGAGCCTAAGAAAATGAACTTCCGCTAATGTAGCATTTAGGAAAGCACAGCTCCAGCTTAACTAGTCTTAAAGTGAACTTGCCGGCGCCTCTCCCAGTCATTTTCCTTTCAGCTTCCACACAACTTAAGTCAAAACATTACTCTCCATTACTGTGTCTTTGTATTTAGTAAGTCTCATCTGTTTCTAGGTGCCGTGCGTGCAAAGCAATAGCCTTATTAACTAGCAGAAGCAGAAAGAATCACTGCAACTCCTACTTAGGTTCAAGGCAATACAGATTTAGGATCAGAACCAGTGTCCAAGCATACGGAAGGATGGAGGACGACTTATTATTAAAAGTCAACCACTGCACAAGTCATCTCCCTTGTGAACATTTCATTCAAGAACCGCAGGACAAACGCAGAAAACAATATGCTCTAAAAATAACAAGGCTTTGCTAAAGCAAACTCCCCCACGTAAGAGCAGGCTATATAATATTGTGGCAAAACCTCCTGCCTTACAGTGGAAGATGTCACCTCTTGATTATTGCCTTGGTTTTGCTGATGTGCTTAATAAAGACTTCTGGTTTCTAATTAGGCAGTTAAAGGCAACTCATCTTGAAAAACCTCTCATACGAGGACAAGGCAGAAAAATTGTACCTAGTTAAAACCATGTCTATCTACTATGAACAGTCAATTCAAATTTCAAGAAGGGAGTAAGTATAAAACCTTAACCCTTTTTATCAACCTAAAACTCTTCAGAAACAGACCTCTGTCCTAAATGTCTTAAATCAGAACTCTACCTTACTAATATGCTCACAGCCAAGTGTTTGGACACCCCCCAGAAAAAAACCCCAACTTTTTTAAAGTTTCTTGAATTGACTGAACTGTGCAAACACATCTTCAATTCCTAAACGAGTAGGAGTCATTCCAGAGCAGGTGTCTCTTACCATTCATCTTGCAGGCAGGGTGAAAGGGCAATCATGATGGAGCAGTCTTTAGCAGTCATTGCTATTCTGTACTGCTGCACCTGTACAACAGAACAGTAACATGAATTTTCTATTATATTTGTATTTGCCTTCATAAAGCATACTGTTCTTTATAAAAGGCATTAGTACACTCAGTGTATTACTACGTTGGTATTTTAAGAGCTGGAAATTATCTCTGTAACAGACTGTTAGCAGGAGCAAGTGGCTTTACAGCATCCTGTATAAGGATCATGTTTATTTCCTACAGCTGCTTTTCTTGAAAGCCAAAGCAGCACCAGCTCATGCAAATGCTTCCTCAGTCTAGAAAGGAAATAACCAGCTTTATTTTTCTCTCCAGAACCGGTGCTGAGCATGTTTGTTTTTAACTGCTTCTGCAGTTAAAAGATACACCTCTATCAAGATACACCCTGGCACAATTAAGAACTTTAACCGTACAGACATATGACAAGCCAGCAGTGATGCTAACACACCAGCCATCTGTTTCCTGTTAGACAGGTGTTTATTAAAATTGACAGACTAAATAAGCTTCAGCAACATGCACAGGAAAAGTACCTTTGTTAACGCAAACGCTACCGTCCCGTCATCTTCAGTTGAAAGATCTAGCAGCTTCTCATAAAATGCTTCATTGTAAGGTCCATCTATCTGTAACGTACTTCTAAATAAATTTTAAAAGAAGATTCACAGACAGCCAAGATGAGTTACCGATTTTCAGTGAGATCTTTCTTCAGCAGCCCAGATACTCAGAAAAACACAGTAACACCAATAAACATGGCGACAGGTTAATACTCGGAGGCCTGACACCAATGACCAGTCCCTATTATTCTCATATCACTTGAGATATGCTGTTTGGGGGTTGGGGGGGGGGTTGGGCTTTGTTTTTTGGTTTTGTTGTTAAGATGAATCATTCTTAATCTACTGCCAACCTGCGTATCACTACACAAACAGTGTTTACTGCAAAAATGGGTAAGGTTCAAAATTTCTAACAGTTTGCAGGCGCTCCCAGAAGACTTGCTGAAAACATTGGGGGTATACACTTAACCTGACAAGGCCCTGCTCTGCCCGCAGCTTCATAACGTGTGCTAACAAGGGGATGGTTTATTTGGCCCCCTTCCTTCCCACGTTAAATACCTGAACTCCTGCTGACAAGCTGAACCCACAAAAGCGGGGTTTGCAGCACACAAACACCACGCAGATGAAAGAATACATTTTCAAACTATTTGTTTAATGTATATTTATTTTATACAAGCCAGCCACACGGCAAGTGATTTCAGCCGAACTTAAGGCCAACCCATTGCCTGTAAGATAACCCTTCAACGGGAGTCCGAGGGAGCTGAAGGAGCACAAGCAGCAACGCCTTGCAAGTGAAGCCAGAGTGCCCTCGTGTGAGCGACGGCAGGATTACAGGCAAATTACAGCCCGAGGATGCAAGAGGCATCCAAGTCAAGGCTTTTTTATAGCGATTATTATTACAACTAATAAGCTTTCTTTGAGAACAAACGCAGCAGCTTGCAATGCCCAGTATTTCATCACCAGGCAAGAGATACCATAAGATAAAGGATCTCGTGCCTCAAGTATGACTTGATCACTTGTGATGTGGGTTACGATCTGGCATTTGGAGCTACTCATCACGCAACAAGGGCAAGCTCACAACAGCAGATACTGGGCCATTACCCACTCACACCTTCTGTAAGATCTTGCAGGCACAGGCTGGATTGCTGCTGAATACCAAATTCGGGGTTTTATAGGGCAGGTTGTTAGGGAGGCCAATATAGACTGGAGAATGACTGCAAAAATGTCATTATTACTGCAGACATAGTCCTAGCTCTGCAGGTACTGAAGGCAGGAGAAACCAACCATCCATTTTACTGTATCTTTCCTCAAGTATACAGCCTTCACTACTGAGGAACAGTGCATTTTCTCTCTTACCCTGTTGTGAACTTCCCATACTCGTTACTTGAAAATTCAGGTCAGTGACTGACGTAAAAACTTTTAACAATAAACCTCACCTTTTATGTTATCTGGCATTTCAAGTTAGAGATTCAGAATATGCAATACCATGAAGGAAGGTTGTATACAACATCATAATAAGAAAGACTAAATTGGTTGTGTCTGCATAGAGCCACTCTTGTCTGCGTACCTACTTCACCAGAACTGACAAGAAAAGCCATCAAAAGCCTTACCTCTCTTCGGGAAATTCCTCTAAGTACTGTTCAACTCTACTGTACAAAGGATAGAGTCCTTCAATATCCAGCATGTCAAGCATCTGAGCCTGAAGGGTTTTATAAAGGAGACAACCCCTCGGTAAGCCAGAGCTTTCCAATTTATGTTTACCTAGAAGAAAATGTATTTTCAAATCAGGCAGACATGAGCATCGTCTTTGTTTCATTTTGCCATTACATGTGCTCGTTCACAGAGGAAATCCAAATACTCTTCAGACTAATCACAGGGGAGAACCCAAAACACTTCACTTTCCAAACACTAATGTGCCAGGTGCATGTACTTACCTGCACATTTACACAGCACATATTTGACTGCAGAATAGAATATCTGGTATAGAACTCTACAGTAAATTACTCAAAAAACCCAAACCCCAAACCACACGCTTCCACTGCAATCTACTTGTTTGAGTCTACAAGAGACATTTCACACATGAAAAACCACAAATTCACTTTCAACAGTATGAACCGTTGGCAGAAAGTAATTCAGCATTTCAGGTATCAGGTCTTTTTAATATAGTATAAACAGATTTGTATTTGCTATTATTTCTGCGAGATAGCTCTTTCTAGCTCTTTCTCCACACAATACCACAAAACCAACCAGCAATGAAAAAAATCTTCCTCAAAAGCAGAGTAAGAAACATGCTGTTTGTATAATTAGGATAACTAGCAGCATCTTGAATAATTAGAGCTTTATAAAACTTACACACTGAGGAATTAACACGATTTACAGTTTTCCAACTCTGACTTCCCATTTCTTTTCCCTCCAGTACTCATACCTTTCTCTTTACCAGGAGCGGAGCAGTAGAAGAAAACAAAATGAGCTACACCCTAGCTGGTGAGGGCTGACAGGAGGAGCAGGGAAAGGCAAGAAATAGGTGTCATGTAAGAGACCAACCAAAGCAGCCAGAGCTCATCACATACAACACTGAAAATTCCCCACCCATTTGAAATAGCTATGATGGTTATCAGCTCAAACTGGTATTTTCTTCTGTTTTTCCCTCTATCACCTTCTGAATTTATTTTTATCCCTGTCACTAGGTACAGTGCTAGAAGCGCTCACCGCAAGGTCACATTTAAAACAATTGTCTAGCTGGTTATGCAACTCAGAACTTGTTTTTAAAATGTCACTAAAACTCCACTGTTTCCGTTCTCACATCGGTATTAAACAGCAATTGAGAGGCAAAGATCTGAATCGTTAGGTGATAACAGTTAGTTATTGACAGTGCTCAAGAAATTATTTCTTACCATTTCTTACTAGTTCCTTATTAAAAGCACTTGCTTCACAGTAGCTTCTTCCTTGTGAAACAGGAACTGTCTTCATATCACCTGCCCTGCAGGCATCAGTACTACTTAGTAGCGTCATAGTTATAACGTGGATTAGTTCTTTAACAATTGTCCTTGTGCAGTGTGGTCCACTGACCAACCCATTGGAAGGAAAAAAGAAAGGTTTTAAGTGACGAGCAAGTTCGTTCCAGTCAGAGACACAGTCCTGGTCTTCTTTACAGCCATAAATTAGCTCCCCATTCTGCAAAGGAGAAAAAAAGATTCAGGCACGTCATGAAATCCAGTTATTCGTACTTGGCTAGTTAATCAAAGCATCAGATTTAAAGACACACAGCACAGAAAAGAGTATTCGTAGAACAGTCTGCATACAAATACACACATCCCCAATCTCTTACAAATTTGCCCTCAAGTTTAATCAGATACCACAGGTGACCACCTTTGAGTTAGGACCAAAAAACCCATTTAAGTCAAGTGCTGCTTTCCCAACTTACTCAACTGTAAGTAATCAGAATAATAAAAGCGAACTGATACTTAGCACATTTTCCTATCGCTTCTTTCTGAATAATGCCAACAGTGAAAAAGCACCATGTGAAACAACCTTCTTTTAAAAGCCAAACTGGAAAACGGAAGGCTATAAAAAGGGACAGAAAAGCTGTGACAGTTACCTGTACTAATAGAAAAAACAGGACAGCTCATACAAGTTTAAGTAATTCAAATAGTTGCTTTAATACTGGAAGTAAGTCGTAAAGAATATTATTTCCTAGACTTAATCTGAAAATCTGCATAAGCCATCAGTTACTGCTTTTTATTTTTCCTACATTACTTCCATAGAGAAGGTAACTTTTCACCTCCTCAGTGAGGCATGCTGCGCATTTGGCTTGCATGAGCGCCGTAACAGTAATTTCTAAAAATACTTGCAGCAACATGCAAAGTTCTCCATCTTCTTCCTCCTGAAGAAGCACGTAACATTTTAAAACTTCGGTCATCTTTAAAAGCCCTCTTCTATTAGTTGGTCCTTGGTGATTCTTTCAAAGTACTTCTGGGGAATTATTACTTACCTGCCCTAACTTGAAATCTAACTAAGAATTTTCCTGTTTTCTTCTTTTGGTGGGGTCCAATAGCGATGGTGCTGATTAGGTGGGTTTCAAGTAGGATCTTGACTGTTCAGATGCTGAAGTCAAATTGTTTAAAAGCCAAGGCAAAAAAAGGAAGCGGACAGATTTGATTGTTTACCTTAAATATTTTCAAGTTGTTCTGTGCCTCCTGTAATAAGCTCTTCAAAGCAAAGTGCATTCTCTGTTTATTTCTAGGGGAAAAGAAAAAAAAAATAAATCCAAGAATGTTTTATCACAGCCTTTAGATGTTTACACCCACGCCTGGAGGACTCTATGGAATCAGAATTGGGCACCTGAAGTGAACACACCCATTAAGCCTGTTACTCATGCTGAAGTCACCGCAAAGACAAAGTGACTGTTCGCAATTAGAACTTCAAATCTGAGTAAAGTAAACAGCTCTTAGGTTTAATGTTATGTAGCAAAGAGGCACTGGTACATTAATAAGCAATTATTCCCGAAATAGGTGTAAAAAGGTACATAGCACCAGAAATATCCATTGTAAAAGTCAGACAAGCAGGCATTGATCATCCTTAACACTACAGTGAAAGTCAAAGTAATCTAAGAAGGAAATCTGTAACACAGATTTTTTGGCACAAACACAGAATAAGTCACACACTTCCTTACCCTGAGAAGAGATCCAATGGGCAGTATTTACTGGGTCGCTTCCATTTTCCATTCGCTACCTGTTGAAAAGCCACACCGCTGCTGTTAATGGCTTTCTGGAATAAGTGCTCTCAGTTATTGCAATAGTCAGGTGTGTGGCACTAACGTCCTGTCTTCAGAAGTCCTATGACATTTAAAACCCTTTGAACATACAAGTCATGACTACTAGCGGTCTTTCTCGCCATATTTAGCTCAAGTCACTCAAATTGCATTCACAAATGGAAAGCATGGAGAAAGGTCACGTTAAATTACAGTAAGGCACAGTTAGACGATCTCAGACACATCGTGGACATTAGTCAAATGAATTCCGTGTGTGTTACATGCTGTTATAAGTTACGGAATGCCGCCATGCATTCGGTGAGCTGTACTTGAAAGGAAATTTGACGTTGGAGTTAACCCAATCAACAGCGTTAATAGGTCCTCAAAGACTAATCTTGTATTTGTTTGCTTCCAGCTTCCCACAGAACTTGTTCCATCTCTCACTAAACAGATTCACACCCAGCAACTCAGATGTGTATCCACCTACCATCTTTAGTCATATCAGAGATTTAAGCAACAACATGCGAGTTTCAACAGGAAAGCAAGACTGGAAGAGCAAATAAAGCACAGTACAGTCGAAGGAAAGCAGAATGACTGAAAAAAAAAGTAGTTACCTTTAGGTGCTGATGCATACAGTAACGACACACCTTGTGCTTTATCTCCTGTGAAACATGGCTGGAAAAAGGAATGAAGCCACACTTCGGCTAAAACAAACAAACAAAAAAAGATTATAAATAGAAATTTATTTCTTTATATAAATTAAGGGCACACAATATGCAAATCTTTCCAGTTAAAGGAAACTAAAAAATCCAAACAACCAACCCAGTCAACATCCAACACTTAAAAGCTTAATATATGTCACTGTATATTACTCCCAATTATTTGAGTCCTCGCTTAAGAAATAAGGACACACAAAACTCCCGCGGCCTACAAAAAAGCCTAGTAATATCTGAGAATTTCCCAAGTTTCGAAAAATCAGGAATTGGAAGAGTGAGGGGGACATTTCACCCTATGGGTCACAGTGAAAGCGGTGAGCTCTGCCTTCTCCCACTGCTGCATTCCTTGGAAACGGCTCTGGTCAGCACGTACTTAAAAAATGCAAACAAAACCCCCCGAAGGATCTTCTCCTATTCAATACCTTAATCTCTATGCAGAGGATTGGCCGGTGCTCCACAAAACGATAGGTCTGCAGCCTGGTAAGATTAGGAAGGCACACTGCATAACCACTAAGAGTGTCCATATCTTTATCACAGCGAGACTCTGGGGAAAACAGGAAAAAAACCCAACACAGACAAGAAAATGAGATGCGTGGATGTTTATTTTACTCTGCACTTATCTTGTTCACCAGGTGGGGGGGTGGGAACAAACTCAGAAAGAGAGGACACAGTTTAGCAGGCTTTAGCCAATCATGCACTTGCACAAATTCGCCCTCCCCATTATCACACCACCCGTTTTCAGTTTCCTCAAAACTGTCATAGGCATATAGAGCGTCTCAAGAGCTGCTTTTAATGGCTGGTTTCCAGCTCATCCCAAGAAAGGTACCAGTGAGAGGCCTGAAACAGCAAAGGAGTGCATTCAATTGGCCAACAACAGGTAAAGAGACTACTGTATTCAAAGACGTCATCTCACGTTTGCTTACTGAAAATGCACGACTACCATCCCTCCGTCTAGTCAAGAGGAATCTGTGAAAACTGGCAGGAATATCATAAACTGTTCAGAAGAAAGTGTAAATCTAAACAGAACCTGCAAGTGGCTTCGCTGAACTCCTTAGTCTGTACGTAGTGTTTTTTCAAGGTTTAAAACATTTGCCCAAGGTTTGAGATCATGATGCGCTGTATTAAAAAACAAAACTGGTAAGAAGCAATCAGCTGAAGAATGATTTCTCAATGAGAGCTAGTCTCTTCCTAGCCATTCCAGTGTTCGCATCAAAATAACAAACAGGTGAAAAGGCACATGTAAGGACCAAAAGCTAGCTTCCCCCTCCTCACAAGCTCACAACTTAGAACAACAATTTCCTCTGCTACGACCATGCTTTTAAAAATAGCATTTCTTAATATAGTCCAGATTAACAATCCTGAGAAGAAGCAAAGTAGCACAATGGTTTCAGACTAAGATTAAGAGGCTTTATGTAGATAAAGCCTTTAAATAATCTCCCTCCACACGCATCCTTTGGGACAGAGAAAGCTCTGCGAGATTTTGATTCAAATTTAACAAGAACATACACGCCTACGTTTTCAGATATCTGTGTTACTAGAGAGACATACGGAATACATGTGTTCAGTTGTAGCTTCCACTGCTAAGAAAAACGTCCATTCTGAAAAATATATTGCAATAGGAAAAAAAAATCACCTCGGAAACGGAAGCCTCATTAGGCATCAGCCTACAATTACATGCGGTACTGCACTAGGATGAGCAAGAAGAAACCTTCTTTCTCCAACAAAATGCTGACATTTGTTTTCTTTTTCTAAACTTAAGCAAAAGCACATCCATGTTCAGCTGAAAGCCACTTGCCAAATCAGGTACACCCAGAAATCTGAATATTAGAGAAGTTCCTTCTTAAGGTAGACAGGCTTATTGTGAAAGGTAGTAGTAAAGGAAATTCTTTCCTCGAGTTTTAAAAAAAATTCCTGTTAAAAATGAACGACAAGATTTGCTGTGGTAAAGCAAGAAATACCACTTGGACAGCTCCTCACAACCACATTTCTTCCTCTAAAGAAATCCTCGTGAGCTGCGGACACACAAAATTTAACTTTAAGAAATAAAACTAAATTCTATCATTCACTTCTACCAGAGTATCATCAATTTTGTAACTTTTATTAGACACTATTTACTTTCCTTGCTAGTTCCACAGTGCCAGAAACCGTTTCTGAAAAAGGTGAGGACAAGTCAGCAATAGAGAGTGTCCTGTGCTCACTATATGCAAACTAACTCAATTTTTTCGTGGACGAAAGGCATCAAAGTACTGGCTACAGTTACCAAGAATTTAATACCACATTCTTCTTCAGGGAATTCTGCTAAAGCAGGAGTTTCTGGCCACTCTCAAGAACATTTGAGAACATAAGATGAACGCACCATGAGTGACATCATCTCTTTCCCCATTTTAGAGCTTACACCTTACTGAACTTTTAGCCATACATGAAGAATGATGCACCCAAGTGTTGCCAACTAAGAACGACAACACTAAGAATGACAACAACAAGCGCTACCAAATTCTGTAGCGCTTCACTTCACACTGAACGCGTCAGAGTTTGCCAAACTTCGAGCCTTACAGGATGTTCCAAAAGGTTTCACAAGGTCAATGCACCCTTACCTCGCACACTTGTCCCCCTCAAGCCCTGCTGCCCAGGGGACTAGAGAAGCGTACTTGCACTTCACCGCTGCATAGGGACCCCAGAGCACCATGTAAGAGTCGGGAGAAATCAAGCGCAGCCCCATATCCCAGAGATGCTCATTAAACTTTGAAGGCAGCACAGCCTGTAAGACCGCAACCCCTTGCAATGAGACATGCCAGGTATCAGGAAAGACAGACATGAAAAGCTGGAACGTTAAGTTGCACGCTGCTTGAGTGCCATGACTCACAGGACGCGAGATGCTTAGCCCCAAGTGAAACACTGACATTGAAAACAGGACAGTTTAGCGGGGAGTTTCTGAAACTACCTTCCTTCCAAAGCTCTGCTGCACTGTCCGGGAGAAGAAGCTGGTGGAATTGAACCAATTATTTCAGGACGCATCTTCCACCTCCCTCACTGACCTTTGTAAAGGACTTCACAGCAAGGTAAAAGCTTGCTCAAGAATTAACACACACAGGCTTACAGAGGATCCGCTTCCCCAGTTTGATCAAACTAATATCAGATGCAACTTTTAATTCTAGAACACACCCATTTTTTTTCCACAACAAATTTTCAACTTGTCATTGTCTAAATATTGAAAAAAGTTTCCTCATATTCTGAGGTATAATGCTTTTTTGCTTTATAATAAAGCAAAATGCTTTACAGCTTGAGGAAGGCCCCCCTTTCTAATGCTATCCCTGGCACTTACCTGGCCTCTCTGGCTGAATTTTTAAACAGAGCTGTCTTACGAAGTCCAAAGGCAGCTGAATAATTTCCTATTAAAAAAGAAAAGAGAATATATATTTCAACACAAAAATTAATATCCAGTTTGGGGGTCTTAAAATGGAATACTGAAGTTCAGTGGGTGTTTATACCGAACTATACAGTCAGCAGCTTCTCCCTCTGATTAACCATCTATATGAAGACCTGTACCTGAAATCACATGCGATACTTACTCCACTACGAATACCAAAAACTAATTTAAATAAATGCATGAGAAAGAGCATTTTCAGTAGAAGTTTAATGTGCATGAAGAAACTTGCATTATTTTGTCCTTTTCACAAAAGAAGTCGTCCCGTTTCATCCCGCCCCATGTCTCGCCCCCCACCCTTCCAAGGCAGAATTGTGTAACTCGGGTTCCAGGAGAAGGTGTCACTTTTCCACTCGGGTATCTGATGTTCAGTTAACTAGATCTGGCTGCCCTGAAGAACAGAGTGAGTGGCAAGGAAAAAGGTTCTCTCTGCACAGAAACCTAGACAATTCACATGAACCAGATGCCTCCCCTTGTTTTGCAGTTAGTCTAAAAATCTCTCTCTCTCACACCTCTCACCTTATGCAGGGCAAAGAAATGACCCCTCTTCTCATTAGTGGCTTGAAATGGCTCAAACCACAGAGTACAATCCAATCACCTCATCAGCACACAGCAGGATCTTTGTTCTGATCCAAATGCTTCTTGTTTGTGTATCTTGCTTGAGAATATCCGCAAACCCGATTAATTCCTTTTACTGGCATTCAGTGTTCCCCCAAACACTTCAGTGTTTACAGTGCATAAGCCATTAATTTTAAGAATAAAACATTTACCCCATGGTGAACATAGTTCTCCCCAAAGAACTGCTTCATGACATGTTTTCCAAAGTCTACGATGTTTTGCAGATGGTGTAGTATTTCCTCTGAAGTCTGGAAGACACAAACATGGTAATTTAACTATGAAATAATGATAAACAACACTCAAGTATACATACACATACTAGTCAATGATTTAGCAAAGTAGCTTAATTGCTCTACAGAGTTTGGTAGGTCAGTGCACGTTGAAATTAAACGGACACATGAAATGGCTATTACATTTGTTTCCCTACTGCTGTCTGAGAGGCTGGGATAACCAGGAAAACACTCAGAAGAGGTGATTCTTCTTCTTAAGTTTCAGGGGAAAAAGGACAGAGAAAATGAAAAAGGTGGAAGAGGGGGAGATTACTCAAGATCTACTCTGTCTTCGACCATTCTTAAAACAGCTCAAAGAGCTGTAATAGTCAAGAGAGATGCACAGCATGCCTTCTTACCAACAGGTGAAGTGCAGGAGATGCTGTGAGCGTTATAAAATACTTCACCTGGAGATTTGGAAAAGAATGGCCTAAAAGACTGAGCCACGTGACAAACCTCTGCATGAACAGGTACAGAATCTGCCGAATCCTGCCCCAGACAATGAAAAATCTTACTATAATGTCATCTTCCGTTCATTTTATGTTATGTGCCTATAAGGAAATACAGAAGTTCTCCTACAAGACAAAAATGCCAAGCTAGAGAGAAACGAAGCTAAACGAGTACTGGAAGCAGGACAGCAACATTAGCCCCGTCTGGCTTTGACAGACTTCTGCTCATTAAAGAGGTAGCAGAGAAGCTTTACAACAATATTATCCCATTCCCAGCACTCCAGCGTACTCTGGTTCTCTGCACAGCATTTTATTGTTACGATAGACAATCTCCAAGTTTCGGGGTCCTTTTGTAACACAAAGGTTTTCTGGAAAAACACTACTTTGCCTACCAGTGTACGCTATAAAGCACTGAACCATACAGATTTACTCTCAGGATTGAGTAACGGTGGAGGAAGAAGTGGTGCAACACTGATGTCCAAGTTGGAAAATCAGAGAGGAAAAACAACATGAGCAGGAGGAGAAAAAAGGAAAAAAGAGAGCAGAGTAAGAGAAAATAAAATGCTAGGAGGATAACACTCACATAGTGACAAAGTCTAGAGAAAGCAGGAAAGACCACACCCAACACAAATTAAAGATGTTTATAGGTAAAAGGAGATTGTCACTAACCAAGCAATCTTACTAACTTTGTTTTATAATACCATCATAATAGGTAATTTTTTTTTCCCACCCAGAAGGGTTTGTTACCTAACTTACACAAGTTGTGTAGGACTAAGAAAGATGAGTTAGTTACTGTAACACAGGTCTGCTAAGACTACGCAGCAGGTTTCATATTCTTCCTCTAGCAGGATTCATTTTCCAGACTGAAGCAGCAATACACAATACCGCAATACGCAGTAATGCTTTATGGAAAGAAAAGTCACTACAGTAAAATACATTACTACACACTGACTTCAGTAACATACCATACTACATGCTGTTACTTCAGTATGCAGAGCACTAACCAAAAAACCCAATCCTTTGCAGCAAGTAGGATAAACACAATTTTTCCAAAGTGCTTACACAGCATTTCGGTTGGACTCTATGATCTTAGAGGTCTTTTCCAACCTTAATGATTCTATGATCTCTGATTTCCATCATTCTATAAAGGCCAGGACAGCACTTATTCTTTAAACTGCTTGGCATACTGTATGTGGAGTTGTTTCTCAGAACGGCTCTCCCTGAATCCTTTTAAGAGAGCCAAAATAAGCTTGGAGTCTCTTCACAACAGGCAATCTTCCACTGCTTGAGTCTTACAACAAAACACACACTATGATGCCTAAATAACTTTCTCAATTGCAGTCATCTGGCCTAAAGCAGTGTATTTAAGAAAAAATAATTAATAGGCAACAAGATGGGCAAGCAGGCCACCCACGTGGGTATGCAAAAGGATATTTTACAGCAGCGCTGCTCAATCTGTGCTTCCCAGGAAGGCCAGTGCCCCATCACTAGTGCTGAACACACCAAGATCCATCAGAGAGGACGGCCGGCAGCCCGAGCTCCTTCGCTCCTCTCGACCAGAGGGCTGAAGAGACCACCGCTGGGGAAATCCCTGCTCCCCACCCTTCTACTCTCACCCTGAGCAGACTGCAAACACGCGGCGTCCATCCTCCCTCATGTGTCATTTGTTCCAGGCTGGGGAAGAAGTTGCTTTGCAGAGGGGAAACCCTTCACCAAGTTAAAAAGATCAATACAACTTTAAAATTACAAATCAAGCTTATGACACCTGCTCACCTCCTTTTAAGAGCAACTATATTTGATATACTCTAAACAAGAAACAAACCCCAACTAACAGGCTACTGGAGCATCACCTTTCAACATTAAAAAAACACTAAGATGAAAAGCTTTTGAAGGACCCATCATTACTGACAGCTCATTTAGCAAAACACTAAAACTCATCAAATAGGTTCTATCCAATAAAAAGGCAAAAAGTTCATTCATGCAGAAGACTTGTATACTAAAATCAGCAATGTGCAATTAAAATCGTTCCACGACTCCTGAGACTTGGCTTTCTACTCAAGAAATGCAAGCCCCAGAGTTACATTACCGATTATGAGTATTTTTCATTAAAACACTGAATTGTAACAATAAGATTACAATTTGCAGTAACACCACCTTGCTTAACTACTGGATTATCTAGTCCCGAGTTCATAACCAAACAGTATAAATACAAAGCAGCAGCCAGACTTCTTTACCTTTTCCAAAGGAGTTAAGCAGAAGAGACTGAGGCGCATTTGACCACATCTGAATTTCAGTATGCGTCTTAATAGAAAATATTTTGCTTCAGCTGCTTCTTTCAGAGTTGTTTACATCGGATGAGCTACAATGTCACACACAGATATATAACACTTTATATCCTAACTCATCTTGCACTAGTCAGGAATACATATTACACCTAAAAAACATTTTCTCTCTCCTCTACAGCTGTCATGCTGATACATCCAAGTTTGTCCCAAAACTCCGATTCTCAGAGACTTGTTTACAGATCTGAAGATAAATTATTTAGTCTTCCATTCTGCTCCAAGAAAAACTGATCCTTTAAAAAATCAACCACCAGAATAATTAAATATATTCAAATTACATAATCTTCTATTCAGAGAGCAAAGCCAAAAGGAATTGTGTATCACAAAGTCCCCACAATCACAATACAAGGCGAATACAGAACGCTGGAGCTGGCCACAAGCCAGCTCTCCTCAAAATGTAGCACTTCTACACCTAACAGGGGAGTTTGCTCTTAGAGTGGGCATTTATCAATCCGGAGCGTGAACTTAAAGAGACACTGTTTAAAAGGCTTTCAGAGGCACGCTCCGCCACTGCCTGCATCCACAAATAGCCTTTTTGCTGTTACAATCGTAAGAAGAAAAGCATGTCTGTCTGGGGCAACTCTGAATGGAAGTTTTGCTAAGTTTCTAAAAAGCAAACTCATGGTGCTTCATCAGCTACAGCCCACAGGGATACCTACTGCGATCTATCTCTATGCTTGGTAGCATTCTGGGCAATTTTACTGATCTGATTACACAGGGGAAAAAAACATTCAAGAACCTGACCAGCGTTCAGATACTAACAGAACACCATGCCCAAGAGATTTTTTTCTTGTGTTTCGCTATCCCTATCCAAAAAGCTATATGCATGCCAAAGCAGTCCGCAGAAGTATTACCAACTTCAACTGTTGTGAAGCTGTGGTGGGTAACTGTGAAAAGTCACTTCCTGGCTGCTTCTGCGACTTCGTCATACTTTGTCAATTTTTTAAAAACAATTACTATGCAACAATCTCTTTGGACTTAAAAAAAAAAGGGGGGGGGGAAGCTGGTACTCAGTGGTGTTGTTTTCTTAAATAAATGGCAATAGACTGACTTTTTACTTAAACTTGTGGTCTAATTCTCCCCTGCTATACTAAAAATTGAGATAGGCACTGTTCTCCTTTCTTCCAACCCACTGGGTTCTTTCCCTGTTCTTGTAAAACCTCTAAACATTGTTATCTTGGACTACTACACAAGCAAGGATACAGGATTTTGAAATCCTGCCACTATAAGCAGATTGAAAAGTTACTTGAATCACACTTTAGTTTTACCAGACTTTTTTTCAAGTAAAATAGTAGCAGAAAGACCATCAAACAACTCGTATGTACACTTTGTTCATGGGTTTCACCTTCCTCTGCTTTCCTGATGTACTTGACAAACTTCTCCTCTTTTGCCCCTTGTTAAACTGGACGCATTTCGCATTCACCTTCCTGATTTAAAGCAAAATGCCCTTCCTATACATTTACTTTACATTCATCCTTGTTTCTTTGTTCCTAAAATTAAGCACTCCCCACCCAGCTCTCGGTACAGCCATAAAGCTTTTCATATTTCTTACTCATCAGAACAGTCTGCCACTGAACCTTGCAAAGCCGTGGTTCAGAAGCTGCCGTAACTCAAGCCATTCCCTGCATCTCTCAGATAACACACCCTAAAGACTACTCGTGAGGTCGAGGAAATGGCAGAATTTGAACCTCCTGTCTCTTGTGCTCTTTTTTTTTCCTTGGAGTGCTCTGTTGACACTGCACTTTTACCCTCCAGCTTTGATTCTTGATCATTTTTTATCCCTGTTAAAGCAAATCTAAGGTAAATCGCTTCAGTTCCTTCTCAAGCAGAAGAACCTTCTGACACAGTCCAAGAAACTGGTAGACTGTGTCCTGCCATGTTCTTTTTGCAACAGACAGCACACTAAAATCACTCACTGACAAAGCTATTCTGTGAATATTTCATATTTTTGTCCAAATTCCATGGCTTTTTAGCTACTGAATAGATAGTCAACAGCAGACCTTTATCATGACGCCACTCCTGTGCTGTTCCTCTTCTGTCCCACCTAGCAACAGTCAGTAAAACTTTCAATTCTTCCGCAGCATCACCGCACTCTCCTACGTTGATGTCCAACATTAACACTTTCTCCGTTGCCACAGCTATCCTTACAGAAGGCTGTACTTTCTACACATTGCAGTCTTATAATCTGTCCTGCACAAAGGTCTTGATATCAGCAGTCACATAATCTTAGTTACGTAGGAAGACCTCAAATTTCCTCCTGTTGCCAAAACTCCTGAAACACAGGCACATTTCAAAACAATCCCCTTATTCTTACTCCTATCAGTCACAGTTCTTTCACGGGTTTCCTATTTCTCTTCAGACTGGTTATTAGCTTACCTGGGGGCTTTTATCCACAGTACGTGTTGAATCTTACCTTATTCTGGTTTGGGGGGGACTTCAGAAACCGCAGCACCACACAGCGCTAAAGAAAGATAGGAAAGAATATGGTTTCGTTAGCATTTAAGTACATCATAATTTCTGAACAGCACGATTGTCTGATTCCCTAATCTCCCTCATCTGAGAAATTAAGGGGGGGGGGAAGCAAAATAGGCATTTTAGATGGTTATTTCACTCAACTTGAAATCAAACACTTCAATGTCTGTTCCCAGATTTGCCATCACTTTAACAAGGCAGCCACTCTGCGCTTCCGGTCACCAAGTGGATGAGGGGAAATACCTCCTGAGCTTATAGCACTGGTCTGAAAATCTGGTAAAACACAGCATGAAACAAACAAACAGAAAAACACCCTATCGTTTTTGCATCAAAGGTCTTTGGGAAAAAAAAAAGGAAGACCCACTCAGGTATCATCTGCTTACAGTATCAGCACAGCGTTACAAAATATTAAGGAGACACTGATCAGTTACCAGCAGTAGCTACACAACTCTACTTATAAACACTAAAACCTGCTACTTCTAAACTTCCAAACAGTAAACATATAACACCAGGACAAATGCAGCAGGTTTCCAGATATTTTACCTTAAAAAAAAAAAATCACTAATTTTTCTCATATTTACAATTTCTATCAAATTTTGCAACAATTAAAACACCTTCATATTTTCAAAGTATACAAATTCTAAATCATCCTCAGCCTTTATTTTTAAGAGTTCAGATAAAAATGTTTTGCGGATGTCCTAAGTAAATTAAGCCTTTCTCCTTAAGCCTATTAAGAGAGTGTCTTCCATCACACAAGTCACCTGAAGTATCTTTCTCTCAATAAAATCTTGCTGAAATTAACCATTACACTTGGTAAATAGGCTTTTATATTAAAATCAAATTTTGAAGTAGTATTGAGGAACCTGCAGCCTTACCAGGTGAGGCAACACACAGCCCTGCCTCGGATTAGTCAGTCTAAACATCTGATCTTCAAGATTATTTACTCCCACTGAGGTACTTCAGCCTATTCAGATAAGATGTGGATATAAACAGTTGGGCACCACAGTAGGTAAACACCAACAGCTGTTTTCTGGAGTTCTCTCTAAGACACTCAGTGTCTCCATTTCGACCTTTCCTAGACACACCAGAAAGGACTACAGTCTAATTAAAGCACTACCAAAAAAGTACTAACACTCAGATTCCCTGACAAAGATAATGCAGACAAAACGTCATCGTTACACTTCAGGTTTATGCAATCTGAGCTTCTTCCCTACCAAATGACTTGCCATTAAAAAACCTCCCATAGCATGACAGCACCAGATATATTCCGTATTTCAGGGCTGAAAGCTGTCTCTGGACAGTGCTGAGTGGGGGAGAGCTGCAGTTATCTTTAATTACTAACATGTAGAGAAAGAGCAGGAGGAGAAAAGCAAAACAGATGATAATGTATAATTCAAAATAGTAGCAAAACAAGATCCGGATTCAGAGATTGCTAGTGAAACCCAGAAACAGCCCCTTCAATATCTAAAAAGTCTCAAGCCAGCATAAATCTCATAGTTCACCTACATCCAGAACACACTCTCAGGTAAAAGGATACTTTGCTGAATTTTGATTCAAGTTGTCCTGCAAGATCTAAAGAGCATGAGTGTCACAACAACAACAACCACCACATAGATAAACTAAACACTAATTATAATCACTTGATTTGACAAGATTGCTGGGTGACACTTTTTCTCCCATTATGACCGACACATGAGTAACAGAGCTCAGGTCTGATGAGCCTGTAAGCTCTGTGTATGCAGTATGTTATTTTTACAGTGTTTCAACTGTTTGGATCCCCCACTTTAAATATTCATAAACAAGTGGGTCAGTGATGGAGTGATCTGATCATCACATCTCATCAATTCGGTAACTTGATTCTGTAGTATTTCAAGGGTGTTGCAGATGTTTATCTATTAATCAGCTCCCAGCCAACAAGCTTCCAACCACCACTCTGGAAAATCCGATTGCTCTCACAGGACTCACTACAGTATTTTTTCATTACCAAATCATTTCTGAAGAGGCATGCTAGGATAAAATGACCAAAAAAATATGTGGCCAAAGAAGAACACACCGCTTGTCTAAAGATGTCAAAAGGAAACAGAGCAAAGTTCAAACAAAACTTTTCAGTCATAGATACACTTCAACCAGTCGGCCTGCACTGTGCCTTCGTAAGGCTATTAGATGATCAGAGTAAAAAAACCTAAACAAAACCCAAACCACTTTTTTTCTTTTTTGGGGGGACATTTTCAGCTAGATCCATCCCTTTGTGCAATTCAACAGACGGTTACAGAAATATACTGCCACAGTTAAACCATCAGATGTCAAAGATGCCAACTGCTTCAGAATTATTACCACTGAAAATATTGGTCCACGTTTTTCACGCTATTGCATTACTGAGTCACTTGACTGATTCTTTGCTTGGAAACATTGTGGGTGGTTGTTACCATGAGGTTTTTCGTCAGTTATCTTAAATGCCTTAGATTTTTTTTTCTATTTACAGATTGAACAAAGATGTAACATGCTTATCTGCATGCAATAGAATGGCCCAAATCCAGAAAAGAACAGATTTCTTAAGAGGTTGTCACTACTCCTTAGCACTTTGAGAATCAGATCAACTAGGTCCTAACGCTCCCTAAATTTCATTCTCTACATGCACCTCTGTGAGCCCTTCCACTGCTTGCCACTTCCATCAATGCACTATTACCATCAAAGTGTTTAGTTAATTGGATAATAGTCCCATACAGACAAAAAGATAAAAAAAACAGGCTGCAAAATCAAGCAGAGAAAAAAAAGAAACAATTCACGGAGGTCAGCAAATGTAACATGAAACATTAAGAGGCTTCCCATCTTTTGAAGAAGCAAGACAAGCTAGAAAAACAGCAAATTCAAAGGAAGAATTCTGTCTACAATTTTTTTTTTAAATCCAGCAGCCCTTTCTCTGCAAGTATGTTCAGTATCCAGTTAGTGACAAAAGACTAAAAAAAAAAAGCCATCAGAATATCAGACGTGACTGCTCTTACTCTCCAAATACAGAATTTAAGTGTGACTCTCACATGAGAGCACAGCAGTTTGATAACAGATAACAAACAACTGTTCTTACTGGCATCCAGGACCATACTAGGGCTACGACAAAAACCATTTCCAATTGTTACAGAAAACTCAAAACAAACGATAGCAACAAGGATACCGAAACTGGCGTGTCTCAAAACATCCACAATCGCTTGGCTGCCGAGATGATGTAATCGGGAGCCTATGTTCTGGAGGAGCACTATCTCAAGCCACAGCGTTTTGAGACTCCAGCCTGAAGCTTAAGGTCCCACCAAGAAAGGCAAACACCTCTTCAGCACCCTATCACGAAACAATTGTTTGGGTTAAATAATAACTGGAAGTTAGTGGCTGCCAATAGAGAGACAAAGCTGTGGGAGGGGCTGCAAAAATGTACTCAAAGTAGTCACTGGCATCACAGAAACACACAGATGAGTACACACAACTCTTGTCCCAGTGTATCTTGGGGAAAAATAGTTTGCTGGTCTTAGTCCCCATGAAGGTTATCTGCAAGAATTTTTCTTCTCCAAAGCAGTTACTACAGCTATTATTTTAATCTTTCTTAGTGAAATCCAAAACCAAAGTAATCCTTGGTAGTTAGGTCAAGATATGACTGGCATCAATCCAGATACTTTGGATTAGGCAGCAGCATTATGAAACCAGGATAAAAGCTTACATTTATTTCTTTACAGCTTGATGTTTGATATTGGCCCTATATTTTCCCAAAATGTTTGCTAAATTTCATTGTCATAAGATAAAGCTACCATGCAGGCCTCCTGAACTGGAGAGTTTTCACAAGTTAAACTCAATTGGGGCAAACCTATAACCTTGATATTCCCCTTCAGAGAAAAACCTCGTTTGGGTCACTGAGGTTTTTTCAAGTTTCCATCTCTTGCTACATTATTAACAAAATCTGTGTAAGAGCTGGTGCCAGTGAAAGAAACAGGAAAATTTGTATAAAAGCAAGCCCAAATGCTAGTAAAATTGTTTAGAAGTACAGAAAGATGTGCACTTTCCTTCTGCTGTTACCACCTCAGCTCACATGGTTTTAAAATAAGCTTCTGTATGAAAATATGAAGAATTAGCCTGTCCAAACACAAAGCCTGGGAAACATCACTTCGGCTTCTGCTTTTCCAAATAAGCAGGTTCATGTCATTTGTTATTACTCTATTATTATTCTGAACAGCATGCATTAAGTGTTTTTGTCTAGAGGCAAAGCGTTACTCTAACATCTAGTTCTGCAACTGCCCAGTATAACTAGAAAAGATTCTTATCTAGTTGATTACCAACTTGTGTTCACATATGCAAGATCTACTGGTAGAAACCAAGGCACTTTGGGAAGCAACTTTTTAAGTCCCAAAAGGAAATCCACTCCCCTCTTCCCATCTCCCTCATCTCCCTCACTCCACACCGTCTCATAAACCTGTGGTATCTAAAAACTCACCAGTATTTTTGTAAGCACTATACGCAATTTTACATCACAAAGTTACCTACCTGTCTACTATACGCTGTTGCCAATACATTTATTTCAAAAAGGCACACAATATACAAGCAGAACAAGAAAACCCACATTTGTTTTGAAGTTGTCCATATAAAAGTCATGAGCTTCCAATCATAAACAACATGGGGGAAAATGCTCTCAAAGACTGGGAACAAATCTTTCCCAAAAAAAAATGCAACCAGTTACACACACCACCAACAAGTACTACCTAAGGAGATGACGATAGGAAGTCGACTACTTTCAGAGAGAATGGTGCCTGAAAAGGCTCTTGAATTTCTTTATACAGTAAAAACTGGTTGTTTAACTACTCATTGTCTCTTGCTGAACCTGAAGAGCTATCAAAACTTACCGAACACAGCTCTAAGTATGCCAAACCTTCTACCACTATTGCAGTTATTCAATGCAACCTAATCACGGTGGATTTATGACAGTGTACAGCAATGACACCTACAAAAAGTGCCTTCTATCTAAATTTCAGTCAAAGGGAGGGAGAGGGGTTAAATTACACCAAACTGCTATTCAAGCCCTACTTGAACATGATGATATGCAAATACTAATTACTAATATGGTTTCAATGGTACTAAAGATGAACTACGGAACTATTTTGCTGATATTAAGCTATTTCTGCAGTAGCACGTTGGAGCTGCATGCAGTATATGCCAACTAAAAAAAGTATTCTTTTATTCCAAATTTACATTCCACAACCCCTTCAATTCCAACTCTAGTTTGAGGGATTTAAACAGAAAACAGTGTTTTCTATTCAGAAAATGCAATTTCTGGGAAGGAGGCAAATGGACAAAGAGGCATCATCTTCACATCTCAGAAAAGACAGCTGCACAGAAGAGAGTTCCTTCTTTTGAGAATGAATAAAACTCAGTAAAAACATGCCCACTACGCTGCCCAGGCACTTCAATCAAAGCTTACCTTTATGTTACTCAAGACATTTTTAAAGATCTCCTCATCCAGGGTGCCAGCGCGCTGTGCAATGTGGAGGGATGTGGGAGATTAAAACAAACTAAGCACTGGAAAATTTTGCAGCTTTTGAATGAAGTACACATAGTAATATTGTATACAAGTGGTGTTTTCCAACCCAGTTTTGTTCTGTATGAGGTGGATAAGATCACACAAAACAAAGTGAGGAAAGCTACATTTCCTGCCAGTATAGAGGAAGTTTAGCAATTGCTCACACAAAGTGCAAGGAAGCATTCAAAAATCGGAACAATACTCTTTTATTTAGCATAGGAGTCCCTTAAGAACAATCTTTGTATTTCTGTACATGAATAAAGACTTTCTGGCATAGCACCTGGCTTGACACCATTCAGTACCTTAAACCATTATTTGGAAGCAAACACCACCACGACACTTGTTTTCTTTAGCACAGAGCTCACAGCTTGCATCAGACTTCAGGTACTCATTCCACTTTTTTCCCTGCTTGCTTATGATCTAGATTCCCATGACAGTTAAGTACTAACTCAGGTTTCACTTTATAGCTAAGCTTTATATAACCTTGAAATATGCAGATGGTACCAATTCCAAGAGAATTTTACAATTGCATTAGCCACGAGTGAGAAGGAAATGTTTGCCCTTCAGCTAAGCCACCTAATCACAGTACCTGAAACGATATCAAGTGATACACCCACAGGTACTAGGTGGAAATGCCTCTATCAGAGAGAGAACGAATAAACATATTGATGCCTGGCCCTCAGCATACATTACTGCAGCCTGGGTAACACGGTAGATGTCCCTGACATCCTAGCTGTTAAAAACAAGCAAGAAAAAACCTGGTCCTTAACATTTAACAGTGTATCAAATACCTCATCCATCTGTCAAACAGGTGAGTTACACCAACAAGAACATGAAAACATGTACTAAGCTTCCTTCCTTTAAACTGCTCTAAACCTCCAGCTATCAGCAACATACACTTTCCAGCATTAAGCTGCCCAGTCAGCTTCTGGTATGTTGGGGAAACAAGGCGTTTCAGGAAAATATTACTAGGGCGGGGAGGAAATAAGTCAAAACAGTAACAGGGATTAGAATGAAGTTAAGTAATAAAATAGAACAAGTTAATAATGCCAAGTATCCTGAACACCTCAGCTAGAAGAAACCTAAGCAAGTCTTAGCCAACTGTTCAATCAAATGCAGCGTCTCTGTTCCTTCCTGAGCAAAACCAGGAGGTCAGAACATGGTTATTGCGTATCTCGGAAGTAATACGCTGAGGCAAAGAAAACACCCGCTGAAAGGTTGGAAGGGAGGAAAGAACCAAAGGAGAGAATAAAATGGGCTATTAGACTGATCACTTGTATATAGCTTATGGGTCAGCCAAGTTACTTCCACCAAAGCAACCAACTCACTACTGCTGTCAACTGAGGGAAGATACACACGCAGCACAGAAAAGGCAAAGTGTAGTCTTATGAACTCCACCATCACTGCATTTACCAAACACTTAGACAAGAAAAAAAATGCTTTTTAGATAACGACTTAATCTCATCAACTGCGAAAAGAAACTCATTTGAGTTTGAGCTAGCACAGAACCCAAACAGAAAAAAACAAGACTGTTTTTACTCAAGGCTAACTACGTCCTGAGCTTGTCTGCAAAACTGGGATTCATTTTACATTTTCATTGCGTATAGCCTTCAGCATTCTCCAAAGTCACTCAACAAAAGAAAAACAGGCATAAAGTGGAGTTTGAATTTCCAAAGAAAGTCACCAGAGGACAAGTCTGCCCCAGCACTCTATTATTAGCAAACTAAGAAGACACCTCCGAAAAAAGTATTCTGGGGGGAGAAGAGAGTGGTGTTGCTGCCGCGACAGGTAAAGTATCGCTATCGTATTACATTAGAGTACTAGACCTAAAATTCTCAGTGTTTCTGTCTCCCATCTCCTTCCACACACATGCTGTGTTTTCCTATCTGCATCTACAAAACCTAAGGCGCTAAGATGATAAGAAAAGTTTTAATTGCTGCCTTTCTATTCTTTCTCCTCTCTACATTCAGCCCCGCTACCCAGTGCCACCTTCCCTTTCACTTTATGGAAGGTACTACCAAACTGCACTGCATTCAGAGCATCCTTTCAGTGCAGAAAGCTGGTAAGCCAAGGAAAAAGTAAATTTAACTACACTAGTGCAATATGGAATTGAAATCCCAATATGGAATTAAAATTCTGTATAGATGGTGACTCAAACTGTTTGTTTTTTTGGGGTCAAAAAAAGCTTTGCAGGTAATCCACAGAACTAGAAGTGCTTCCAACTTTTAATTCTTCGTTTATAGTAAAAGCTTTGTAGATTGTACTCAAGTAGGGTTAGTCCAATTAGTTATGACATCTACAATCACAGTTGTACCAGTTTAGCCAAAGAACCAAATACAAACAAATACAAAACTGTCTTCCTTTTTTTTCCAGTGACCACAGATGTGTATTTAAATATCAGTTAACCAAGGTTAACACTAGGACATGTAGTTTCATACAGGTGTCGCAAAGGGTCCCGAATTCCAACTCAAACTGGTGATTGCCTCCTCTTCCTAAAAACTTAATTGTTGTTTACAGCAAGGCAGACACCTCTTCCTTTCTTTTCCACTGATGACACACCCTGATCGCATACTTGGCTTTTCAACTGGTTTTTATAGCTGCTTGCTTCAGTAAATTTGGGCAGAAGCTCCTCTACTCACTTTAAATAAATAAATAAATAAATGCATAAATAAATAAAAGAAATTACAACTAGGAAAGAAGGAACAAAGCAATATATTGTGTTTAGCCACCAATCTGTTTTCTTGTCCTTTTTCTAAGTAGGCAAAGGGTGTGCAGGTGTGGGTTTTCTGCTAGACAATGTTTAGGTATGCGTACCCCCAAAAGAACACAACGCTGGAGAAACCAGGTCAAAGAAATGCCCTACAAACTAGCAAAAAAGCAGAAGAGGTTTCAATGGCCCTTAATCCCCACTAAAGTTCATGCTGGAATCTCAGTCCAACTTGCTTACATGTAGCTTTGCTTCCTCCAGAAAATTCTACAGAATCAGATGCAAAACTCCTCCCTGTATTACATCACGTAGCCTTGGTGAATCTTTCAAATACATCCAGAGCATGAAATCCATCAGACATAAGAATTGGCGTAGGTTTGGAATTTAAATAGAAGAATCTTCTCAAGGATAGCAAAAATGTTTAAGTTCAAGTCTTACCAAAACTATGTCTTTCCCATTAGTCAAAATAAAAGTCAATAAATACAAGTTGCATCTTACCTTTTCTGATAACTTCTTACTGTGAAAGAACCCAGACACCATAACTTGGCCATATTTTAAATCAGAACAATACTCAGAGAAGGCCATTGTTAATAAGCTATTGTATTTATACACGCAAAGAACAGCAACTAGTTTTTCACCCCCACCTGAAGACTCTTTAATACAGGAATCAGCAGTCTGTTCTATATTTCCTTGAAATCAAGACATTCATAGATGTTAATTCACTATTCCACAGACATTAAAAAAAAAAAAACCACACAAAAACCAGAACGCAACTGAACAAAATCTGCTTTATAGTCAGGGACCTGGAATTTCTCAGGAACGACTTGGAAGTTTGGGGGGCAATACTTTACTTACACTAATTTCAATAGGACAAAACAGATTCAGCCAACTCCATATAGAAAAACAACAGAAGAAGAAACAGGACACGCAGGTTTTTGAAGTTGTACAAAATGACATCATCAGGAAAAGTGCCTTAAGAAGATTCTCTCAGCAAGACAGCAATTAACGCTCAGCATCACTCCCTTTCTGCCAAACAAGACCAAATAGGAAAGCTGCAACTAGCTAGTAATTCTGGCCATAAGCTTTTCACTCTTTCAGCAAAAAACCCTGTGTCTAAACATACAATCTTGTTAATGGTCCTCTTTCAAAGAACGATTATTACAACAAAATTTTCCACTAGGAATAATTTGTCATTATTCTTAAAAACAAACCAACCAACCAAAACTATTGAAAACGACTTCATATTGCAAAAGCACTATTAGGAACAATTATCTAGCCTGATTTGAAACAAAGCACCCCCTCATAAGCAGAGTTCTTTTATTCCAAAAACCAAAACCAAATCCATCTCCCCCATATCCAAAAGCATCTTTCTGCACACACTTTGCAGCCATCATAATGCAGCTGCCAGCAGAAGCAGCTACAGTTATCGCGAAATCAAAGACGCAATTAAAACGCAAGATACCCCTCTCTCCTAGCAACCTCTGCTCTCTACAGTCCCTACAAAGCCAGAGCAAGGATCAGGAAGGATGCCTGCGAAAGCAGCACTGTGATAGCCTCCATCTTTACCCATATGTCTCGAAGGGAAAAAAAAAAAAAAAAAAAAAAAAAAAGAAAAAAAAAAGGAAAAAAAAAGCACAGAGAAGAGCCAGATATCACTCACTCACTACAGGCACCAGCTTTGGGAATCTTCTGCAAGTTTGATTATCTGACTTGACTCCCTCACCCAGTCTTCTTAGCTCTGCTTTATTTACCTTCTCCTTCTACGCTGCCCCCCCCCCCCCCCCCTTTTCTATTTCGTAAGCTTATGTATGCTCTGGAAATGGTTTACACATTTACTAATGTAAGTCCCACACCAAACCCCAAGGATAGCTGTTAGAGCTGTAAGTGCTCCAAGACAAGTCGTCGATTATTACTAACAATCAAAGCATCCGAAGATACAAACCACAACCTTTTGCAAGCACACACCAAGGTTTCTCTAGACCATCTCATCGAATAAAAAAAGGTGGGAAAAAAACCCTCCTGTTTTCTTGTACCACCCCCCAGTAGTCACCCTGAAATGCAAGCTTAATGTTCAAACCTGTTTTAAAATGAAGCATTTGGTTACCATAATATCCCAACATGCAAAAAATAAAAATGAGTAGAAATCAACCGCAGTGATGCACAGGAGGAATGTACATACTTTATCTCATAAAGCAAAAACTGGAGATTGCAAGCATATGTTTCAACAGTGAAAGGAAATACAAGTCATTATTTCTAGAGTTGCTTACACTACTTTCTACAAACATCTCCTGAAGCCTTTTGAAATGAAGTGTTAAGTGTCTCTGTAAAAGCAAACAACCGATTCAAAGGCAGAACTACAAATGAGGATTTCCAGCTGACTTCTGAAAAACCAGGTATCTCCACCTTAGAAAGAGCCAACAGCTACAAGAAGATAACTGTTCTACAGCAGTCCCTCTGAACCCTCTCTACTGCTCAAGAGTAGAGAGAAGGAGGGAAAGTGTGGTTTAGCCCTCTTTTTAAATCAGAAGCCAGATTCAATGTGGAAGGAGCGACACTCCAATAAAAATGCAGGGAGTAAGAAGCATCCTTTCTAAACCGCCTGGCTGTCTGTGATGGTGCTTGGTTCGGGTTTTGTAGAGCTATATCTGTACTGCTGCACTTTACGCATCTCTGAGATGGCAACTAGAACAAGCAACCGGACAATTCACTGGATGGTGTGAAGGGTGGTAAATAAGTTATTTGAAGAGGATACTGTGATTCAATCAAATATTCAAAACTGCAACCTATGGACAAGGATCACATAGCCACTGCCTGAATGAACTTGCAGTTTTTGTGTACTTCAGAGTGGACCATCTCAAGTGCTGTCTTCAGGAATCAAATGGAGTTGCCAGTTGTATTTCTCACTAAAATCATGAGGTAGGAAAGCTTTGTTCGTTTTCTACTAGAAGCATTTCAGCAAGACTTTTTGACCACAATTCAGTTTCAATTTGGATTAACTTAATCACAGCTGCAATAAAAACCAACAGGAAAAGCTTTATCAACAGAGAAATTTGTACCATAATATTGTATGTCTTCCAGAATTTTAGATTCATCAGAACTGAAACTTTAAAAAGCCATGAAAGCAGAAGTTGAATATGCACCAAGCAAGCAAGCATCCAGAGATAACAACGGTAACTGGAAATGCTCAGCAGGCATTCCATCTTTATTCATCAGATCACTTTCTAAATGCTGGAGAACTAATTAAAGTAACTCTGTAAAACTATCACTGTAAGAAGAGACATGTTGACTAGACCATGCCCTGCCTAAGTCCTCTCTTCTTAACTGCATGAATAACGAACAGAGATGCACTTGCAGTGATTTCAGCCACTCATTTCAGTGCGGCATTCCGCAGGCTTGTAGGAGCGCGCAGGCACACAGGGAGACTTGTCACTGTTGCGTTCTGCAGGATTAGTAACCGGTAAGTGGAAACAGCACATCAAGCAGTGCTTTACAACACTTTCACCAAAACAACAGAGCACGTTCCACAGAATGCCAATGTCTGACTGTCAGACAAACCTTTGTCTATATGCCACCATTCAAAGGCACTGGACAAAACGGTTGCATGTTGCCTGCGTCTAGGGCTTATCAGCTCATCACTAGCAGAGCTATTAGTTGGGCACGTGACTTTTCTATGACCAAGTTTTTAATTTTGGTACTGTACTAGCTCTGGATTAACAGTGCGTTACGTTCATGTCTTAAAGGGAAAGACACAGGGAACGGAGCAAACCAAAGAAATAAGCATAGCCTTAAACACACGAGAGCACCATGAACTGATGATGCACACCTTGTTCCTCTTACTCTTCACCCTCAATCCAGACGTACTCCACACAACCAAGAACAAGAGCGTCCATCCAGGCTGCCTGCTCACCCCAGCCCAAACACCCTGTGGTTGCTCCATGAACTTGCACAGTACCTGTTATCAGTGCTTCCAGAGGGCAGGAGTTGAAACAAAACTCCTTGGGTCTTACTTCATAAGGGGCGAAGAAGCTCATGCCCTCTTCTCCAGAAGGACAGGGATACTTTTTTTTTTTTATTTTGTCATTTGGTTTTTTAAAACTTCTCAGATCTTCCAGAAGAAGCAAGGAAGAGAGGTTCAGATCTACAGAGACAGGGACAAGCTTCCTCCCCGCATTCCGAAACACCGCTACACATCAAAAGGGAAAACATGGAAACAACAAGCACAGACACAGTTCCACCCTGGCCTCTCACTTACAACCCCGGCACCTTGTATCTCAGTATCCATTGATGTCTCCCTTGCCACAACCAAATCCCCGTCCCCCCCACTAGCATTTATACACAAAAAACATGAACTGCAGAGATACAGAATGAAACAAGGACAGTTAAAATGAAATTCACTGTCTTAGTTATGCTGCTGTTCTGTTCGCACAAACCTGAGAATGACTTGACATCAGATCACAAGAACAATGATTAATCATGCAAGTATGTCCTGTCTGTAAGAGGCACAAAGTAACAATTAGCATCTAAACAGTATTTTATACGCTCCTATTCTACAAGAGTGTGCCATCACTAGACACAAAGCTCTAAGACAGAAGCTTTACTGGTTCAAAACTGTCTATAAAGGAAAAATCACAACTATTTCACTTTTACTCTTTAAGCTTTAGCATCTTGTTAAAAAGAGAACTGACACACTCAGCAACTGTTCTGAATCTCTGGCAGACTTCCTCGCTTTCCAGGTCTTTAAAGATATCACAATTACATCACTATTAATCCATTATGCATTCTGATCCCTATCATTCAGTGACTGAGTATTTTTTGAACTGTCTTTTTCAACATTTAGACAGGAAACAAAATCATGCACCTTCTTTCTGTAGCAAAAGTATCTTTTTAAAAATATTTTATATAAAGAAAGAGAAGGAAGAAACAAGAGCTACAGAAGCGCCCCTCCACAGAAGTTTGGATAGCACTGTAAGATTTTCAGCATTTTCTCAGACTTGATATTTGTTAACATTTTCTACATCTAGTTTATGCTTACAATCCAGAAAACAGACATCAAAAGAGTCCAGTATTTTCAGCCATTCATTTAGACGTTATATAAAAAAAAAAAAAGGTTCTCAGGATTCAACTCTTATTGTAGGGGTTTTTTTCCACATAAAGCCTACATTTTATCATTTTGGCTTTACTGGTTTTAGGTCTATGAAGTATCAAGAACATTCTGTGGCAAATCCATACCAGAATTTAAACTGAAATACAAGTACATTTTTAAGGCAAAAAAATAGCCACAAGTACTTTTTAGAAAAAGAATAAACTCTTTCAAGGGACACGTATCCCAATATATTAAGTAAGTTACATACATACAAGTGGGGCAAGAATACAGTAGCAGCAGTCAAACGATCACATGCTTTTTAACCTGACGTAGAATCTGCTTGATTTGATTTAGCTTCGTTTAATCGTTACTGCTCACCAAAATGCTGAATCTATTTTACTTCTTTTATTTAATTAGGAAAAAAAACAAACAAACAAAAAAACCAGCCAAAAAACCCCCGAAGGGTAAATCGAAGCACAGGGATGAACCGACTGGCCCATTCACACGGAGGTCTACGGCCAAACCAGAAACCGAAATTACATTCTGGATTCCCAATTCAGCACTGCAAGCAAGCGTTCGAACTCTCGTACAGAAAGAGTCAGTGACAAAAGGAAAAAACATTCCTTCTCCAGATTTCTTTCTTCTGTCGCGCTTACGCGTACACGGGCGTTATGACAGAAAAGGGAGTTTTTAGTACTTTTCCTCACAGCTCCCGCTTCCAGACGACAGCTGTCTAGTCATCAGCTGCCTTCCCTTCCACTACTTCTGCTGCCAAACCCACACAAGCCGTACGAGAGAACCACGGAAAACGCCTGCTCATCTCCCCCAGAGGACGGGCACGGTTTCCCCGCACGCTCCCGCCG
>NW_008825218.1:1315980-1334975 GCF_000699105.1 Pygoscelis adeliae
GGCTCGGCACCGCCGTGCGCCCGCTGCTCGGAGGCCGCTGAGCAGAAACGGGGGGGAAGAGCATCGTCCCCCAGAAGGAGGACTTGGGTTGGTTGCCCAGAGAACGTATTCGGATACCGCACTGTAGGAAAGGAGTTTGCACCTGCAACAGAGGTTTTTCAGATGATCAAACACTCAAAAAAGTGGAGTTTCACCTTACGGGGTTTGTTTCCTGCTAAGGCAGGAACCTCTAAGGTTACAGAGTTGGTTTTTTTTATAAAAGAGTAGCAACTCTGTTTGCTGGTGTAGTCAGCGTGTCTCTGACTAACTTTCTGTGCTTCAATACACCAGGTCTTTCAAAGAGAGATGTTAGAAGCATAAAGATGAAAATAGATACGTAACATTCTTTAAAAAAAAAAAATTAAAACATTAAGCTTTTTTCCTCACCGTTACCAACACAGTTCAATGTAGTTTCTTTCACAAAGTGCCTCAACACACACCCACCTACACGTGAATACACATACATAATGTGCAGTAAATTTAAGACATTATCTAAATATCCAAATTCCCTATCACAAATACAGAATTAAATTCTAGATCCCTTAATCCAGTCCATTTTATCACTACGAGTTTTGACTACAAACAGCAAAACTTATCCTTGATTTACCATTTTAAAATCGTCACTGAGGGCTCTCTGAAACTCCCCCTTTTCTTCTTTCATCCTCACGAGGCTCTCCATGGCAGGAGCCAAACCGACACATCAGAAGCTAACTGACACTTGCAGGTTTTCCTCCATATAATGAACATTTGTATAATTTGGATAGTACCCAAATTTGACTCTGTATTAGTCTTCTAAAAAAGTCAAAGCGAAGAAAATGATGCCTTTTTATTTTTAAAGGAGAAAGAAGATGCACCTAGAAGGCTGAAAATAAAACCTGCATAAATCTGCAATGAGTCATTGATCCTTTTTTTAAATGTGTGTGATGCTGTAACTTAAATAATTTATAATCTGACTACAACTTTGAAAAAAAAGTGGGGGTTAAACAATTCATACTTTTCTTTTTGCTAAAATACTGACTGATAAGCACTTAACTTTCCCTTTTATTTTACATTATCCTATATGCGCCTACATGAAAAATCCCGGCTCCTTTGGCCATTTAATAAAGACAAAAATAATGACAGAGTGATGCTTAAAGTATGTTTCTGTCACCTCTTTTGTGTTTGCAAAGTTTCTTCATGTTGTGTAACAACAAATGGATATATAAAACATACAAGAATTTACCATACTTATCCTGACTTACCAGAAGTGGTTAAACATTGGAACAGGCTGCCCAGGGGAGTGGTTGAGTCACCATCCCTGGAGGTATTTAAAAAACGTGTAGATGAGGCGCTTAGGGACATGGTTTAGTGGGCATGGGGGTGTTGGGTCGACGGTTGGACTCGATGATCTTAGAGGTCTCTTCCAACCTTAATGATTCTATGATTCTATGATTCTTAAGGTAATTAATGAAGTTTCACTCGGGACTATGGGTAAGATCATGGTATTTATGATGCCTGCATTAAAAATTAACCGTACTTCAGAGAAATAGTATGTGGACACTCACTAGGCTTACATGGAGAAATACAAAAGCAAATAATATCAATATATTGTCTTGCAATGGCAGAGCTAATTTGTCTCAATTTTAAAAGGAACTCTAGTATAGCAAGCTGATTCATTTTCTATTCTTTCATACTTCTGAAAAATGTACATCTACAGAGGAAAAAAAATAAAGTAGAGGTTCTGAGTGCAAGGGTAAACACACTGAGAACACCCGAGTTTTAACATAGTCCCTCTCTCTAGCAGGTCACCTCCCCTCTTCACCTTTTCCTCCGGCATTCCATGGTGCAGAACTACCACTTGGGCACACTGCGGGGGTGTGCTGAAAACACATTGGTCGAACTTGGAAAACTGGGGGGACAAAAGCCTATTAACGTATTATTTCTCTCCCCATTGTCAGTTTTTAAATATTACTCATTTCAGGTATTATCTACAATGTGCTTGAACTGAAATATCTTAAGCTTTTGTGCCATTAATGATGTTGAAGTATTGCTTGACTGGCATTCCTCCAACATGGCTGTCTGGCGGTACGACTACAGCTCATGTAGGCACACCTGGATTGGTTTTAATTAGTTGCCTTGAGGACTGCTAGCACAGAGCTCAGCAACCTTCAAAATCCATCTGAGGATCTCAGTAGACGACCAGGTGTTCTATGGTATTTTAGTATGTAAATAAGGTAGTTTAAAACTGCATCAGGAACGCGTAAGGTAATGGTACCTTCAGTTCTACAGCTCCCACTTAATCCCCTCACCATTTCTTCTTTGATGTAACGTGAAGGAGTCAGGAGAGCACCAAAGGCCTGAAACACATTTCTGTTTCTCTAGGTCCTGTAACTGCATCGGGTGGCTATGCTTTATGTCACAATTCCTGTTTCTTGGGACTCTTCTGTGTTGGGGATACAAAAAAAAAAATTAAGGTAAATAATCGGTAGACTTTAAATTAGTGGGTACACTATACTTAACTGTGCAGATATTCTCAAATAAAAAGATAAAGTGGCTCGATATCACAGATCGTATGACGTTAAGAATAAGCTAGTAAATACCGACACATAAGGCTACTGTCAAACAGATTTGCAGCTAAAAATGAGAAAACAGCCATCCTGTCTCCCTACATGAAGAAGACAGACAACAACACATTAACTAATATAAAATTTCTTCCCACCCTATCTTCTATCATCCCACGTTTGTAGTTTTTGCTTGTTTTTAAATGACATTTAAACTATGGCACTGAGTTGACATCTTCAGTTTATTCATCCCAGCTCTGCTGGGTCATGCCTGCTATACAGACCGTTACTCTGCCAAAGCCCGCCAAAACACAATTCCCCTCCCAACTTCAGCTCTAAACCTTTGCTGCGTCCTTTTCCCAGGCATGCCTCAGCGCTATCAACGCTGGACTCTCACATATGCCATCTTTTACAACTTGTAAGTTTACCAGGGAACGAGAATGAAATGGTAAAAACAGTTCACTTACTCACTTTGAGGAAGAAAAAAAAGTATCAGGCAAGTATTTCTTGTTAATATTCTGATGGCTACAGAAAGTTCATTAAATCCAGATCCGAGGAAAAAAATAGCATTACTTGAGACTCATTATAAAATTGGGTGCCAATAATACAAAGATCTTCTAAAGCTTACGAGAAGGATTTTTGTGATAATAGCTACATCTTAGTTCTCCAGGTTCCTAAATTGAAAGGCTTCTATAAAAGAGAGGATATTTTGTTCTTTATGAAAAGAATAAGCATGAGACAAAAGATCCTATTCTGGGACCTAGAAATGTCTGCCTGGAGAAATTAGGTTTAAAAAAAATAAATCACAAATTCAAGGCCCTGAGTCCAAGAATACTGAATGGACATGATAATATATTGACAATGAAATTGTGCTACAAAATACTATTACTATTGTTTTTTTAAACTACTGCACCATTTTCAGTTTTCAAAAGATGCAATTGTCATGCTTAAATAAGACTGACAGTTTTATATTTTTATTATGCCCAGACCATCAAAAATGGAGTATACTTATGTAACTCACACCTCATTAACATTTTAAAACTTTGCTTTTTTTCTTTTACCAGGATGATACCACTGCTCCATGCCATAGTTTTTTTTCTTGAATCCATCGTTTATCTATGTAATTTCATATACATACTAGAAATGCAAGAAATCTCATGCTCCAACTGTCATTTCACCATCTCAGACTGACTGAGAAACACTGACCTAACAAAGGAAAAAAGATTAGAATAGGACTGGAGTGTGTAATTTGATGGCTTTTTTAGAAAGCATCTTCAAACCACAATAAATTATTTTAGAAACTAAGCAAATCAATGGCTTCAGGAATAGGACTGCAAGTAGCAAGAAAGGTGACTTAAGGTCAATGAAGGTAAAGCCACATGTGTGTTGTTAACAGACAAGAGCTTGCACAAACTTACCCAGCCATCAATAACCACAGATGTGAATAAACAGACATTGTAACTACTAAGATGTTTAATTGCTACATACAGTCTGAGGAAGGAAATGAAGTTACAGACACAGCATAAATAACTTCTCTGTACAGTATATATAACTCCAAAGAATTGCCAAGACAGACTTTTTTTTTTTTTTTTACACATAGACAAAATAATTAAATACTGTTTTCCATGCACAGGAGTCGTGAACGTTTATTGAGGGAAAAAATAAAAATAATTAACCAAACAAATGAAATAGTGGTGTGGTGAATTTTTGGGACCAGTAAGAGAAAATATATGGAAAAGAAGATCTAAGTTAGAAACTGTAGGTCTTTAAAGAAGAATACTATGGTGAAATCCTAGTAGCTTTGACAGGGTATTAAAGCAGAATGGAACAAGACCAACCCCATCTAAGCACCTCCTTAAAGTCTGTTCTTACAGCCTTTAATCCCGTGGGCAAGGAGGGAAAGATGAAGGAATAAAGAGCTTTTAGGTCTTGCCTTGTATTAAGTGACGTACCCGTGACTGGAAAACAAAATGCTCTTTACGTAAAGAGGTGAAAGCAAACTACCAGAGCAGACTCAGTAGCCTGGTCAGAAGTCACATAGAAGCGATATTTTTGCTGCTTTCAGGACAGGCTTAACACTTCCTATTGCAGATACTTTGCTGTTAATGTTATACTATTCGCTCATGATCAAACACCCTCTTGCAACATATAACTGCCCCTGGGAATACACCTTATTGTCTCGTATCACAAACACAGCTTGTGTTTAGTCCTTGGACCTGTTAATGGTTAAAGGAGAGCACATCTTAAACTTCTTTTTGACACAAGCCCTATGTGACCATCTTTAAATAGGGAAAAGAACGTGTATTAATCTGATTTTCAGCTAAACTGCCATTATTTGGCAATGCACTTCTGTGGAAAAGCCTTGAAACCTTCTCCGTTAAAACTTTTAGTTCACTGAGTACAAGGTCTCCAGAAGATAAATTACAAATTGACGTAAACTGGTCACACATTACCTTTCAGTTTATACCCAGAAACACCAAACTGTGTAACAATATCTGGGGATGGTACAGAAGGACTGAGCAGCAGTTTCTTTTGTACTCTTACTGATAAATTCAGATTTATGTTCCCTGACACAACTATCAAATACTTTAAAAGACCTAATTCCTTAAATTCATACACACCACATTTTATTGACTGTAGTGCTAATAATTTTGGAGTGATCTCTGTATTCAAATGGCAGCATACAAAATGAATGCTCCCCCCCAACTCCCTTGAAGAACCCAGTTTACAGGAATCATCACAATTGAAATCAATAAACAGAACTATATTTTCAAGAGACATTTTCTCAAACTTTAAACCTTAGATTATCCGTCATCTCCAATACATAAACACAGATATAATGCATTTTCACAAGCAGAGAAGCCAACATAAATGCTATGCTATCTCAAAAGGGTGATCTTGTTCTCCTTTTCAAATCTGGCTGTATATTCCTGTGCCCCCTCTTTGCATTGCCCTTAGCACATTTACACCCATGTGGAACGTTAGAACAGATTATTCATCAAATAAATGGTCAGATTTTCTTGGGTGGGATTTTTTTTTCATTTTTGTTTTTCTTTTTCTTTTTTTTTAATTCTTTACTTGACTCAGCAAACCAGTATGACTATGTAACGTCACACAAGTCCTCCAGCCATCATTAAAGAAGGAATGGGAACACAACCAAAACCGGTGGGGTGTGCAGGATTAGCCATTTTGTTGCTAGCTCATTCTCAGGCCAGATTAAGCTGATTATGAAACTGTACTTTTAGCGGCGCTGCAGAACCTCCTAGCAGGATGAACGCGTGGGGGCCCTTTCAAGGAAAGAAGAAAACGCACAGAATGACCAGATATTCTGGGCATGCTCTGAAAAAGCAGTAGAGAGCACATCACCGAAGAAATATTTTGGGAGAGAGAACTATATCATTTATTGAGCAGTCCATGAGCTGTCACTTACAGGTTTTTGGGGTTTGTTTGTTTGTTTTTTTCTCCCCCAGAAATAAAACACGTATTAGATTTCTGCCATCCCTTTACTGCTAGGTCTACCTATGTTAAAAGAGAGTTGAAACAATCTGCATTATCAGAGTATCAGCAATAAAGCATGCCACTAATCTATGCTATATTGATTTAAAACAGCTATTACAAAGGTGATAATCTACAATTCTCTTGATTAAGGTGGCATGAAGTGGCTATTTAATAAGTGATTATGAGATCTTCCTGATTATTTGCCAAAACCAAGTGTAAAACAATATCCATTGCAATAAAAATTTTTTATGAAAGTATCTCACTTGGAACAACAGCATAAATATGAGTAGCAAGTATACATCTCACACCTTCCCAATAGATTTCTGGGGGGGGAATCCAAGTTGCTTGGAAAAGAAGAACTATTCCTAACAGTGACAGGAAAGTAAACATACCGAAATATATAGAGATGTTCTAGATCTCTCAAGTCAAGCTTTTTGAGGAATTCAGTTTAAGATGACTGAGCGAGCATATATTCTACATCAAATTCTACACTTCTTAGAACAGAATCAGGCCCAAAGAGCAGTGAAGCCCCTTCTCACACAAGGCTTGGCACCTTGGAACCTACAAATCCATGCGGCATGAATGTATAGATTCAAAAAAATATACCTTGATGTTCTACTTGATGGCTGGTTTTGAACCCATTTATGAATCTGTGATAGATAGTAAGTTAGAGTGTAAAAAAAAGACATTTACAAAATCATACCTGGAGATAGACATTTAATTACAATTAAAGATCAGTGACAAAAGATATACTTGTAGCTACTAGAAACATAACTGTAAATTCCACTAGAGCAATCCTGCTACCCAACACAAAACAAGGACAGCAGGCAGACCAAAAATAATTTAAATTATAATAGTTGTCCCCCAGCTAGAAATAAGTATCTGGAAAGAGGAGATAATCTGACGAAAGCAGGAAAAGTAATGGACCCAAACATTTGTTGGTTTTTTTTTTAAATATGATTCGGTTCATGAGGCTCTGGGAGCTGTATGTTTTACAAAGCAAATCTATCAATATCAGACAGAGAGCAAGAGAGACAGAAAGAGACTGGTAAATCTCAAAACTACTTATTACAAGGTAGGAATATTTTTGTATAAACAAAATGGGCTGTTTTTCCATTTTCTCACTTTGCACTGCAAAAAGGAAGTTAAATGCTGTTCACATAATTGCTTGATCTATTTTACTTCTAGATGTGTCTGAAAAGCAGCACTGATGATAAAAACAAAAACTCTAAACTGCTCTTCTGTAAGAACCCAATTGATCAATATTAACACTGTGTGATAAAAAGTTACAGGTTTCCAGGGGTTTAGTGTTGCAAACTAGATGTAATGGGAAACAGCCTCATCTGCTGGTTTGAGGAGATACTGTCAGGTGTCTACACGTTTAATACTTGCCTTTTTTTTTTTTTCTTCCCCTTTCCACTTACATCTCTCCCATACCTCATACAGTAAAATCCACAGGGATTAGGTTTTGGGGTTTTTTTTGCTGTTGCACTGTATAATATAGCAGCAGCAAAAACACTTGCACACACTCCTCAGATGATTGGAGATCCTAGATAATTGATTAAAAGGAGAAGCTCTGAATCTACTTTCTAGCTCCTGTTCATTAATATAGACAGACATGTCTAAAGAGATTGTTCAAAGACTTCCCATTATTTAGTTTAAGTTTCTTGTAATTTTACTGAAACTTCATAGTGTTCTCAGTTCCATGAGACTATTTGTTTCAACTAGAAGTGTTTGATGGAGATTTTTGCTGTTATTTTTTGGTTTAGAAAGTTGATTTAAAAAACTTCTGAAAGAAGATTATTGAAAAATATGCTATTTATCTCACTAAAGATTAAACTTTTTATTAAGAAGCATTAGCATCGAAACAATCATGGAGAATTTAGTGGGAAGCAGTAAGGGATAACAGGTCACCCTGAAGTTAAGTATGTATCTTTTGCTGTCTTTTTAGCCTCGATGAGATTAAACCCTAAACTTCTGCTAATGTACACATGTAATATTAATGTTGACATGAGCTAACTTCTGAGTGACTGACTTTGCAGTCTCAGTATTCTTACATCATTCATTTAAAAAACAAGAACAACAACAAAACCAACCCCAGATAGCTACATATATTCTTAAAGCATCCCCTCCTCCTTATCTGCTCTTACAGATAAACCACACTCAGGGCCCTGAGTGCATCAACAGACGGTAATAGCTCTGACCAGCCTCCATCCATCTTTCTCTGTAATCCTCCTCCGCAAACTCTCCCCAGCCCCCCAGGAAGTTTAGGTGCAGCTCTGATACAGCACAGCTGCGTGGCCTTGGATCTGGTGGGTGATCCTGATGAGGTACAGCTGTGAGAAGCCCCATTTGGACCTCTGCTGCTTGCTGGGGAGCTGCACATCAGCTCAGGTCCTTGCCCCTGCCGCGCTGTAGCAGTCAGGGAGCAAGCAAGAGTGGCCACTCTGCGAGGGAAGGCTAGCCAGGAGCCGGAATGACAGCAAGGCACCCCAGCAAGGCATAGCATTAAGGGGTGCAGTCCTACAGTACCTGAGCAAGAGGAGCAGAGCAGGTTTGGTGACAGTGACCAGGGATGGCCCAGGTTGGCGATTGCCAGGCCATCTGTAGTGATGAGGCAGTCCACGGTCAAGCCAGGGACGTAAGTCACCAATGCAAGGTACGAGGCCAGGCACAAGTGTACCTACTACTGAATCCATCGTGACCCTTCCCTCCTGCAAACTGTCCCTCTTCTACTTTTCTAAACAACTGATCATTACCTTTATTGCTGTTATGTGTCTTACACATAGGCTTCCTTACTTGACAAGGCCAGGAGATCCTATGCGTAAATATTTTCCATATCCCTGTGTGGTCTGTTAGCCTCATGTTCCCTCAGGATACTGGTCTAAAATTAATATAATTTGGTTAAAGCTATAATGACTCTGTCATTATTCCATTATCTTGATTGCAGAAAGTAATTTAAAGAACATGTGTCACTCAGGTTACTTAAATTACCTTGGCTTCACAATTCCATACTTCCTTTAGACAAGACTGATCTCATTCATTTTCAAAGGGCTTATTGGTTCCAGTTCCCATTCAAAACAGAAGGCTCTGCATTCACTTAACACTTCTGAAAAGTCAGTCCACTCTATTTCAAAGTCTATTGACAGATGGGAGACCTCAGATGCACAGGAAGAGGTTAAAAGTTGATGGAAACAAACAAAAGGAAAAACTTAAAATAGGAATGAGCATACAGATGGCAGTTATAAAGATGCACTTAAAAAGTGGAGGAAAGGAAAACAGAAGCAAATAAAACAAGAAACGTGCAGAATATCAAAGGCCATAAGCCTGAACTGTTATTTCTGCATGCAGATTGCATTTCAGAGATTAGTCCTAGAACATGATGACGTGAAAATCATACCATGACTAAGTCTTTATCAAGGGCACAACACTATAAAACACAATTGTGTGAAGAGGCTTTACAGGAAACTCTTCAGGACAGTAGATCCACATTGATTCAAAGGGAAAAATGCCATTTCAGGAATAACCTATATTACCCGCCAAAATGAGACTCACCAGAAGTTGCTCACAGCAATTATTCAAAAAAGGAACACAGCCTAACCAGTACTTACCTGCACTCTGTATAGCTATATGAGCTATATGTGTATTAACCTTCTTGGACAACTCAGAATCCCTGAGGGGTGTAAAAATGATTTATTAGAAGATCCTTGTATAAGGATCACTCTACGATCATTCAAAGTAAAAGGACAAACATATGGATCTTATCCTCTAAGCTTTTAGCCTTCACCAAAATGTATTCCTTCCAGTTCATGAACATTTCCCAGGGGCCCTTCTGAGTTTTGAGAAGAGTCTGAATTTCCTGGTCACTTTTATTCCCCATCCCTTCTACCTCCTGCCCCCCCTCCGCTCATTGGCCTACAAGCATCATTTTACCACATTGGGCTCTTTCTGCAGAGGATACTTTGCAAGATCAACACCACCATGTTTCAGTTGAATGCCAAGTAATCCTGCTTATGCATTATCACTTTACAGAAACAAGAGATCATTGGAACACAATGACAGAGCAAAGAGCTAACTGAAAAAAACCCATATATAGATTGATCTATCAGGAATTTTCTCTTACTAACAGTAGATTTTAGAAGTGATGCTTTATTTTGTAACCAAAGCTGCTGTACTTAATGAGCTATATTTGCCTTTCTGCTGGAGTATTCTTGCTATATAGTATTCTAGAAGGACAGTATGGTGTAGCTTTGTTATTTTTTATCATTTGTGTACATAGATAAGCTTTACAAGATGTTGAGGATACTCACAAGATCTTCAAAAGATAGGCATATCCATGTACATACTAGGAATAAAATGAAGTGACAGCAAACTTTCACAAGCATCATACTGTTCTTTTAGACCACGATGCATGACAAAGTTAATTGTCCTTTCTTGCTGTCAAATTTTCAGGCCCACTCCTTCGTATGACTGCCAACTTAAAATACCCATTTGATTTCACAGATATTTTAACTCTAGCAGAAATGAAGAACTAGAATCTTTGGTTCTAACAAATATTTACCAAAAGTAACCATTCTTCTGCTGCCCATTTCCTAAAGCAATCATTCCAAACATGATGTCTAAAGTAAAGGAAGTGTTACTGATAAGTCATTTAAATTAAAACAAATACACAGGAAACCTTTTATATGAATGGGGAGTTTATATAATACGTGAGCAAAAGAACATTGACCTACTGCTTTATTTGTTTTTATATGGAGATGTCCACAAAGGCACCAAGTGGATTACATAAGAATATTAAAGTAGTCCCTCTTCCAAAAAGTATAAACAAAGATGCAAACAATAGCTCCATAAATAAAGCATGAAAGTAGAAAAAAAATTTCCCCAAGACCATTAATCATTAAAAAGCTCAGCTTTATCTTCTTATAAAAGGAGCAACTACCTTTAGATTTTGCATACAAGTTTTTCAGTTCCTCCATTTTTCTGCAGCACAGTGAAATGTTTGTCAGAACGCAGGATTATAGCCTGTAAATGGTAACCTTTTACATGTTCTACATAACAAACACTATCTTTTTAGGTGATAAGTGTCCCATTCCTCTGAAACAGGGAAGACATTCAACAATTACTGAAAAATGTTGTTGGGACAAGCCGAGAGCCATCACTGATGTGCCACACATAGGAAAGAAGAATAGTGGAAAACCCAGAGAACAGTTTGATTACAACCACATGAATTCAGATATGAAAACAGCACTTACAAATTTTTGGGGGAAAAGGATCTTTGCACAGAAGAAAAACTCAATGAATTTCAAACACAAAGATAATCAAATGCCAATTAAAGACTTCAGCATGTACTTGTGGAAAAAAAGGGTAAAAATTGGAAACTAAGCATGAAACAGGAGACAACTGTCTCTGTATTATAAATGAAAAATTTACTGGGAAGAAGACTGAAGTATGTATTTTAGGGCTACTAATTCACTGGCAGTTTTAAGTAAGAATAAAACTAGCTGTAGATACAGGAATAAAGCTTAGATGCTGTTGCTGAAAATAGAACTCCAGCTTTAATTTGTTTATTTCCACTGCTTCAATTTACTTATTGAAGCAGTGGAAATAAGATGCAGTTCATCACAGCAACATGTTAAATAATTAGTTTATAGGCAGTGAACCACACCAGGAGATATGTTACTAGAAGAACAATAACCCAGCACTGCTACCCCCAAAAAATCCAATCTTCAGAAATATTGAAGTAATCACCAAAGGAAAAAACTACTGTAAAAAATGCAAATATTCTAAAACATATTAGCAGAAGGTATAGAAAAAAACATATCCATCCTAAAAATGGCTTTTTAGGATTAAAAAGCCATTTAGGATTAAATTAAAAATGGCTTTTTAGGATCCTGTTTGATATGCTGAATACATTACAGATAACTTTTTTCAAAAGCATAATTGTTTGCCCCCCACACTTAGTTAACAAAGCTGATGCCAGATCTCAATATTCTCAGCTACTGATCCTTGTGAAGTGATACTGGAACAGATAACTCTTGTGAAGTGATAATCCTTGTGAAGTGATACTGGAACAGATAATTAATACAGATAATTCTCTTTGCAAAAGTAACTTCCAGGTCATTTAAAATACTGTTGCTGCTAAGAACAGAGTACAAAAGGTACATTGCAGTATAGCGTTACACTCACCGATCTGGTACGAAAACAAAAGAGCTGTAATAAGGCTGGAAAGAAATGCCTCATAAAAGCTCTGGATTAATCTTCCCTTTTTAATCCAGTGCTGGTTACTATTCCAATTCTTACATTCATTGTCAAGACATGGTATCTGCCAGTAAACAAGCATTAATCTCCTCATGTCGATGCAAAGGTTTAGCAAATTAAATGAGAAAGATTATTTGAAGGACAGAAAAACCACTGAAAGGTAAGAAGGGAGGAGGAGAGGGCAACAAGAAGTTGTCTTGTATGTGCTTTTCTTCTGATTCCTAGTCACGTCAACTGAGATACACACACAGCCTACTCTGGATCACAGCTAAAAAGAAGCCTTTAACTTCAGCAAACTTTTGCTCCCAGACTTCTTATTTCAGTTTTCATTCCACGGAGTGTTCAATGTTCAGTGTTTTAGAACACATTTAGAAAAAGAATCAATGTTAAAGGCTTGTGGAAAAAAAGACAAATATCTGTTTATTTTAGAAAATACACAAAGCTTTCCCTGAATATACCATCAAGACATATGGCACACATGTACAGTTGTGACACTCAACACAGACAAACAAATTATTTTCTTTTCTGGTGAAGTGACTCATAGAGAGAACAGCTAAAGTTTCAGCTACAATTAAATCTTTATTTGATACTTCAGAAACTAAAGGGAGCTCAATGAAGCTAATACACAAGACTCAGTTAAACAGTGCAAGTGCTTGAAATATTCATCTAGGCCTGAGCCAAAAGGCTTTTAATGTTAAACATGGGAGTAATTCTACTGACTTCTATAGAAGCAACAACTTTCTCTTACTTAAGACGTGTAGCATTGAGTCATTGAAAAAAAAAAATCTGAAGGCTGTCAGAGATATTAGCTAAACATCATTTAGTGAAAAGACTAATGATAAAATTAAGTGTTCCGTAAATACTGCGGTTCATGATTCTGAATTAATTTTGTTCAGCAAAACCTCCATCCATCAAAATACCTAATTCCACATTAAATGTTCAGCACTACTACTAAATTCAAGTACATATTTAATTATTCTTGGCTGACGTGTCAGCATACATACTTCAACCACTTGAAAAAAATAGCTCACAATCCACATCAAAATACTCAACGCATTTGGGTTTCGGTATCAGCCCATCACACTGTGAGGCAAAAAGAACAAGACGACCCTCTCCCAACAGATTTGCACATCTTTTTCCTGCCCCAGAGGAAAAACCCTTTGACAAAACCCTTGTATCAACCTTTAACGTGCAGTCAAGTGAGACATGCATTGATGACCTCTGGTATATTCAGAAAAAAAAAAAAAACCAGCATACTTCCTGGAAGAAAGGATTTGTATGAGTAACACGTTATTTTGAGCACTAAATAAAATGTTATCTCATCATACACATTAGAAGAATTCTGTTTTCATTTATACTTCTGCAACCTTAGAAATACAGTCTTCCTAACAACACACGATAATCCAAATTCACAGAGTGAGAGAAGGCAAGTGTAATCCATTCCAAGAATATATAAAAGTGTAAACCGCTATAGTTATATTCTTTTCCATCACTGCTACATGTGCCTTTATGCAAATCTAACCCTCAGGTTGCACATTTGCAACAGAAACATTCACATAACACGGTTTTGATGCTAATGATGCTGTATAAGTAATATGTAGGGGACTAGTGCAAGTGTCAATTGCATATTCATATCACATATGTACAGTTATTAAAATAAAATTTGCATTTAAAGATGTTGTACACTAGGAATACTCATTAGTATTTTACTCACCTATATGCAGCATGCAAAATAAAGCTTAGGTCTTGCAAATAATGTAATTTCTAAGTATTTGTGAATATTCTTAAATATTTATAAGTAACAGGCAAGTTCCTTTCCTCCTCAGAGCCCCAGTGGAAGAAAGCGAGTTCCATGTTGGCACTCAGCGTAAAATGAAGTAAGTTTAGTAGTTTGACGATACAATGACCTTGCTTCTGTGCAGCATTCTCTCCTGACTACCTAGAACTACTGGAACAACCGGGGCTCAGTGCTCAGACAGTTTAAGAAGTATTTTCTGGTACAACCTACCTTTTTCCTCAGTTTTCTTGCATGTTTGTTCATTCTTCATTCATGTAGCAGACAATCCTGGGAATGGTACACAGAAGTAGTATCAGTCATCTGAGGCCAAAGTCACTAACGTCAGCTGTGTAAGATGATCAATTTAACAACAGTTTGCATGACTGGGCACTACACTGCATTGTCCCAAACATCATATTGCAGTCACGAAAACTCTATAGTAGAAGTTGCTTTATGAAGTTGATTGCACTTGCTACTGCTGAACTACAAATAAAGTTTCTACAAGTTTATGCTCTAGAAAGCTCATATTCAAAGCTGCTGCATCACCACATCTACAAAGACTGTATTTATACTTTTATATGTGCATTTTTCTTTCAAAAATGTGTTCCGTTTCAAAGATGAACTTTCATACTTGGCACATCTCCAGGATTACAAACATATTTTTCTAAGCTGGGTATTTATTTAGCACGAGAGGTTTTCTTGAAACATTATAGAACCATTTTGCGGTATCATTTTTCTTCTTCCTACTAAAGCACAACAGAATTCTTTTATCAGGAGAGACACTTGCAACTCTTTCAGTGACTCAAGACTCATTTGCTGTTTAATTTAATGGAACAGATGTTTACCTTCTTTTACAGTTTTTGTTTCTTTGGATTTTTAAGAACCACTGGGGAGAATAACTGATACTATATAGCTGCTTCTGCTAATGAGGCTATACAAATATTACCATCAATAATCTGGGGGCCAATAGTTTAAAATAACAATAAAACCAAGTTTGTCACAAATCACAATTTAATTTGCATTCTCATTGCTTCCTGACATTTTTTAGAGTTCTATTAATCATGCTCATTGCAAATGAGGGGCAGTTGAATCTCACAGTGCAAAGTGACTCTCCCAAGCAGATGAAAGAATCTTTCATGCAATTCCCTTTCAATTAAGGTATATTGCTCCCCCCCAGGAGTTACCCAAATTACAAGCTAAAATCAGTAGTCTACTTCTCAATGAAAGTTTTACATAGCCTTATAATGGAAAGCAAAATATCAGCTGTTATTACTGGAACGAATTCAGTCCCCAGCAAGAAAACAATGAAATAGATGGGCCTATGACTCTTACAGCATAAAAATCACAAAGAGTGATTCTGGCACCACAAGAAAAAATAATTTATAACAAGTAAGTGTGGTGACAGTAAAAAGTATCAACCTCACTACTCAAGAACCAGAATGCCTCTATTAACCCAACAATACAAGTCTTCCCACTCTGCCATGCAATATGCATCAGCCTGGAGGAATCGCACAAAGCCAAACTGATGATTGTAGTGATGCCACACTTGATACAACATAAGGCAGAAATTAAGATGAGATCAAAGTTCTGAGTCACATCCCCGACCACACCGGGGGGGGGGAGGGGGAGGTGAAACAGAAAAAAGCCAATATACATGGATTATTGTGAAGTAAAAAAAAAAAAAAAATGAAGGAAGCTAAAAGTGTGAAAGGAAAATCCATGGTTAAAATAGCTAAGAAAAACAGCTATGCAAAGGCAATGGCCTTTTAAGATACATCAGCACATAAATGAATTCTAGTACTGAAAAGATGAAGATGGTAAAATTACTGAAGTGAGGCAAAAAGTTGCAAGTGTTCCATAAATATTGCCTATCTGTATTTGATAACGCGGATAACTTTGTACTACATGAAGATAATGAAATACTTCCAATATACTTATGACTAAACCAGATAATATCAAGATAATAATTTTTAGGATTTCATAAGGAAAAACATAACCACAAGGTCTAGAAAAATGCCCAAGAGAACTGCCTTAAGGTATCAGCAGGACTCCAATGTCTGTTTCTGAGGCATGCGGGAATAACTAGAAAATTTCCCCAGAGGAGGTATGCAGATACAAAAAAGTTACAACTAATAATTGCAGGAGAGTTAGAACACTTTTAAACATGGATTGAATGTAAAAAGGAGGTTAATTAATAAAGTATTAATTCACTTCACAACAAGTATAATTAAAAGGAGAACAATATCATTAATGCCAGTCAACATGGTTGTACAGAAAAGCTGTCCTGTTAAACAACCTGGGGTTTGTCCTTTGTGTGAGTAATTGCAGTAATATTAGCTGCTTAGGCTTTTATAAGACACTTCACCTAAAACACCTGGCATTTTAGAAAAAATAAAAATAACACAGTGAAGAATGCATTATGTGAATTAAAAATTAGTTAAGTGAAAGACTTCCTATTTAGCAATTATGCCAGTACTAGATCTGAAGTAATTTTACATTGTTCTCAGTGAAGTGAAAATCACAGTACCGTCAGTGCTGGTGGAATGGCAAATAATGGTGGGAACAGTGTGATCCGGGTCAGTTGGTTCACTGCACTCCTTTCTTGAGAGCACATTCTCATGCACATATTAAAAAACGGAATGAGTGTTTGCAGAAAGCATGTATGTAAATCCCAGTTAAAAGAAAATGATGTGTGCTCAAACTTAAAAAGCTTAATCTTTTTAATCCTTTAAATAAAAAACGGACTTAATTTGATCTCAGTCTAAAGTACATACAAGAGGCCATACTGAAAGGCCTATCATCTTGAGGATAAAGGAATAAGGACACCAATGTTTAGAAATTAAACTTAAAACACATACCAAATTTCATATTTGAACTTACCTAACACTAAAGCTAATAGAATCTGAAACAAATACAGACAAATATCATTATCTCTTGAAGTTGCCAGATCTAAACTATACACCTCCATAGTCTTAGGTGCAAATAACGAGCCAGAGGTACGATATATAGGAATTGCAGTACATAAGTGGTCAGGTTATATAAACTAATGGGACCTTCTGTCTCATTTGGATTTTACAACTCACAAAGACAAATGCTATTTAATTGTCTTCACAGCAAGGCAACATTTTGGAGAAACAGGCAAATGTATGCTTTTTCCCCCCCATAAATGTTTCTTCCTTCAACCTTACATATCCAACAGTTAACCCATCCTCATACAAACAGGCATGAGAACAAATATACCCTTTCCTCCATATATTTTTACTGTTTCAAGGAGACTAGCATACACTAATTCTTCCTATAGAATCCAAACCATTCTGTTCTAAATCATGGCTGATCAGATGCAGTCAGTCTTGTGTGACAAGTACATCATTTTAAATACATTAAGATTTCATCTTGTTTGTTGCAATGGCAGAATGCAAAACTTACCACCTTTTAGGGAAAATACAAAGTTAATTTTATTTACCTCCTCCAAATACAGCCTCCCTAGCTTACTACCAAGAGCTCTATTCCCTCAGAACAGCCTTTGTGCTGTTAATAGGTCTTTGACATTTTTGTAAAGCAATGGAATGTAGTTCTAGATGTCACAGATATTACAGCGTATTTACTTGCAGCTCAAGTATTTTATTTGCTTCAGTGGGTTTTCTTCAAGTTCCCCAGTCTCCTCCACCTGCTTGTCTGCAGAGTAACTTCAACTCAACTCTATGCCTGTAGCTTAAGTATATGAAATTGAACTTGAATTACACTAACAAAAATGTCCCGTTTAATGATAAATATCAAACTTGCAGAGAGCATAGGATACTTGAGACATGATAGTATATAATGTATAAGATATTCCATTGAATATGGTAGGATTCATAAATAAGAAGCAACAGAATTCACCGTGGCTGGGATTAATTCAGGCTCTTCTCTACTCTTACACCAAGAGACACCAGGCAAGAAAAGAACATCTGAAAAACCTGCTGTACCCTACTTCATGTCAAATCACCCCCAGTAGCTGGAAATCATACCCTGTGTCCCAAGTAATCTTAAATGCCAGTTAAAGTGTTTACTGCTATGTAAAATCCACTGTTAAGCTAAAAACTTCACATTACATCTTTTCAGATAGGCTGTTAATATAACATGCAGCAAGGCCAATTATCTTTCAAATTAAGTTTAATCAAAGAGGACATCTCACCCTTAGCAGATTTAAAGTTATTCTGTTCAATTACTGACAAATGGGTCAAATACGTCCCTTAGAATTATCTGCACTGACTATTTATTTCCTTAGGACCTCTATCAGAGGAAAAAAAAAAGCATTACTATCTCCCCAAGAAAGTAAAACAATGTCGTGAGAACTGATTTTCGATCTTGTATAATAAAAAGGTCCCCCTTTTTGTTTTACTAGGAACACTGCTGAAACTGATTTCTCAATCATTTTTCGTATACCTAATAATAAACATGGCACACAAACCAGAATGCAAAGGAACGTTATCAAGCATAGTCCGCCTAACTTGGCTAGTCCTTTTAGCCAGCCGTTTAAACCCCATTGCTCGAATAACTTATCCAACCAGTTCCAGGAGTCTTCCACCTTTAATTTCTGTACTCCTTTCTTCAACATCTGAATGCTGCGGTGAATTGATTCCGAATGGTCAGATAGATTCATACAGCACATACCCTCAAATTCCTCACACCCATGTCCTTGTGCTAAAAGCAAAAAATCTATTGCTGCTCTATTTTGCAAAGTAGCATGTCTTATAGAGTCAACATCCATTAGTAGCCCTGTTAGTGCTTTAGAGGTTGCATTTGATTGTTTCGCTAGCCAACATCCTGATTTATTTAATGTGACCAAAGCCTTTGCTGCTGCGGCACCTGGGGTGAAAATTGCAACTGCAGCTGTAGCGGCC
>NW_008825218.1:1340420-1343473 GCF_000699105.1 Pygoscelis adeliae
GCAGCCTGTTGGGCCTCACGATTACTCTTTAATTGTCTTACTGTAACTGTGATTAAACGCCATGTAGTAAGGATCTTCTGTGCAGTCTCATCTCCCCGAGTAACCGCGTCCCACAACAAGTCCCCTGCCTTATTCCAAGTCTCTGTTTTAAAGGCAGTAGCCGAGTTAGGGGGAATTCTATTTTGTTTTAGCCATGAGAGCAGTGAACAGAGGGTACAGTCATCATACCGAATTCCACGCTTTTCTAACAGCTTCTTAAAGATACGCAGTATGGACTCCTCCTCTTTTGTTAATTGCGATCACAGTCTTAGTTCCCAGCCAGCTGCTCACCTGCTCCCCTGCTCCTGGCAAGGCGATGCTTCAGAATTCCGGTTCCAGCTCTGCCTGAGACTGCTCCATCTCCCGCTGGCTGTTGTTCGTTCAGCTGGCTCCCCACCGGTGCTCAGTTCCAGTATTCGGGCCTCACGTTGGGTGCCATTTGTGGGGATTAACGGCACAGACTCTGGCAAGCAGCAACCAAAGACTTTTATTGCTCTTTGTTAGTGATTTTTATAGCAAACAGAAGTGTTCACGCGCTATCTGCAGCTTGCAGATAGGTTAAAGCCTTATGTTCACGTGCATCTATGCCCTAGCAGATTGCTCCGTTCTTCTTGGCACGCGACATGCCTTCATGGCTTTTATCTAGTTTTTCTCCTTTTTCAGCAACTCATGACCTTCTTCGTTATCTTCAGCTTACGTGCCTTCTCGTGCCTCAAATGAGTAGTTTTGATGAGTAAGGCACAATGCTTACTCATCAAAATAAAATTCCATACTGTCCATTGTTAAAGTTCCCATCCCCACAAAAAGGCAGTTTGCACAAGACCTTTAACACCCATTTGTTAAAGTAACCCAGAAACTTGAGTGATAGACTAGAAACATACAATCAATTTTCACAAAGTTTTAATTACTAAGAAAATTGCACTACACATTTTATTCAGACTAAACAAATACTACTAGACAAGCCTGCCTCCAAGATAATAAGGCAAACAGCAACAAGTAAGCCACAGCTTTTTCTAACGCAAACAAAGAAAAAAAAACCTCTTTATGTGAGCTGGAGTTCTACCCTTTCCAGTTTGCCCAGACTTGCCCCTTCCTTCACTGTATGTTTTACCATGTTATTGACATAGTACAAGATTTTTTTTTCCTGACATACTAACACTAGACAAAGCTCTCTTTCATCAAGTATTCAACTGTGCTCGAACACCAGGCTACCAAAAAAACAGCAATGCGAGACACTATGCAGTCTTCTATAGCTAGATTACAAACCACTGCTTCTTAGAATAGGAATCACAGTATCTATAAATTGAATCCTTTACTGAAATATCAATACTAAGAGTCTCCACATAAACCAGCAACACGAAGTTTCACCATTACATCAAATCCACTGTATTTGATACTTTTACTAAACTTGCACCCAACTGGTATTAGAGACACTGACAAAATAAGAAGGAACTCAACATAACACCAGAAATGGCAGGTTTTTACCTGCCAGAAAAGTCAGGGTAGTTACATGGTATTGATAACCAGTGTTTCATTCTAGCTTCCTAGATGGTTTTAAGTTTTAAATGCAAATTCCATTTCCCAATAAACTCAAACATTTTTTGCAATAGATCAAATGTTAGAAGAGTACTTCTGCTGCCATTCAGTTTGATACAGCACACACTGACACCCCCCCCCCCCCCCCCCCCCCACCACAGTAAAATGCCCCCCCCCCCCCCCCCCCCCCCCCCCCCGTCCCTACATAGACTATTCAGCTCCACTCAAGACACACAGCCAGCAAGCTTTACTGAAACTAAGCCTTTTGTGGTGATCTGAAACAAAGATGAATGTTCAGAGCTACACCTTTCTAATGGTGAAGCTATCTGTGAGGATTAGAAATAGCTAGAGTAACCCTTGAGAGCAATGTAAAAAGCCGGGGGGGACGACGGGACGACAACAAACAAACCAACCAACCAAGTCAAAAGCAGTTTGAGCAAGTCTTTATTGTTCTACTCCAATAACTAGAAATAACAAGACAAACTAATTCCCCAATTCTTTTTGTCAAAATGTTGGGGCATGATGGAATCCCGCCCTCAAATAAATGCATGTTTGAAAAAGGAAAAGTAAGAGTTATTTTTGTGCCTCACAGCCAAACTTGAGTGACCCTGAGAGAAGTCTGTGCAGACAAGTCACTGGAAAGATTTATGTGCAGCTTTTTAGACGTTTCCCACCCTCCTTCATGTTATTGCTCTGCAAACTGAGGAATGTTTTAGCAAGTGTTAATCTTGACTAAAATCCATCACAGAGTGCTACAATATTGCTTTTTATTACAAATAGCCCAAACTTCTTTGAAAATATAAATGTGTAAAACAATTGACTGTACAGTACATTTACAGAAAGTAACATGCAGTGTTAAGAACTGCTTTATACATTAGCCCTTGGCCACAAAGAACTTGGCAGTACTACTACAACTTTAATGACTACAGGGTGGAAAAAAAAAATTAAAAAACAGAAATCTCAGTTACATCGGAGTCTACCATGAGATCGGGATACATACATCATTGTACAAGGAATAGCAGTTTTTAACTAGAAACTGTCATCATGTTGTAATTCTTGGAAGGGCTGGATCTGCCAATTCTCCACTCCTCCTTACAGCTGGTCCTACTCTCCAGCGGTTTGGTCGTCTTCCCACCAGGCTGGGGACTTTCGTAAAGGACACAGATAGACCCATCTTCACCTATGCGATAGGATACTTCGAAAGGGTCGACCCAAAGAGTTAATTCGCTGGGTAAGAGCTGGAAGAGCCTCTCGTGGCTCAGTCCAATCATCCCCGCTGCCTTTCCTATCAAGGGGTCCATCTTATGGTTGATCCTAATGCACCGGTACCCGGAGCCCTTGGAGGGCACCAGGGGGAACCAGTGGTGCTTGTAGTGCTCTGCGGGAGGGAACAAAGAGGAGCTTTACCGCGGCCCCTGAGCCCCACCGCCCTCTAGCCCCGCGGAGGCTGCGCTCCGCCGGACCCCCTTCGCGGGGCA
>NW_008825218.1:1344068-1349524 GCF_000699105.1 Pygoscelis adeliae
GCGGCCGGGCCGCTCCCCCCCCGCCGAACACCGACCGCTCCCCGACAACGTACGGCGTCGGCGCTTGTCCCTCTTCGCCCCATTTCTCAAGTTCCCTCCTCGTTAGTTCTTGCTTGCCACGCCACAGAAAGCGTAGGCTAAGCACACCTTTCCTCTCCAGCATTTACAAGTTTGACGGCATTAGGCTCCTCCGAGTTCCTCCGCTCGCCCGTTTGGAGCGCCCGGTTCCTACCCCAGGCGGGCAGCGGTTTCTCTCATTTCATGACAGCCCGACCGCCGTTAAGGCGTCCACTCCCTCACGAACAGCGTTCCGGGCAGACACGGCGGTTATCTTCCCTTGCGCCCCTTCCATTCCCATTTCTCGAGACCCAAAAAGAGCAAAATCTCCTTTGTTAAAAGAGAGCTAACCGCTCTAAAAAAAAATTCCCCGAGGCCTGCCATATGCCAGAGAGCACCGGAGGACCTCTTCTTAGAGGGATCTCACCTTTGAGGAAACTAGTGTCTTGTTTCCCCACCTGCACACCTCGATCCTTCTCACCCTCCTTGCCTCTCAGCTTTAAGAGCCTGACACCACCTCTAGTTCACCAGCTGCAAAAACCATACCCAGGGAGTGAAGGGGAGGAAAAAAAAGCACCTTGTCTGCAGACCTTTAGAAGTTAGATCCAGTTTTACCTCTATTTAGAGATTACCAGATAATATTCATTCATCGGCAGAAGTGTGAAGAAAGAAAATCTCAGTCTGGCTAGTGTTTTAGCTGTTACTAGGAACCAGTTTAAACACAGGTTTAGAATTTACAGAAACTTTCCCCAAACCTCTGTCCCTTTAATCTAAGGGTCAAAAAATCATCCAAGTGAAAGCAAAGTGTGGCCTGCACTCTGCTGCCAAAGGGATTGAGAAAAACGCATTAGCAATATCAGTTGTGGCGTACCACTTGGCTGCCTCCGACTCCAGTTCGTACTGAAGTTCTAGCATGTCTGGCACAGCAGCACTCAGCGGTGGCGTGACTTCATTTAGGCCACGATAGTCTACTGTCAGTCTCCACTCTCCGTTAGACTTCCGCACTGGCCATATGGGACTGTTAAAGGGTGAACGAGTCTCGCTGATCACCCCTTGGCTCTCCAGTCGACAAATCAGCTCACGAATGGGAATCGGGGAGTCTCGGTTGGTGCGATATTGCCGCCGGTGCACAGTTCTGGTGGCAAATGGCACCTGTTGGTCTTCGACCCTCAGCAGCCCCACAACAGAGGGGTCCTCCGAGAGACCAGGCAGGTGGACAGCTCTTTAATTTCAGTCCCAAGTAGAATATTCAATTGAAATAAGAAGGTAAGAAGTCTGGCTATAAAAAGATGCCACAGTTGTCAGGCAATGTTAAAGTCACACTTTGATTTCTTGTGTTCTCGGCATGCCTCACATTTAAGGCTGAAGGTAAGCAAACCACAGAAAGACAAAAAGAAATCCATAGATATGTAACTATTTGACTTTCATCTCCCTGCCAGAAAGTGCTGCCACAGGCAGTAGTATTTAAAACAAACTGGGAAGGGTTCATCAAGAAAGCAGTTATTTGCCAATGATTAAGCTAACCAGTTATATAAATAGGCTGTTTTAGAGAGTACTGGGGTTCCAATAACACAGCACTGGAGATGGTAATTAAACAACAAATTGGAAACACTGTACCAGCACAATTTAGCACTAGCCATTGAAATATGTTATTTTTCATTACAAACAAATTTTAAGTACTCATGCACAGAGGAAAAAACCCGCAAGCTTCTAGGGGTTTGGTTTCTTTTTTTCCATTTGCTGGAAGATTTCTATGGCTTTGAGAGTCGAGAAGCCGCATCACACAGACGGCAGAAGCACAGAAGTTACCACCACTGTTGAGCAGTTAGGATTAATAGCCTTGCTTAGCGCTAGAAGCTAAAGCAGTTGAAGCCTTAGGCCGCAAGAGCTGACCGAGAGTAAAATTTTTGATAAAAACTAACGTTTCAAACACAAAACTAGCTGAAACTAGCAGATGCAAGCAGAACGAAGAAAAGGACCAAGGGAACAATTCCAAGGGAATGAGGTAACTTCAGAAGAAGGCCAGCCCAGTGACCAAGAAAACCAGTAGGAAATCAAGAGACCACTGAATAACCGATAACCAGAATTAAGCGATTGGACTTGGGGATCAGGTAATGGGTGCGTCATGGTTTAACCCCAGTCGGCAACCAAGCACCACACAGCGGCTCAATCACCCTCCCCTCAGTGGGATGGGGAGAGAATCAGAAGAGCAAGAGTAAGAAAACTCATGGGTTGAGATACGAACAGTTTAATACTCAAAATAAAACAGTAATGATAATAAATTTAATGAAAACAACAAGAGAGAAAGAAAGGAACAAAACCCAGGAAAAAATAAGTGATGCAACTGTCCACACCTGCTGACTGACGCCCAGTCGGTCCCCGAGCAGCGATCACCACCCCCCAGCCCACTCCCCCCAGTTTCTGCACTGAGCATGACGTCCCATGGTATGGAATATCCCTTTGGGCAGTTTGGGTCAGCTGGCCTGGCTGTGCCCCCTCCCGGCTTCTCGCTGGCAGGGCAGGAGAAGCTGAGAAGTCCTTGACTTAGTGTAAGCACTGCTTAGCAACAACTAAACCATCGGCGGGTTATCAACATGATTCTCATGCTAAATCCAAAACGCAGCACTGTACCAGCTACTAGGAAGGAAATTAACTCTATCCCAGCTGAAACCAGGACAGGGTGGTATGTTCTGGGAAATCTGTCTGTAAGGGTATAATTGGGGTGCACGATCTGCAGCAGCAATCCCTCTTCAGAGGCACCCAGCTCGAGCTGCTCTGCACGCCAGCTAAATAAACCGTTTACTTACTCAGCGGACTGGCAACTCTTCTTCTTTGAGCAGGAACATAGGGCCAAGCCCTGCTGAGGTGGCATCCGTGTAATTCCTAACATGGACTAGGTGGTGGCTGCGTAATTCCTGCAACAGCTACCGTACATATAACCTTTTTTCACAAAGAATTTTTTAGCTCATCAACTCAGACTTACTTTGTTGTTCTGTTCATCTGCAAGTCACTTCTCTTTAGCAGGACACCTGGAATAGAGGAAAACAGAGTCAGTATCTTGGTTTATCTTGTTAAAAAGAAAGTGCGTGCAAGTATTTTAGCATTTGATTTTTCCTCACTCTCAGCTAGAGGAGAAGGAGAAAGTAAAACTGAAGCTATATCACTTATACAGTGTATTGTTATTTAAAAGTAGTAATAATAAAAAAATAGTAATAATAGTGATAGCACAAGCCTATTCATTTATCCAAAAAAAAAAAAGCATTAAGACCAAGTCAAGTCTAAGTCAAGTTCCTTTTAGATTACTTAAATTAAGCTCTCAATACATGTCTCTACAGATAGCTGAAACAGAGCACTAGAACCTGCAAGAGGAGGCTTTACTTTGGTTTTACTGTGTCTTGTAGAAGCATCTCTCTCTAAGCATAATAAAATAAAGCCATTCTTAAAAGCAAGAACTACTTTTTCTTTATTGCTAGACTACAAAGACAAGCATTCCCACTACAGGGAGAAAAAGAATATTTCCAAACACAAATAATGGTACCTTCAACAATTTAAGTATCAAATCCCTCCATAATTTCCCCAGTTTGGTACACTAATTAATAAAACACAACTTCTTAGAGAAACAGGAAAAAAACCCTTAAGCCAGTACCTCAGAACTAAAGTGATACAAGCATTGTCTCCCTCTGCAACTGCCCCTTTTTTTGTGCACCTATGCTGACTAGATGCACCTGCCCTGCCTGCTTAAGTTCAGAGGGATCACCTGCCGTCACTTTAGCAGAGAGGCTGGGATGAGATAGCACAGCTGAGAACACCGACCCCAAGGGCTTTCTTTTGGCCTTACTGGCTGATCACAGGCTACTGCTGCTTATGCCGGAGCAGTGCATAGATAAAGCAAATTGCAGCCTAGCAATAATTTGTTTGCTGCGCATAGAGAGAAATAGAGAAATGAACAAGAGAAATCAGAATTCTCTGACAGAATCGGAAATATGTCATACTAGCAGCACAGTGTTTTTCATTTAAAGACCACCAAGGGATTTGTAAACTGATTTATAGCACTAAAAATTGTTACTAACCCTGTTTTAAAAATGTGCTGCAAGACTATTGTCTAGTCTACGCTTAAAAAGTTTATCAACATAGTTGTGACCTCACACCCACCTAAGTTATACAGAGCTTACATAAGCTGGAAAGTATATTTTTTCAATCCACTTTATAGAACTTTTAAAAACAGACTAAGATATGATTACAAAAGCCAGTTAATGCCATTAAATTAATAGCAGGCTTTTAGTACACAATTTTTGCAAATATTGCACTTCCCTGACACTATTATCTCTTACTAGTCCCACTTAATTGGGAAAAAAAACCCATGAAAAGAACCTATTTAAGATCGCATTTTCTTTGCTAAAGCAACTAAACATTTAACCAGTAAACAACATGGTTGCCAATGATTTAGCAAAGCAAGTAAAAAATTACCCTGATGACTACCTTTGCGGCAATACTGAGGGCAAATATTACAGGACAAAGTGTCTTTTTTGTAATGGGCTGTTCTATAGACTCAAGTATTGGATTCGGACTGCAATTAAAAAAAAAAGACAAGTTCTGAGGACATAACACCCCTTTGAGTCTGCAACAGAAAATCAGAGTAAGTGCTTTCTGGTCTTCACAAGCATGATGAGTTTGTTGAGTAAAAATAATTTCCTTTCCTTACAGTCTTGTGTCTCATGTTCCCATGGGGTACAAGCAAAACCACCATTGCGTATCTGTAGTCTCATGTTCCTCTGCCACTGCCACAGGATGTCCTCACAAAGAAAGGATCAAGAATACAAATGGCCTACCGGGACACCAGCTAGGATCCATATTTGTCTAAATAGCTGTGAGGTTTCTCTGCGAGCCTGTGCCAGAGAGGTAAGAGCATTGCCCGTAAGTCTCCAAGAGAGGTGAAGGCAGCAGGGGTGGCCCCGCCTGACGGCTGGCAGTGCCACGACCCTGCACTGGCATGCGCCAGCAGGATGTGCCACTGCCGCCCTCCCAGCACGTGGCCTGGTGCCATCTTGCCATGGAAACCCCCCAGCCATGCCACAGGCCAGGCCAGCACCCAGCCTGGCTCCCAGCAGCCCACCAACCCTGCCCTGCAGGGTCCGTACACCATGACATCACCAGGTGCTGCTCATGACATCACTGACCTGGCGCGGCGGCCCTGCCGCAACCTGCATCTGTGATGCTACATGAGGCCCAAGCCGCCTCGTGTGACCGCACCCGCCCAGGTGCCACGCCACCACACGGCAGCGTAGCGCCTGGCATTGCATCAGTAGGCCAACCCCTCACCACGACGCGCTTTGACGTCACCTGCTAACGATCTGACGTCAGCAGCCTTTCCCTCACACTGCTGACAGGACGAGCCTTCC
>NW_008825218.1:1350395-1389337 GCF_000699105.1 Pygoscelis adeliae
CGGTGGCCCGCCTCCGCGGGGGAGGGCGGGTGCGCGTTTGCCTGGGCAGGCCGGTCTCGGGTCGAAGGCGATGCGGTTGATGCTGTCGCCCGGGCTCCTGAAGCCGCCCTGCACTACCAGACTGCTTGGGAAAACGTTTGCTATCCCTTCAGGAATTGCCGCCGGTTATCCCACCCGGCCATCAGAACGTCGTGGCGGGTGTTCGCCGAGCTGGTTAAGATCCCGAGAAATAACGTCCAGGCAGTCACGTAGCATTAAACTAACAGTCCTGGGGACCTGTTCTCTGGTGATGTCTGTGGTAACGCTTACCTGTGACGTTGATACTGCATGTTCAACGTGTTAAATAAAACAAACGAGTTTCGTAAACTTTTAACATGCTTTAAGTATCGTTTCCAGTATCGTGCATGTTGGCTACCAGCCTTTTTTTTTTTTTCCCTAACCGTTAACTTTCACTAGTAAATGCATAATATGTCTCATATTATAACAGTTGATTTTCAGGTTTACTTTGAAAACGCATACAGGATACAGGGGTTTGTTCGTAATTAAGTACAGGGGGCTTTAATCCTGTAAGTATGTTTTAGCAATGCTAACATTTGTAATCTCTCCGGGTAAAAAAAGTTTTCAGTTAACTCTTATCTGTGCAGGGTGCATTAACTAAAATTATCTTGCAGGAAATGCTTGCGTTTACTGCGGGTCACCTTAACCGTTTTAAGATATTAGAAATGTTTGGGGGGAGGGTTTTCTTCTCTGTTTTAAGGATTGATGCACAAGCTCTAAAAAAGTTACCGTGGTGATTAGAGGCGTGCAATTTACCTGTTTGTAGCGACACTATAAACATTAGGATATTCAGGCATACGTGACGGCAAATAACAAAATCTTGATGTTAAGTCATGCGTGATGTACATGCATCGTCCGTGCTTCAGAACGGATCGTGGCTTTTTTCTGCAACAGGAAGCAGTACGGAAGATAGTCTGATGAGAGATGCATTCCAGTTCGAAGTACTGCAAGCACAGCACGAAGAAATTAAACAGAAGGTTAGCAATATCTTCCCCTCCCCTCTAAGTATCACATTTTTTGGTAGGGCTAACTGAAAGGTGGGATAAGGTCGGTTCCAAGTATTTCATTCTAATCAAGCTGATTAGTAATCTTTGAAATCCATGGATCTATTAAAAGCGTCATACTAGAAACAGCTCTAGTAATATTAAGAGTGAGAGTAATATTTTATTTCTTGGTCATTTCAGATTAGCAAATGCTAATTTGTCAGTTTTACTAGTTTCCTATCAAATCGATTCTCCTCTGTCCTGTCAGCTAGTCAGCAAGGGTTGTTCTGTGCAACTTAAAGATTTGAGAAAGTAAAGTGACTTTTAGGTTGTGTTACGTTACTTTACCTTCTGATGATCCCTTATGGAACGATACTGCGGGGAAAAAGTAGATGTGGGAAAGTAAGAAAGGTACAAATGCCCGTACTGAGTCCTTTTTTTTTTTTTTTTGGCAGACAACTTAGGAAGAATATAAGATCTGAGCAAGTTTTTGATGGTATTTTACCAGAATAGTCTTTTAGCCTCTGGTAAAATTTCACGTAGGTACTTCCTGATCCAGAAATATTATACCTGTATTTAATAGTCTATAGTGTATTTTTTTAAACGCTTGTGTATTTGGGTTTGGATACCTTTTAGCGTGAAAGAGGTCCGCAGCTTAACAACACATTGTGTCAGGAAATTTCTTCTTTGATTTTATTTTGGACTTTGCACCTAGTGATTTTCAGTGGATGGGTCTTGGCTGTTATGAGAAGCAGTAAACAAGGAATAACTTGTGCATAGCACTCACACCTCGATAGACCTTTGTTTCCTCACAGCTGTTCTTTCTCCCAGATGGGATTGTCCTACTCCATTTACCTTTCTCTCGTCACCCTTACCTCTGTTCTCTGAATCTCTCCCAGCTCTATTATATCCCTCTTTATTGGGGAAGCTCCTACCTCTACACCCATGTTCAACATGGGGGTAAACCATAATTTTACATAGTGGTATAGAGGTGTCTTTCTGCTTTTTTTCTCCATGTTTTTCCGAGTAACTCATTTATTATCTCTCCAAAGTTTGTCTCTGAGTGGTGATGGCTGTTCAGAAAGTATTAGAGACTATATGTGTCGTGAAGATACTGTCTGGGGGTGGTAGCTTGTCTTAGGACAGCGTGCTTGTTGGCTGCCATGCTAGATGAAATACTATAATTAAATTATCATTGTTATCATCCAAACAATGAATAAATTATTGATGTGCGTGACTAGAATACTTTTCAAAAAAAGAACGTAATCACAGAGAAGGGGAAAGAGAAGAATGGTCTCTGACAGATACCGGCACGGTATATGAAGACGTGCCTTTGCTGTCATTTTACAATTCTGTTAGAGAAAACAGTAGCTGAGCCTGATTTAATCAGGAAAAGATGAGAAGCAACATTGCAGAATTTCTGAGCTGGCTTACAGGAACATTTTTCTCCCTAGAAAATACAAATATACCTCATTTTCAACCACATAATGATATAAATACATACTTTGGTTATATATGTCCTTTAATGGAATTCATCTGTTTGCAGCTGAAAGAAATGCAGGATGAAATTCTTACTAAAAATGGAGAAATTAAAATTTTGCGTGACTCAATGCAGCAGATGGAGTATGCTATGGAGGAACAGAAAAGATCATACGTGCTATTGGAACAGCAAAAATCTCAGACCTTAAGTGAAAAAGAGAAAGAGTTCTCCAAAAAGGTTTGTAAACGTGTCAATTACCTGCACATCACATGCAGAAGCCAATTTTATGACTTAATGATGTCACAGACCATCTAGTCAAAGGAAGAACATTTGTGTGAAATTTCCAAACGATGTTTGCTTTTATTTTCTTACCTAGAAGAAAGCATTTGTAAGAACTTGCTGAGGGTTTTCTTCTGCCAAAATAAGAGAGTAAAATTCAAGTGGTAGAGGTTTTCATTTACTTGTTGCTTTTTTTTTACGCAATCCCAAGAACATAAAAATTTGAATGTATTTTAAAATGGAAAAAAGCGACAGAATATGCTTTATGACTCTGATCAGATTGCTGTTGCTGTTGCAGTCATCTTTCTGAAAGCCCTGAAGAGGACAGTGTCTGCTTTTGTCCTGTTTGCTGTTATTGGCCTCACTGTAGTCATGCTCTGCATGGCACTTGGTCTGTCTTAACAAGTCATATGCTTCTTGCCTGAAATTTTGACACTTGGTTCTAAGATAGTATTAATTGGACTAGCATACATAAAAATGGAGATCTTATGCAGAGTTCACAGTAAGTAGATGGTAATCTTGAAATCTTATAGTAATCCTAGTTGCTCTGCAGTTATAACACCTCTAAATTATTCGGTAACAGTAGAACTGTCTTTTTAATTTCTCTTTCAGTTACTGTCATTACAGTCAGAGTTGCAGTTCAAAGATGCAGAAATGAATGAATTAAGAACGCGACTTCAGAACTGTGAAAGAAATAAACATGTTACTCAAACGGTTTTAACGCCAAGGTAGGAGTTTCAGAAAATGAATTTGTTTTCCTTTTTACAACATGTGTGCTTAAACTATTAAAGAGGTTTTCTTTCTTCATGTGACTCTTAGCTCCGTTGTCTTTAAAAAATACAGCCAAAGGCGGCAGTTGACCTCTATGGAATTTGCTCAAAAAGAGCCTTCCTTGTATCTGTGACAGAAATGCAGAGTTTATAGTGAAGTACCTTTAAAACATCAGTGTAAATAGATCCTTGTTTATTGTTTAATAACATAATTACAAAATAAACACTGATTCATCTAAGTGTTTGATTTTTATTTTAGTCCTAAAAAGAATTTTGCAATACAAGTGAAATCAGAAGGATGTTCTCCACAGCCTGGAAAAAGATCTTTTCCTACAAAGGAATCCTTTGGTGCTGAAATGTCCACTAGACCATCGTGTTCTTCAGGAAATTTGATTGCCCCGACTACTTCGATCAAAGAAGGTAAACCCATATACAACTTGCAGCATTTTTAGCTGCATATGAACCTTCTGCCTTAGATAAGGATTTTTGTACTGTGTGACTGAACAGTTTCAGTAAGTTCACTGTAGAGAAAAACAAGTATTTGTTTTATTTTGGTTTTGCTTAGATTTCTTTCCATTTTATACCAATTGGTGTTAAATAGCTGTTAAATAGTTGAAATCTGCATCAAGATCATTTTAATTCATACCTTGGTAATGCCTATATACCAGATGCCAAGATGTCAACGATGAAGCGGCTATTGGCCGTAATGAAAAACTTACATTTATTATGTGATGAACTAAAATATCCAAATTGTTAATCTGCCTTTCTCATTGAATAAAGAAGAACAGGAAATAATTTGCCTATTTCTTGAATCAGTCCGCTAGTCAGCTAATGCATTTCTTGTATCCTTGTGGTTTTGGCTTTAAAGCTGACCTTTTTGGGGATTTTGTTTTAAAGGGTACATATTTAGCCATATTGAAAGAAGCAACTGAAACAGTATACTCATTTCCTCTTTTATGTGTAGGGCAGTAATTCTCACAAAATTGTATCTTGAATCTCACTGAGTAAAGCTTAGGAAATTAATATATGCATGTATTTGAAGATTGCTGTAATATGAAACAAAAATGGTGGTTTTTTTATAGCAGCTGACTGCCATGTTTCCAATAGGAAATAATAAATGGAAGAAATTTGGGTATCATCAACTAATTCTTACAGTAAGAGTCATGAAAAATCTGAGATATTGCTGTCAGTTCCAGTATTCAATCTGAAACTGTATGGGCAGTATGAACTCCATCAAAAAGAAAAATACAGTAGCCTTAAAGCATTAGTATTGCTATTTTTTCAGCCTCCTGACTGTTTGTTATGGTAATAACACTCAATATGCCTCTTTGTTTGAAAAACACACTTGATTATTTGTCTTCTGAACCCTGCAAGGCTTTTGGCTTCAGTTTGGCTAGTAATTGTGACATATATAGATGATTGAAAGATTATGAAATGCTCTTTTTTTTTTTTAGAATTATATGTTGATTTTTAACTAACGTAGTCATGTAAATCTCTGCTAGTAGTGCGAATTCAACTTAAGGTATTGGTTTTTTTCTAAAAGTTGAGAGTAAGAGCACTGAACAATCTGTAGAACATCTGACAGTAAAGGTGAAATTTTATTCACTTTTCTAGTTTATTTTGGGGAGCAATTCTACTTGCATCAGAGCTCTTAACTACTGTTTGATGTATCTGAGTTACACAAGACATGCTTTTTACTGGTCTACTCTGTTTACGTACTATATAACAGCTATGGCTAACTGAATGTGTGTACAGGATAGGTACAGATATATAAGCAACATAGCTCTGATGTTAGACTCATAATTACTGTTTGTTTTAGACAGTAAGATAACCCACCCTGAAGTTTTACCTGTGAAGCATGAAGCAATGGGAAAAAATGGTTCCTACAACTCTGTACCTAAACGAAACGCACAAGGTAACTTAATTCTGTTAATACAGAAATAGCGAGCGTTTCTGAGGAACGGCTCAGATGCCTTTACTAAGCAGCGTCATGCTGAGGAGCCTGCTACGTACAATGCCACTGCACAGAATAGGGGTGTTCTGCTAGTTTTTGCTTTGAATGTTGTGATTTTGCAGTAAAACATTTCAGATTATATTATTATCTTGTATCCTAACAACATTCTTATGTTGTTATTCTATTTAAGTTTGCCTGGGTTTTGCTTTATGGAAGGATACGGATGAAGAGGCATCTTATTACAAGGCTGGCTTTTTCAGTATTAATATATTATGCTTTTTATTGTAAACCGATATAAAACCAGGAAAAATGTGCTGCCTTTTTTTTTTTTTTTAATGAAGGTAAAAACAATAAAGCAACACTTACAACAGTCAACACCAGGAAGTCTTCAGGGTACTATTTTATTTCCAATTCAGAATAGAATTGCATCATATAATTTTAATGTCTGGACTGGAACAAGTCATCAGGGTGGTTGGGATATACGATCATTTGGCTAGAGCTATTTCGCTAATATGGGATTGTAATTAAAATATCTCTAAATATAATCTGGTTAATATTTAAATCGTATCTTAATTTTTCTGAAAATCATTCTCTTGTAGAGAAAGAAGATTTGTAATGAACAAATTATTTTGAGGTTGAGAGCACTATATATAAGGCTAATCTTTTGAAATATTAATTTTTTGTTGTGGCTGATGTTGCAGTTGATGGTAAAGCTACTCCAAAGACAATTATGTATCCTTTCAGGTTCTATCTTACTAAATGCACTGATGAAGCAGCCCATTGTCCCTGGGTCATTACTAGGACTCTGCCATCTTCTTAGCAGCAACTCTGAGCCTCTACCTGGAGCTGTATTGCAGCCTAACGGTTTGGATACGTAAGTTTTATTTTTTTGTTAAACTGTATCTGACTGTTCTTAGTATAGTGGCATTCTCTGTACTAAGAAATGCTTATCCATGTAGGATAGCTCATTCCTTGTGTTAAATGCTGTTTTTCTTAGGTCATTTAATGCAAAATTTGGAACGTCATTCTGCATCTTTAACTATTAATCTTTGATTATCATAGATACTAAACAGTGGAACAACACAAAGAGATAAACTGGGTTAATCATATATTAGGGGAAGGCACGGAAACATGTTTTGTAAAACCTGGGAGTGACTGTTAGCAGCTGCTGATGTTAACCACTTAAGGACATAAAACTTCTGCTGCAATGAGGGAAGCATATAAACATGATCATGAGTTAAGTGGGAAGAAAATGTTGGAAATGTGATTAAAAGAACAGTAAGCTTTATATCTTCAAAGTCTAAACTATGTTCAATTTGCAAAGTACAATTTATGTGCAATTTTCAAAGATATATTTATAGTGACCGGTAAATAATTTTAAATATGAATATTGGATATAAATTATAATTGTTTTTCACTTTAAAGAATTAGACTGTAGCTCCTGAAATACCTTTGCCTTTCTGATATGTTATTTTATTAGTAATTCTTGTGTTTTGTGGGTTCATAGCAAGGCTCATGTCTCATTGCCCTTGCCATTTATGCAAGTAGAGGTGGCGCGTTTGGCCTTTGTAGCTGCAGTTTGACTCGTTAATAGCTGAACTCTTCCCCCCCCCCATCTCTGGCCAAGAAAATAATTCTTTATTGTTGTTGTAGTCCTTTAAAGGCCCCTACATATTACAGATCAGTAATGTACAGATACTCATTCTTCCCAGAAGCTACCAAATAACATCAGGGGAAGATAAGAATATATGACAGGTTATCAAAAGCATGAAACCAGGAAGCCAATGTTTGAAATGTAGTTTCAGATAATGGCTTATAGTGAGCTGCTGAAGTTACTCAGCTGTAAGCTCTGACTACTTTCACAAGACCTAGGAATGCTTTGAAATTGCTCTTCCATGCAGGTATCAAGGAGTAGGATTTTTTCCCCCCAATTTATGTTTTTACTACTCTAGCCTTTCTATTATTTGATTCAGAATATGGTTAACTCAGATTTCAACTATGTTCTCTGCCTTTTCTTCTGAAGTATTTCCCTTCTTTTAATTTTATTTGGATAGGAAGTCCACACAACTACCCAGCAGCAGGACAGCTCAAGAAGAAATTGCTCCTCTTGTATCCCTGCGAGAAGCTCAAAAACTTGCAATAACAGGATTGAACTTGATTGCTATGGACGAAGGATTACCTGAAGGAAGCCCAACAGAAAGCCGGAGAGAGTTCTTGCACCTCACACGCTGCAAGATCCGAGGCGCCGTGCATCTCTTGCCCTTGGTAGAACACCATATTGGTGCATACTGTCAAGCGGTACAACTGGCGGACAAGTCACTAAATGGTTCTTGTGGAAACCATTCAGCTGCTTCTTCCAGAACCAACACAAATATGGTGTCAAGTAAGGAGGACTTCAGGTTGTCTCTTGAAGAAACTACAGTTCTATCACTGGGTATTCTTTATTATTTGGTGTTTTATAGCTGGGATGTTGTCCACACGTTGCTATCTACTGAAGTGGAAAAAAGTTCTGCTGCTGGAGATGAACAGGTTTCCAAGATGGACAAAAATGTGTTGTGTGATAATCAGCGTGATAATAAAGAAGACACGAGGACGCAAGGAGGGCTGCCTGTAGCTCCACAGGATGCTCCCAATAACGATCGAGCTCAACATTCTTTGTTTAAAAAGCTGCTTCAGGTTTTAGCTTTTTCTGCTGCAAGAGGCTCCCAGACTGATAGTATACTGAACCAAAGCCTAAAAGTTTTGGTGAAATTAGCTGAAAATTCAACAATGGACTTGCTAATAAAGTAAGTCAGTAATAGCTTTAAAATTATTTCGAACTATGTTGTTTAGCAGTTTTCATTCTCTGTTGAAACTAGTTTGTGCAGATAACAGTAGAAGTTTTGACATGTATGAGAGAATATCACATTTCTCAGAGAAGCAGTTGAGGATCTTTCTACTGCCTTTGCTGCTAATGAATGTGATAATCACCCCTGATCAGTAACAAGATTTGCTTATGATGTTTACATGAGGCAGATGCTGTTGCCTCATTGCATAGCTGTCACTTGAAAGTGAGAAAACTTCTTAAGGCCACGTGCAGCTGATCAGAATATCTATAACATTCATTTGGGGATTTTTGCGATTGCTGGGAGATGCATAAGGAACGAAAGCACAGGGTCTCATTCTGGTAGGTAAAATACCACTCTCAAAAGTGAGACATTTCATTTGCTAATGGCCTAATATACACAACCATAGAATGAATTGCAGACTGACTGCCCAATGTAACAGAGTATGTTTTTCAGTATGCTTTGTATTTATGACACGTAAGCTGAGATCAGGTATGTTCTGAATGGCTAAAAAGGCACAAATTACGCTGCTGTGTACAAGAAAGTGCATTTTCAACTTGTCAGTGCATTTCCCATTTCTAACTGAGTTTTCTTTTGAAGTTTTCAGCACTTACTAAATAGCCAGATACTGCTCCGTTGTCTGTGTCCGGAGACCCCTTTGCCTGCTGTCCTTTTGACTGTGAGACTGTTGTCTATTCTTGCTCAACACCACATGTTGGTTGCTCAACTTTGTTCTCATTCAGGTAAAAGACTGCATAACACAGAGAACTGTTATCAGTTGAATGTTAGTTAGCATGAGTAAGTAATGCAAACAGGCCTTGCTCCAAGGTGTTAAAACCCCAAAAGGCAAAAGGCCTGTTATGTTACCTGAAAACTTGTTTCCTAGTGCAGTGTTTCAGTTCTTGTTTGAAGAGTATTTTGTCTTGTGGTGTCTCTCTACATACAGAGCTTTTGATACCCATGTGGATTTTTAAAACTACTTTCCAGATTAATGTTTATTATATTAAATGTTGATGAGGAAAAAAGGGCTTTTGAGGAGTTTTGAAGTTTAATTTATCTGTGCCCATGACACTGTTGAGTTTAGGGATTCCTGTACTCTGCATGACAAATAGTCTTTGTCCTGTTCCTTATGAGTGAAGTAGGACAGAATTGCCACAAATGCATAGATAAAGTTTAGGGATACTAGTTTCTTCAGCACTGCTTAAGATGTCTGAAGTAAAGCAAGAAGTTGAGCCTGTATCATGAGTCCCAGGATAGCACTCTATGTATTTTCTGAAATGTTTTCTTGTGTGACAAAATTAATTTTTGTCATAAACAATTGACTAGTTGGGAAAAGAACAGTTATCTCTATTTCAGACACCTGCCTTCTTCTTGCACTGTATATGTATATTACATCAAGACCAGATAAATCAGCATCTGAAATGCTTTGGCTTCAGCTGGAACAAGAGGTAACCACAGCTGTTTGTTCGTATGCTTTTTCCTGCTATTTCCAGCTGGGGGAGTGGGAGGAGCAGGGCAATGCACAAATTGTCCAAAAACAAGTTCTTTCTCCAGCTGAAATAGAACACTGAAAGTATTGGCTTGCAGTAAGGGATTACATTGATTTTTAAGAGTAGCTGCTTGAAACTGAATCAGTAACTATTTTTAAAGAGAACATCAGTCGTAACAGTCATAGTTAAGTCACCGAAAAAGCAAGAAAGATCCTAGGATGGCTGTAAATTTTCAACACTGAGTTCTATTTTGCTTTTGGATCGATAGAGGAGTAAAAGGAAGCAAGATCTATGATTCATTTTTATTGTATTAATTACTTCTGAACTGTATCTTATGAGTTATTACATATAAAAGGCAGTCTGTACCGACTTAGGATTATATTCATTGTATTCAGTGGAAATGCTAGCTTGCTGTGTAATAATCATGAGTATATATAGGAAGAATAGCTTTTGAACTCCATTTGTATTGTTTGTACTGACAGTGGTGACTTGTTTGAGGTTCTATTTGCTCCACTTCTGCTCTCATTTGAAAGAATTTTGAACCATTTTCATTATCCCCCTACCTACATTGTTATATGAAGTGTAAACATATTATTTGTATGCAGTGAATTAAGGCCCACTGCACCTCGTTAGCCTTTCTCATCAGAAAGTTGAATAGGTTTCTGTGCAAGGCAAATTCTATGTCTGTAAAGTTTTACAGGGAAAAAAACTTCAACAATTTTTTGGGGTAAAAAAGATCAACTGTTAAGAAAAAAACAAGAATGTTTGAAACTAGTAATGAAATATCATTTCTACCTCCCTTTATTTGCAGCTTAATTGTTTGATAATTCTGCAGAACCCTAGTACTCATTATAATGCAATCTGCGTGTTTTTGTAATAGACAGTTAGACTCCTGACAAGGTGTATGCGGTGTTCCAGTTCAGCGGTTTTATTACCTGGTACAGACTGCCAATGTAATCTTGAGGTACGTCACTACAGTGGCTGAGTTTAATCTACTGAGAACTTAAAGGTACTCAATGCTGAAATAGCTTTTTGCCCTTTTTTTAGCTACAATGAAACAGAAGCGTACTGTACTTTAAAGGATGCCACCTTCTAAGAACCTTGCTTTTGCTTGCTAGAAAATATTCTGAAATTGGAAGTTTGAAGAGATTAATAGTAAAGTTCATAACAAAACAAGTTTTCCGCTCCTATAATTTTACTTTGTGTATTGAGGCACTTTTTTTTCCTCTTGCAGGCGGTTAAGGCACTAATTATAATGTTACATAGACAGTGGATGAAGATTAGAAGATCTGAGAACAGCTTGTGTGCATATAAGGAACAAATTATTCAGTTTTTAAGGGATGCTGTTTTACTCTTACACAGCCTATCTCAGAAAGATAAACTGTTTCATGAACACTGTTTGGAAGTTCTCCATCAATATGACCAAGCCATGCCGGGCATAAGAGCCATTCTCAAAAAGACTCAAAAATTGAATGCCTGTGAAGGTAAAACAAGTCAAATGATAACGTTGGGTTTTTTCCATGCTGTAGAAATAGAAATTCCACTTCTGTCTCTTTCCTCATTTAACAAGTACCATGTACCAAATACCATGGATGTTTGCTGCTCAGACCTCTGAAGGCAGTCCATAGTCTAGTGCTTCTCCATCTTCATTATACTGAATCACTACTCTACTGTTCTTTAATAGTTTTAGATTGTTCTTCTCTCCATAGAAATACGCCCCTACTATCCAATCAAACAAAATCCTATACCCCAGCTCTCTTCAGTAGAACAATCATCTGCACTATGCGTTATTTAAAACAAACAAACAAAAAATCATTATTCCAAGTCTCCAACCAGCATTCCACCTTCTCTCTGCAATTGTTTCTTTCCCCCCCTGCATCCTTAACATCTCTGTCCCTCCCCCCCCCCCCCCACCCCCCCCACCGCCGCGACGCCAAGCCTCCGCTCATCCGGCCCCGCAGGACCTCAGCGCTGCGCTCGCCTCTTCCCCATCACCCGCTGTTCGCCCCGGCCCCATGTCCATCTGGACTTGCCCCTTGCCTTGCACACTTCTGGTGTCCGTTTCCTAGAGAGAGCTAATCGTGTGAAATTCTCTCTCCTCCTTGTACCTTGATGCCATTTCTTCGTTCACTCGTGGCATTATTTACATGCATGTTGTAGAGCTGATGTGAAGATTGTGCTCTTATGTCAGTATGTGGTTTGCTACAAGATACCAGACAAGGCATCTGATCTTATTCAGAACTGGAGTGATAAATCCTTTGTTGTTTGTGTACATATTGCATCAGTAAGGCAGGTCATACAAGCATGCCACTATTAGTTACAGTGACTTTTCTGGAGATGCTAAACAGTGTGCCATGTATTTGTTCTATTCTGATTGCTTAGAGCGTCCTGAGGTTTTTCTAGAACTTTGCCTAACACTGTCTAGTTATGCTTGGGAATGGACCAAAACAGCATAACAGCTTGTGATTTTGGGGATGGTGGTGCACGTGTGTGCTTGCAAACCTGCAGTTAGCATTCAGGTTCTTCCTTTAAAACACAAAATACTATGCTTTTGTCCTAGTGGCTTTTTAAAATTAGTTAACAAAAATGATGTTTTAAACTTAATAAGTAGTCAGAACTAGTTGTAAAATAACAGTGCCCTTTACTGTTTTTCCACTAATAGCTAAATTTAATTCACTGTCCAAGATAGTTCTCTCCTTTAATACCTAAAAAGGCATTAAAGAAAAGAGGGGGAGAAATTTGTATGACAAAAAGCACATTTAAAGACCTGTTTGCATTGAACCTTTAAAAAGGAGATTTGCTGTAGCCTTCTACAGTCAGAATGTTTTAAAATGCAAACAGATACCAGCTATAATTATACTATATCAAGTAGAAAAATGACTCTCCGAAACATGATTTTGTTGTTGTTGCAGAGCTGATTTTGGATGAATTGTATCCTCCTGAGCCAGAAGCAGAAGACCAAGGAACGGACTCCAGCTAGCTAACATCTAGCAAGGATCTCTGTCCTTCCTCATCTAAATCATAATAATCATTGCCAGTGTAAATCTGAAATTTAAATAATCTATTTTATTAAGTGATAATCTAAAGGTTGCACTCAAATGCAGCACAACTAAGACATTTCTTTGTTGTGATTATTTTATTTAAGCACCATCTAAATGTAGCTGAAGGCAAAGAAATTCTGATGTAAGAATTATACTGCAATGTACTGTTTTGCTGTGCAAAACCACTCAATGGCTTATGACTCATTCTGTTTATGAATTTCATCCTTTATGAAATCGCTGTGAATGGAATGGAAATTTCATTATTGTGTTCTCCTTTTTACTGTGACTACAGCTGAATTTATGATGCTGAATGCGCTGAGATGTTTGGGATCACTGAGTTCATATGAAAGTCTTTTGAACATACTTGTTTCTCTTGCAGCTGTAACACTTTCTTGCTTGACTTCCAAATTTTTCATGTTGATATTAGTAAACAGTACTGCAATTTTAAAAACCTTTCTAGAAATAACTTCTAGTTGGCAGTTCAGTTCTGAGCAAGAAATTCAAAGCCCTGTGATGATAACCTGAGTTCACTCATTTTTCTCAGTTTCATGAATCTGCTGCAAGTGTAACTATTGAGATGCCAAAACAAAAAAATACTATAACTTATTTTTTTTTAAAGTTACCTTGATGGTAATGTTGAGGAGAGCATTCTATCTTACTAGGCAAGAGAAGGATGTTTAAATGTGTGCAGAGTGACTGGTGGTTTTTTTGGTTGTAGTATCTGGATAAGCACTGCAGTGAAGATGAATGAGCATCTCATTCCTAGGATACAGCACTGATGATTGGAGGAAGAACTGTTGCTATACCCTTTCAAGTGTGTATGATTATCAGCTGTAGGTATCAGCTGAACCTTAGACCCTAAAAAGGAAAGCATGAGTACTACTAAAAGGAGCCTACAGATTTGTATTTTTAAGTAATTTGGAAAGCTTTTTTCATTTTTTGACAGATACTTTATTCAGAACATGTCTGGCTCCAGGGACCAGGAGGAGGAGAGAGAGTGCTACAGTGGGAAGGAAGCACTTGGAAAATTGGGAAACATCCAGTTCTCTGGTCATAACCCAAAAAGGCTGTGTCCTGCCCTGGTGTGCCTGGGCAGAGCCCCACTCCAGTGTGCTGAACAAGCTCTTGACTTGGCTTTCACTTTTGAAGAGAACTTTCCCAGAAACTGCTATGCAGGAATAACCAGTGTAATAATACAGCATCTCCCTAGGGCCAAAGCTCCTAGATACAAAGCTTCACCCCTTCCTCCCACAACACAGCCTAGGGATAAGCCTCCTCCTCTTTGAGCAACAGTTGGCAGAGCTCCACCAGGCATAGCCTGTTCGTTTCTGTAAAAAACAAGCTGCCAGCTGCTCCTCTCAGTAACAGGCTTCAAGTCCCTTGTAGCATCTGGAGAACTGCCATTTTCCTGGTTAAATGCAGCAAGGAAGGATGCACAGGCACATACAGCAAAGCCTGAGTCCATGTATGCTTGCATGGTAACTACCGTAGAACTGCCACCAGGACACTGGACAAGACACGCTACAGAAGTTTCAACATGACAAACCATTTGACTTGTCCACTTTAAAACAACAAAACAGAACCACAACAAGCCAACACAGCACTTCCTGGCCTTTAGGATTACAGAGAAGAGCTTGAGAATGTCAGTTAAAAGCCCCTTCCTTACTCAAAACCAAAACAAACATTAAGATAATTCTTTAAAAATAGCCCTATGAGCAGTGGTAAAGCACTATCTGGCAGTTAGCCTGCTGTGAGTAGCAAACTTACAGCTGTCCTAACAAAGATATGATAGCCACAATATCCCAAAATACAATGACCTGCCATCACTTTTCAACTGCTCTATACTGATCTCACCACCTAATTTCTCTAAACATAATTTGAGTTTATAGAGATAAGATGCATTTAAACCCCTTCTTTGGGTGAATGGACCACATGAACTGTTAAGAGGAGCTTGGACAAAAACCAGTTAAGGAATCCCAAAATGTTGAAGCAGTCCAGTTATAAAAACTTGTTAAAAAAATTCCTGGCCTCATCTAAAGGGCGTGTGTATGGCAACTTGGTAAAAGGGAGAAGTGTATTACTGCTAAACTTTATATAAACAGAAGTGTTATCTGTGGAAAAAAATGCTAGGAGAATAACCCTAACTGCTCTGGCACTGCATCGCCTCCCATCCACCCACTCTTAACAGACAACACCCTAATGTGTACATCTACACTGTTTTCTTCCCACTTTAAAGTGGTATAACCCAAGCTATATACAAACAAGCCCCAAACCCTATACCTTCACTGGTAGAAATGACAGTAACGTCATGGTATTATGAAATTAAACCATAGATTTTAAAAATGAAGGCATTTTCTGTAACTGAAAAGTGAATGCTCCTAATGAAAAATGAGGCTGCACTCCTAAAGAGAAAAGGCAGACATAGGTATACTTACAGAACTGCCGTAATTCATTATTTAAGTCATTTACAGTGACCAATCTTTTGTCAGAATTATTGCAAGATTGTACTGACCTGCAGTAATTCTTCCCTTTTTACATTCTCTTGGGATTTTTTTCTTGGGATTAAAGAGATCCAATCATATATGTAACAGCTGATGATCCCCTGAAAAAAACAGAAGCATTTTTACAGATTACGGAGCCACCGGTTTACTATCTTCATGACCTAAAAATAACAGAACTCAGATTGTTCTCATCAGACACTCCCTGAAGAATTCACAGCATAGCAGCTCTTTTTTCAAGGCCAGTTTGCATTTTCCCCAACGTGTTATAGATAAGCTGTGCCTCTATTAACCGAGAAAAGGAATTTACTCTGGCATCAAGCACAGTCACAGGACTGAATAAAAGTATTGAGCAACAACAAAAAACACTAGTCATGTTCTATACGTGATTATCACATTCCTCAGCCAGCAGCAGCCACCCATCTGTTTTCTTGCCCATAGGAATGGCAACTCGAGTTTCCCCTTTGCTGAAAGCTGAGCTAAGTATAGCTGGCTTTTTCCTCCTCAATGAACTGTACTGAGCAGACAGGACTAAAGCTAGGCAGGAGCTGGATGAAGAAAGCAATCACCTCTACTAGCTTATCCATTACTCAAGCAACTATGCAAAAAGGAGGATGATAGCCTTGCTGACTTGTATTTTAAGGTCTACTGACACTACCCCTTGAACAGTCGCAGCGCAGGAGGAGGTATCATTGCAACGCTAAGCATCTTCCTGTGGTGATTCAAGGACCTGAGGTATTGCATGGATTCAAACACACAGCAGTTTATTTCTACTAAAGCTATCTACAGAGATAAAGTAAATGATGCTTCATTGACTAAAATATTTAGGGAAATTGCACAGGTAACACCTTATTTTCTAAAACTCATAGAATCATTGACTAGTTGAGGTTGGAAGGGGCCTCTGTATGCCATTTAGTCCAGCCCCCGATCAAAGCAAACTTCCACAGACAAGACAAACAACTGTTTTGTGTCATGTCAGGCCTCAAAACACATTTTTATAAACCAAGCTGTAATAGGTGAAGATGGCAAATACAAAATACCTCATCATGTAGCATGCAACATCTGACCTGAGTTGTTCTTATTCATACTAATCCCACTAGTGTGAACTACTGCTTAAGAAAATTTAGCCTGTGCTAGACTATTAGAACAGTAAGTTATTTTAACCATTGAATAATGGGGTTTTTGTTAGTTACAGTAATATTATTTATGGTTATATTAATTAAGGTCAAATGCAGCAGTTCCGATCTGCCTGTGTAAAGACTGTGTATTATCTGCTGTGAATGTAGTAGCAAATGCAAACATTTACAGTATAAACTGTTAAAAACTATACATCATTGATTATAATTTAGCAGAACAATAAGAAAAGGTGGTCTGTGAGCTTTATAAAGACCTACAAACCCACTGTGGCTGAAGTTTATCAAAATGCTTCCAAGAGTGAGGGCCAACATGTTCAGTATGAAGTTTAACTGCAAGCAGCTAGCAATGTGCTGAGCACCCTGTCCCTGCAGCAGGTACGTATAGTTCACCGTGGACTAATCTTAAAAGTTTTAGTCCTAAAGCTTGTAAGTGAAATAGTGCTCTGAATAGCTGCTCAAAGTGGTAACCTGCTTTTGAAAATACCTAGAGGAAACAGTTTATTTTCATATTGGTTATTATATTCCAACCACATAACTGCAGAGTCTCCTAACAGAGATAACATGGAACAGTAAATTTTTGTCTATGCATTAGTCATATTGTAGGTTGGTATTTTGAGAATGTAACTGAACAATTTGTTTTGCTAAAGACCTTCTTTACAGCACAGCTGTGCTGCAAACCTGTCCAGCAGTCTGTAAAGCAGATCCTACCTGATTCCAGGGCCAAAGTAACATCAGAGAGTGAACCACGAAAACCAACTGCAGGAGCAAGAAACATTAGAATGAAAAGTTCCCAGTAACCGATTTGAAAGTTATTTTGACTGCAGTAAGGGAAATGGGATATCAGAGGTTAATTTATACATATCTTGAGCTGTTCTTCACTCTAGTGAAAGTCAGCGAAACAGCCACCTGACTTGTCGGTTTGCAGGAGAGGAGGGACAGCACTGAGAGGGAAATGGCATCACTTCCGAACCCGCACAGCATGCCGCAGCCCCAGGGGAACTAGAGAGGGCCCATGCCTCACCATGCCAGGCAGAGCCTCCTCGCTACCCAGTATTGACAAAAGTAGTTAGTTGTGTCTCAAACCTAAAGAAATCACTTTACAACAGAAGGACATAATTTATAATATGGCTAACTCACCCTTAGTGGAGACTGCCATAAAAAGATGAAGCAGAAGAGACTACTCCATCAATACAGATACCTGTGCTCTTAAAAGGATAAAATAACATTTTCTTTAGCTTTATCTCACCTCTAACAGGTTTAACTTGGGTACTTTTTTCCCCCTCCAGTATGACTTGCTTAAAAGCTGTAAATCTGACCAGGTTCCTATGATGCAGGCTATACTAACAAGTAGATGAGGTCAAATAGTAACCAGAGGGAAAAAATAGGCCCAAAACCACTGGCTAAAGCAAACCTGGCTATTTTCATACATGCCTAGATATGATACTAAGCTTTCATACCTGGAAAAAAAAAAAAAAAATAGGAGAGAATTGCTTGTTTGGCAATAATTGCTAAAGTTTTTCCCCCCTTTGTGTCCAGCTCCTCCATGCAACCCTGCCATGGGTTTTAAGAAGCATGCCAAGTTCTGTTACGGAAAAATTCACACTGCCATAAACAACTGCTGATTAAACGTTACGAAAACATAACCAGCAGTATTCCTCACCTAACCCCGGGCTCTCAACTTTTTAGTTCAGCGGTTTGCTCTCCTATATGACATTTTGCTGCAATTTTAGAGGGTGAAGGTACCTTTGAAACCCTATGTGCTCATGAAAGGAAATCTGAAGGATTTAAACAAAACACTAGCTCCTGTGCTAGCCTGTTCCTCAGACCTGTGCGCAGAGAGAACGGAAGGCACACAGCTTTTCTCTGAACAGGAGGAGGCTTCTCTGCATGCCACTTCTCAAACTCGGCCATATTGCACAAATGCACCTGCTAAAAAGTCATGGGAGAAGAAAATCAGATGAACTAAAAAGGAGTGGCAACAAAACCATCAGAAATAACTACAATTTCCTGGTGTAATTTCTAGCCCAAACATTAATTATATTTGTTTTCTAGATTTAGGTTTTTAGGAGCACACATTTAGCCTGCTGTCCCCAGTCAACTAACAGAAATTCTGCTGGGAAAACGTGAAATAAAATTGGGAGTGAAATGATCTACCTTTCACCTGCAACACATTATCAGCCTGCAGCTGAAACTCCAACAAATTCAAGAAGTAACATTACAAAACTACCAGATTATTCCATGATAAACAACTCTTTCAGAAAAGGGGGGAGGAGGGGAATGTTGGGGATTTTTGTTTGTTTGTTCCCCCCCACACTTTTCTTTTAAATCCTACATTGGAAAATTAGCTGGCAATTCAAGGTGATAATGATTATATACTGAACACCCTCAACCAATTCAGTACTACTTGTTGTCTTATAAAAAGCATTCTTGACCTACTCAAAGAAAATATATTCAAGTGAAAGGCTAATGAGTCAGAGGCATGAATACAACCTTTCAAAAGCATTTTTTTCAAAACTATTGAAAGTACACAAAAACCTCAGCAAAAATGTTTTCACACAGAGTAGAAAACATCACTTACCACATGTTGAATCGGTCAAGTTGATAAACAAGGCATGATATTCAACACACAAGTCAAAATACATGTTGAGAACTTTAATCAAATTATAGACTTCTTTGAAGTCTACCATCATGTCTACACTAGACTTTTCAAATGTCTTGGGATTTGTTAGGTAATGCAAACTTCATGCATTTAATTTACTCCTTAGGCTAGACAAGGCCTTAGAAGCAATCATTTGAGATTAGCTTTGAGACATACTGTCAGAGTATCATTCAGGAGTTTATATTGTCCTTGCTTTATGTTGTGATCTGTAATTTTGATCAGCCTTCAGTCTCCACTACCAAAAGTGATATTCATGATACAAGGTGACTTAAAGTACACTTGGTAACACTAGCTGTCACACACAATGAAGTAAAATGTAGCTTTGCAGATACACTCGTACATAGTAAACAAATTGAGGCTAAGGAAATGAAATTGATAGAATATACTTCAAACACTGCATTTATTACAAAGGTGCATAGAGTTTATGCTATTTCTTTTGAATACTTACATTTAAACTACAAACAACATACAAAGCTAGGTTACAGTATGTAATAAAATCAACAATGATTATCTAGTAAATTCAGTACAACAGAATATTCTACTGTATTTAATTTCACAAAACATTTCTGAAACAAAGGCACTTACAGAATTAAAAAAAATTTAACATATACTCTTTCAACATTTAAAATTTTAATTCCATTCCCCCTCCCCTACGGCACTGTGGATAACTAGTTTGACATGAAGGCAATAGCTACTTGGACTGACACATCAGTAGTGCTTAAACTAAAAGTTTATGGATCAACTTCTCCATCTTTTCTATAACCATCCCATTTTCTTAACTATATGAAAACAAGTTCAATAGGTTGCATGACAAGAACTAAATAAAATTTGGTCCTACGCCTTATTGTTGATGATGATTAATACACTAACAATAAGAAAAGATCTGATTAAGTGCTCCAATTATGAAGGGAGGTAAGTGGACCATTTTCTCTTCTTTCAACAAGTTTTGTAACTGAAGTAGTCATACTACTACTAAGTAGTTCCCGGTATATTAATGATTCATCTCTTCACTTGTATATAGTTATCATTAGCATACGTTCACTGAAGGAAAGGTGTAGGTTTTCAGGCTCCTTAACCCTATCCCTCATCTCCTCCCACCACTCCACATACAGTGGTGTTCAGGGCAATTTATTTGGTCTGTACAACATCTACACCAAAACTTCAGATTTGGGGACCTCTGTTATTGTTGCCACTTTACTTTCCTACTGTCTTTTCCTTAGGGATGATGGCAGATGACTGAGCCAACTTCTCATGAAACTCCAGATTTTCCTTTCATAACCAAAACATAACCCCACTAACACTGCCACGAACTGTAAGCTTTGTCACATCAGATTGAGGAAAGGAAGAGTGGTGCAGAGTAACCGCCTCATGAAGCCCAACACTAGAATGCTGTACCTGTGCTCTGAAAGCTGCACGGCAGCTGTGCTCGCTGGCTGCATCTCACCGACCAGACTCCGTCCAGGCAGCTGGCTAACAAAGGTGATGGAATAGTCTCTGGCTCTCCTTCTATATGAATAAACACACAGGGGTAGGATCTATAGCAAGGGAATAATTTCTGCAGTTATTCAGTGCCCTCCCACACATAAAAATTCCAGATTTCTAGGGAAACACTTCATCCTCCATAGAGGAGAGACTGTCCATTTTTGGTTGTTCTCACATAACTTCTAACAGTGTAATGAAGCATTGCCCAATCTTGCAGCTTACAAGGCAGGAAAGAGGAGGAACACACAGACACAGGGCATGCATGCGCTGTGAGTGCTTCTTGGCACCATTTCACGCTATTAACGGCAACGCTCTTAGAGAGGTGTAATAGAGGGGCATAGGTTGTCATGAATCCCAATGCTGAAAAATTTCTACAAGTGTCTTGTAAATGTCCTGAAGACTTTCTTGAAAAAAGAATTGAAATAACCCAGAAATAGACTAAAAAATCAGGAAGAGACATGAGGTTGCCTTTGACAGCAGCAGTTTCCATCCATCATATGAGGTAAAACAATGCCACCATCAACGTTTTTCAAACAGTAATATATCTCAAATGTAGAATCGCAGGACAAATGGCTTAATGGCCTCTCTAAAAAAGTAAAATCAATGTATGAGATGTCAAAATTATTTCACTAATTATGTCACAGTGATACATACAGACTAGATAGCTCCACTGAGGAATAACAACTTGTATTTCAATGTTAGAAAAGATAGAATTGTAGAGGACACTAAAACAAAATAAATCATGATTCGTTTGATCAATACAAGGTGTATAGAGCCAAAAGCCTTGCAAACACTGGTAATAGTCATGAGGATGTCTCAAGACATTTCATGACTGCAAGCACTACCTTCTTGAAAACACGTTACCTCGCTGTGACCAAATCCTACCACTCTTCCTTTTCTTGACTTCTTGTTTTCTGCTCAGCTTTTTGAAGATAAAAGGGAGGTGTAATCTCTACTGTGTGTTGGGCTGAGATTTCTCATACCCCCTGCATATTATTCTTCAAACACAGACTGAGTTTATACAGATCTATCATTCCTATGTTCCTGCCATCTACAGTTCCCACTAGAGAGAGACAGTGACAAACCCTAAGCATTTAAAAACCCCAATCTATTTCTGACATCCCATCTCTCCTGCAGAATAACTCATCAACAACATATGACTTAAGTAAGCTTGTCCAATAATATTTGGACAATAAATACTTGTCCAATAATTTTTATGAAGAATTCTCACATTTTCAGCTTTTGATCTATTTGTTCTACGAAGTGGCAGGGAGTTTGGTTTTGTTGTTAATTCCTAGCTATAAATTAAAATGGCCTGAGAAAACACCCAATGAAGGCACAGTTTTTAAGCCTTAAAATTGGGAAAGAAAACAAGGAAATTATCAACTCATGCTATTTAGCACAGAAAAATGCAACTAGTCCAAAGACAACTAAACGTGGTTTGCTACCCCTTACTGAAGGCAAATGTGTTTCAAAGAAGAAAATTCCCTTTTGAATGGTAAATGAAATGTATTACACTGTAGCTTACCTAACAATAGTAGCTTCAAAACAGGCAGAACATACATGACATATATCAGGTAGTTTCTTAGAGATTAAGTTTTTTTATGTTTTAATACTGTGCAAAAGATTGCTACAGCTTTGGGTGTTTGATAATGCTCATATTAGACCATTCCTTCCAAAATTATTGCACAGCAAACATTATTGTGGTTCTTATTTCTGAAGTACTCCTTCTTCATGCTTTTCTCATTGTATATAGAACAAAATCTCTTTTTGTATTTGCTTGAGGTATAAATTAACAACTTCTGCAAGAAAAATACTCCTTCTTCATACTTGAAGCATTTAAAAAAAAAAGATACTGAATTAACTTTCACTTTACTTAGACAAAAGATTGCTGTCTTCCAGAAAAATATACTACAGTTGGACAGTGTAAACAGCACAAATTATACTTTAAAAAGTTTTGTATGCAGAAGCTTAGTAGAAGATCTTTTCAATAGGTGGGCTTCTGAGGATCCACATAAGCAGGGTTGTAAGGGGGCTGGCTGATTGGGTAAGGTGCTCCAGCACCAGCTGCAAAAGCAAAAACACAAGAAAAAACAGATTTATAAAATCTACATTCTGAATTCTACATCTGTAATGGCAACTTCTGTTTTGAGCACACAATTAAGAGGTTCAACTTATCTAGCATTTTAATTGGACTTGAGAACAGTTTGTGCTAACTCATAAAGCATCTGTATTTCAAAAGTAAGATCACAAAAAACGTTCTTGTGTTTTGGGTTTGTTTTTTTTTTTTTTGATGCTTGAGTGTACATGTGTATTATGGCAGCCACAAGCACATGGTTAGCCTTCAGGGGAGAACAGTCTAAAAAAGAGGAACAGATCTGGGCCAAAACAACAGCCAGTGGAAGTCAGAGATGCACAAACAACAGGATATACCTGATAGTATGCTGAGAAGTGAAAATAAACCACTGGGCAAAACAAAAAGGACTAGAGAAAGCATCTTATGATTCCTTCAGGGAAAATGCTTTCCTGGTAAGTGTCACAGAGTTAATTAAAAAATTAAAGGGAAAAAAGTATCCCACCACTACCAAGCACATTAAAGAGTTTGACTTATATACTAGATGTATATCACTCAGAAGATATCCTTATTTTCTAGTATTCTGAGACAAGCTGCTCGCAAGCAGCACCTTCATTTTCAGGTCTGTCAAATAGCTCAAGTTAGTTCAAATAACGCAGCACCTGATCAGATCCCTGGAACGTGTAAGTGTGGTTATCTTTCACTGATCTTGTAAAGTGAGTGGGTTTGGCTCCTGGGTGACAGAGCAGGTATTCTCTCCCTTGCATGTGACCTAATTAAGAGACTGCCCCTTGCTTAATAGACAAGAGAAATAAAGGAAAGAGCTCTCATTTTGAGGCATTCTCAGCTGGCAACGTGAAAAGTGCTTTGAGATTTTCCCAGAAAAAAAATATTTTAAGAACTAACAAACCAGCAACAGTTTGAGAAACCAGAGAGTAGGAGAAGCAGAGTGACTAGTTTATTGGCTCCCTCACATGATAAAGCAGCAGCCAAAGCACTTTGGGGTAATCCCATAAAACCTACAGCTTCTTCAGAGTTTACAGCAGAAAAATAAAGTCAACAGGCCTGCCAAGTCAGTATTTTTACATGTGGGACTGGTTTGCACATTGTTAATGTACAATTTCTAACTGGTTTACAAATGCCTAAGACCATGAACAGACATTTTATATTTGAGTTGTCATGAAAGAGTTACTTTCTAAGGGCATTATCTACTATTCAGGACTATACTTTGCTTGTTACTTAGAAGGATGAACAGTGTGATTTGTAAGAGGGCTCGAAGATCCTAGGACAGATAACAGCCTAGTCTTGGCCTCTCTGAACAGCCAGGAGTCAATTGTTCAGAGAACAGCTATTACCAGCAGAAGTGGGAATTAGTAATAGCAACAATAAAGCTGTATGAAAACAATGCTGTGAAAGAAGGAAAGCAGAAGAAAAAAAAAGATTCCGATAATTCTAACTGCTAGTCACCAGCAAACTTGGCTGAAGTTGATCAGAGACTTGTTATTCTATAAACATAGAATATATGTTTATAGAACACAGCAATGAACTAGTAGAAAATGCCATCTGTGTATAGATTAAAACATCTAGCAAATATTAGATTAGAAAGGGTATGTATAGTAGTTGGATGTTTCTACATATGTTAATTGGACTTCAATTTCAATATGAAATTTCAACTGAATTAGTAAAACATTCTACTGGATCCAGTGATAGTCCCACATACTGCCAAACTTTGCCAATACAGCTCCAGCTACATCTCCTCTTGCAATGCTTAACATAAAAATGGTGATGGGGAAACTTCAGCAAGGGTGAATTACAGCATCCACCATCACTTGAGTTTTACATAATTTGTTTACATTTACATTAATAGTCACAGAAAATAATAAATGTAAATAATACAAGATTGGCTCCAATGCAACTGTCTCTTTAGCTATTTAAGAGATAAAGAAACACTCAGCATTGCCTTACCTGCCACTGTTTCGTGATAAGCTGGGGGTCCTGACGGCTGCATGGGGTAAGGGGGAGGATACTGTGCAGGGTACGGTGCTACCGGCATTCCCGGTTGTGGCTGGATAGCCACAGGCTGATATCCTTGATATGGGGCGACTGGGTAGTGGGGTGGCACTCCCTGTTGTTGGGGATAGGGAGCGTGAACCACTGTAGTGGAAGCAGTGGTGGTCACAACAGCTACAAACAAGCAAAAGGAACATGGTTAGTGCTGGTGGTTCTAGATCACCTGGGACAGCCAACAACAGTAATGTAAAAAACATTCTCTCTTAAGATCAATTTCTCACTTCAAAATCTGGGTGATTTCATTTTCAAAGTTTCACAAAAGATTTTGAAAAGTATGCCTCTAAATATCCTTCCATTGATCTCAGTGGTAATGAGAGCCTTCACACACTGGGATAGGAGCCAACTTACCTCCTTGTTTCCCAACCACAAAGAGCAAAGAATTTTTTTCTTGGACTCTTCAAAAACCAGGAACTCAACCCTGCAGCCAAGTTATCTATCATTTGGTATGAGACTGGAAAAACTGCTCATTTTTAAATGTTATCTGCTTTTAAGGATTAAGGTGATAAAGATCTCCTTTATTAGATAAGGAGCCTCCTACCATGATTGCCCAAATGAGTTTCCTTTTGTACGTTGTCTACACACTAATACATCCATGTGTTAGTATGTCTTTCTCTAAATAAGTCAGAAAGGCAAATACACATTAAGTCATCGATTTTTGTAGAGGCTGATGTTGGATCATTGGTTCATATCTCTTATTGGAATAAGGGAGTATTAAAACTTTCTAATAAATGGCAATGATTCATTTTCAAGATCTTCTTCCTCTTTATGCTACAATTATAGACTTTGCTCAAGATTGCACTGTTGCAGTCCTGGGCCTTTGGTGTATTTTTCAGGTATATTTTTAAGAGACTGGGAAAAATTCAAAATTTCATTCTATCCCCTGCTTACCTAAACCAACCCCCCCCCCCCCCCAATTCACATACTGGGGGGATGGGGAAAGAGAACTTCTAAATGCTTAGAAAATATTCCAAAACATCTCTCTGCAACTTCACATTCTGAAGCAGCTTAAATGCTTTTTTTTTATGTTTAGGTATTGCAACTTTTGTAGCAGAGACGTAAGGCAGGTTATTTTCACCTTTTACAGGAACACAATTTTCTCGTGGGGGTGGGGGGGGTAGTAAGTCTTGTTCAAAAATGTGAAAAAGAAAGTAAGTATACAGGTACTTACGCCGTGGTCTTCGACAGGCTTTATACAAACAGCAACACGAACAGGTGAGGCACAGAATAATGGTAACTATAATCACTGCACAAACAGTAATTCCAATCGCAACAAGCGTTCCAAAACTGCAAGAAAGATACCACCAGAAGTAGTAAGAGTCTTTCACACAAATTTATTCCTCTTTAACCTAACCTAATCTTCTGTAGCAAACACATTGCTGCTCCTCAAGTGTTACTCTTACTACTTCATGCATTTGAGTAAGAAACAACTGTCAAATGCAGTGCTACGTGAGGTCAGGTCTGCTAAATCAAGGGAAGCTGACCAACCGCTATCAAGGAGCACGCTCTCCTGTACATGAAAAGGACCCAACGTGAGTCTTTGGTCCCTCTCATTCTAGTGTGACTGCAATTCTTGTTATTTTAGTGCCACTGTGTGGCCCTTTATGTATTCCAGGTTACAGCGATAAGGTTTCAAAATCACTAGTTTGATGACTTAATTTTCCAAGCATTACTTGACTGCTCTGAACACACAGGTAGGCATGCCTGAAATGAAGCACCCCAGACTTTGGGGTGAGAGCAAGTTCTTTGCACAGTTGTAAGACCTCCCAGGCCCAATCTCGAGACAATCTCGGTACTGAGCAGACCTCTCCATGCTGGAGATCATTGGCATTTGTAAACAAACAGTTGTCTTAGAAACCATGTTTCACATGGTTTGGAAGATCTGAAATTCTGCCAACTTTACGGCAACAGCAAGTATGTTGTACTACCTTATGGGAGACAGAAACACTGCCTAAACCACCAAAACCTAGTACAGAAAGGCCAAAGATTATACCAGCTTTAACCTCTGTGATGAGTACCAAATGATGGAGGCAGATGTAAAGCTTCCAGAGATGACTCTTTGTAAGTTCTGTTTACCACACAGGGAAGAAAGAGTAACACTGTAAAGCATTAAATGCGCAGTGACAATTCCCTTTTAAGTGTTAATTCACATGATCCGTTTCCTACTGTCTGAAATCAGTAAAGCTCTTCTTCCATAAAAGCCAAAGTCTCCAGCATTCTTATTTCTTAAAAAATGCACCATGCATCAGTTTTGGGAACAATTGCAGGAAGTCAGTTTTAATGAACGACAAGCTCTAAAATAATGAGTAGAGAACTGGTTTCATATCCATCCTGTTTTTGCTTCTTCGTAGAGATTTTGGCTACAGAACTCTAGTTTTTTTCCTGCTCAGTTTCCTGTTAACAGCTTTAAACAAAATGACACATGTCCAGAACCTCCAGCAATTTTCGCTTGGCTACCAAACAGCCATCTAACGTGAAAATTGTTTTTGAGTATCAACAACATTTGAAATGCAAATCGCTCTATCCCTAGCCCAAATTTGGAAGACCTCACCTCTGTCTTCTAGAGCAACTTAACCCTCAGTAAGCTGGACACTGAACATAAGCATTGACAAATAAAACAGGTTCAATTTAAAATGCATTTTTTTTCCCCTAAGAGAGGTTCCATCAATTTCATTCTGTTTCTGCAACAGCTATAAGAAAAAGCTTAGGTCAAATCTCTTTCAAGAATCCGAGCAACAATTTTATCTAACTGTATCTAACTTGTGCACTGATTTTGTGAAGTACTAAATATTACACTATAGATTTACTCCTCGAGTACTAAATCTAATACTGTGGATTGCCTACGGTCACTGCACCTAAGCATTTACATTTAAAACAGGAAGCAGGAACTGCTGCAGCCTCCTTTAGTCACAGAAGTTGTGTCAGGAACACTGCCAGGAAAGCAAACAGATGATTGCAACACAGCTACAAAATGTAAAGATGCATGCATGCTTTGTCACATTTATTTGCACCCTTACAGAATGTTTTTCATATGCTGACTTGCACATGCAAAGGCATTCCTAACCATGCCACTTTTAAGTGCTCTCCCCATCCTCAGGAGCATTAGTTTCACTTCAGCACAGTAAGTTCACAGCCAGCTCATCTCCATCCAAAAATCCCATTTCTTTCAAGCCTGGTATAAAAAGGAAGATACAAATGCAATTTCAAGGGGCGGGGAATAGAGAAACATACACAATGATACCACATCCTGAAACACAGGCTGCCTCCTTTCCATGAGGCCAACAGCAAATATACATCAAGTTAGTTTGAAAACGCAAGCTTAATACTTGTGTATGCAGAAATGGATCAGATCTGAGAGTGACCTGTAGAATTTAGATTAACTATACAGGGTCCTTACTAGATACTCATTATATAAATTAATATATACGCTGGAGAAGAAAGAGAGAAGTGTGCACAATGGATTCATACATTAGACTTAACCATCTTGATTGCAATGTTCACAAGAAACAGCATGAATGCCTGTGACAAACTACAAAAACCTCTAGAAACTGCAGGATGACAAACATTAACTACAATTACTGCTACTTGTGGAGTGCCAACAGCATTTTCCTTGCTCTTGTTCCCACTTCTGCATCAACCCTGAGAAAGCTCTCTCACTAGGGAAGTTAACATTCCCATTACACACAATTACTACCAAGCAACTTTAGCAGAGACAACAGAAAAGTGTCTTCTAGGTTCTTCCTTGGGCTTTTTCCCCAGCAGAGAAGGAAAAAAAAAAAACCCCAAACTTTTTTTGCTAGTGAACTATGCTAAGGAAAGAAATTCATGTGTCAAGGAAAGAGATTAGGCCTGACAAAGACAACTAAAATTCTTCATTTCTACAGACAATAAACCTCTGAACTTTAGCAAAGGCTGGGCAAAACCAAAGAAACCTAAGAAATGGAGAAAACAGACAAAGTAGAGAAACATCTACTCATCATAAATAAACTAGCACAGCAGGAAACTGGCAGAGAGCCCTTCTCTTTCACGACCAAATTCAGTTCTGATATGACAAGAGAGAAAACAGCACAAGCCCATCTGCAGCCAAGCTGGCCACCAACAGATAAACATTGGTCAGTTTGAAGCATGGACTCCATATGCTTATTTTTAATTACAGTTTTCTGCTCACTGAAGCACATATCTCACTGCGTATTTACTACCTCTAATAAGGAAAGAGACAAAAGCAAAGCTCAGGGGAAAAAAAACCCTACCATATCCTTATTTTCACCAAGTTGTTAGAGACACCTTGTGCATTTTCATCATTTGTCTGCATCTTTGCTAAAAGGACACGACCACAGCATGATGACATTTTGCATACATCTTTTAAAGAGCTAAATGGAGACATTTAAAGTACAGGTGTGTCAGGTGTATACACTTTAGAGGGCTGTTCTGTATTTGTGTGTGTAAACACTGTGATTCAGTTCTACCCACTGAAATACTGTGTCATTACTACAGACCAAAATTACAAGCCTTCAGAAACAGCCCAGTGAGTGAAATAACAGCCAGGAGTTAGTTCTTCCCAGAGTTTTCTAAGGAGTGTACACATCTGGATTACTGTAGGCATTTTTATCACCTATGTTACAGCAGAAGCATAATTCTCCTGCCAGTGCTTGGGCTCATGCAGACTAACGTCTTGAAACAGCAGAAGGTAGCATGACATATACAGAAAACAAAACAGTATGTGCCATGAACTTGCAACTTGCAGCATCAACACCCTCTTAAACACTGGAGCTCTTAAAAAATATTTTTTTTTCTAACGATTTGTTGATAATCAAAACTTTTGGAATATCTGAATGGTCAGGCACTATCTTATTGTAATAATGTCTGTCCTTTTACTGCCCAAGGAGTACTGCCCTGAGCACTTCTTCCTGAACATTCAGTAATATTCCACTAGTAAAACTACTGAAAAAATCCTGCTAGTGAAACTACTGAAAAAATACCACTAGTAAAACTACTGAAAAAAGTGCAGGAAGGCTACCACTAATAGATGTTACTTAAGTGAGGCCAGAATGGTGCTCAGCATACTTTACTCAGTGAACTATCTAAGCTGCAGGACACAAGATATCCACTGTATAAAGACTCTTGCAGTGTGCCAACTCCAGAAAGCCTATACTCCTTTCTTAAACAAAACTACTGCTTCATTCAATTGCTTTCACTTGATGAATCTGTCTAAAAGGACTCTGAAAATATTTGGAAAAAAATACATTCGCATTAAATGATAGTTTTATTACCAGCTGTTAGCATTATACATAAATGAAAAAGATTAGGCATGAGGAAATTAAACAAAAAACAAACCAAAACACACACCTTACCCCCTGCATTCTGCAAACAAATGTCAGACTGCAGAAATCAGGGCGGCCATAGCACCAGATCAGAATGCTCTGCTGGCGTCACGGTTTGAACACGAGTTTCCAGAGTCCCACATTATATATACACCATAGTCTCTAAATAAAGCACACACTGTTATAAACAGCTTGAGCTCATTCACTGCCATTTCCTGCTTCTTTCTCTTCACATAAAAGCTAACTTTTGCCAATAATTAGAAAACAAAATTGAGAGCAAAACCAAACCTAATAGCAGTTTTACTGCAGCAATGATAAACTGCAACTTCTCATAAAATACATGGGAAAGTAAATATGAAGAGACGACTCCTTGCCCTTTCCTACCGCCACCTCTCTCCTTCCTTGCCCTAACTCCACTTCTACCCCTATTCTGTCACCTTTGGCAAGCACTAAATTTTATGTGCAATGAGCATAGCTCGCAGACTCACCTTACATATTTTGAATAATTAGACAACTTTAAAGGTATCAGTTCACATAAAGGGAGTTATGTGCTTAGCGCCTGTTTTACCCCTTTTGGTACTGAATGAGATGCAATGGACATATTAAAAAGTCAAACCAAGGATCTAAATAGTACTATTTGTAGAAGTTAATTCTCAAGGCAGTTGTTCATATCGGATATCTCAATCTTGAACACTGTCAACTGGAAAAATAACATAAAATGCTTTGAGTGTATTTAAGGCCTTTTAAAATATCCAAGTTTCAATTCCAGCAACGTATTTTTAAACCTCCTTAATAGTTTGAATCACTTAAGTTGGGACATTTGGACATCTGCTGTAAAGAAAGTTTTTGCATATCTATGTATTCATGACAATGGGACACACTGCAACTTTTGTCTTTAAAAAAGAAAAAATACCCAAATGAACAACAACGAGACCACCTAGTTCTGAAAAATTACTTTAAGCACCTATTTATTTCGCAAGTTTTAATCTGTTCCAGGATTTGTTGCATGCTACAAGAAACATGTTGGCAGGGCCCTTTTCAAAGGCACGGCCGATTTTAAAAACAAACATTTACAAGTACTGAGTTACGGCTGTAACACAGGGTGGTCTGGAAAGACTTCAGAAGATAATTTAAGCCATTCCTAAAAGTCTAAAAAAAAAAAAAGAATATACACATATTGTTCTTTACTGCTCCAGAACAGGATACAGTTCCCAGAAATGTGACAGAATGGTAAATGTCCAGACTTGCACTGACTCAGGTTATAAGGCATGACCAAACAGGCGCCTAGACTAAGATGCTTTCCTAAGTTCAATGTTTTAGTAACAACCATACAATGCAACATACTGCCTCCAAAGCTTAGCAGGAAAATAAAGGACAAACTTTAAAAAAAAAAAAAAAAAAAGATAAAGCAATATGACTTCCCAAGAGTCTTTCAGAGGGATTAGTTTTTACAACTTTACAAACAACACACTTCCTCAGTTTAGTATTTTAGCATGAAGATTCAAAACATAAGAACCAAATTGCTAGGGACTCAAAAAAACATTTACTATTACACAAAAAGTAAACTTCTGTGAGGTTAATACTCACAGGAAAACATTAGCATGACTTTAACAGATAGACTGACCAGCCTATTTTAGCACAGCTGGGTTTTGGCCCACAGGCGCTTCAGCCCGTGCGGACAATCAAAATATACACTGTATAGTTAAGCCTCATAGTCCAGGTGCAATCACACTAATTGCTGGTGTCAGCCATGGCCTGCTCCAGCCATTTTACCCAGGGGCCACCTCCCCAAAACGAGATCTCTACATGATCAAGAAGTGTCTAAGAAACAAGGGTCCAGTGATTCCTGTGGTGGGCCACAGGCAACTTAAGACTCAGACTGAATGGCATGGTTTCACAATTATGAAATCTTGATAGTGTCATAAGACTGGCAGATTTGAGTAACTGCTACGTCATTTTATAAGCTATGTAACACAGTGAAGTGTGGACTGGAACTGTGACATCTGCATTGGTCTTTCAGACAAATGTTAACTCAAGTTAGCACTTGAGAGCATCCCTTCTAGGGTCCTGCCCACGTACAGTTCCTTAACATGAAGAAAATGGTTTCATCTCATTTTGGCTAACCCATCACTGTGGTACCAGCTCAAGTCATCACTAATTGTAAACTGCTGAACTGCTCTAGTGTGGACACAGATTAACTGCCACTGAAAACCACTAAAACTTATCACAACTTTCCATAGTTCTTTCTGGGTACCCCCAAAAAGAAGTAGAGTTCGCACCAGGAGCCCCCTGAAACAATCCCTGGGACACCTCTGCTTACCTGCAGTCTAAACAACCCTGAACTACGTCCCTGAAGTCAGGACAAACCTACACAGCTGAGCACAGCCCAGTGACCCTTAGCATCAGCCAAACCAGCTCTGGCATGAGAACCAATACTAAAGCAACAACAATAATGCCATGGTAAGCCAAGAAGCCCTGCAACTGCAAAAGCGTTACAGAAAAAGAATGCAAGAGTCTTTTGAGAAAAAGTTTGCTAAATATGTACTGAATGGGTCCTTTTTCTATTTGTTCAAATAGGAAGCTGATGTGGGATACTTTAAGCCCAAAATAATAAACTTTAATTTCATACACAAAGACCTACTGGAAGTAAAGTTAATTACTACTTTTTTAAAAGACACTAACTTCTCTATTTTTTCAAGTAACATGTTAACAGCTTTAGCACAACAAGCTCTTCAAGAGCCTATGTGAGAAAGTGGCAGGGAGGGAACTTCCTGGAGTTTGTGGTTTTACTCAGACATCCAACACCCGGATCCAACAGGTTATTATGGAAGATGTATACAAGCATCTCTTCTTGATCTAGTAACAGTTCACTTGTACTAAATATGTCTATTTACATAAATTCCTTTGTAATGCATGCTAAAAATACAATTTTCCAGGGAAGTTTCCCAGGAAATCTACTATTGTCTACTTTGTAGACATTTGAGAATAATTGTTGTAGGTAACTGGCACACTAAAAATATGCATGTAACAAGAAGGGGAAAAGTCAGAGCTGCATTCAGAGGGACTAAAGTCTTTCATCAACAGTGCAAGAATTAACACTGCAGCTTCATGCAGGTCACAAGACAATTTCAGACAAGTCCATTGGACCCTCAGCATAAAAACTGTCCTTAAACACAATACAAAGCACTTACTTCTACAGACAATAAATTTAAAATGCTCCTTTAGTGGCAAAAAGAGAATGTAGATTGATTACAGGCACAGATATTTAAGGCAAACAAGGTAAGTCAGTTTGCCTCCTTTCGTTAGGGTCCCAGTTCAACGATACAGGATGTTACCCCCACCCTAATTAAAATTTGGGACCAACATAAAGGCAATGGGAGGTATTTTTCTGAAATGGTTAACTGAATTAATAGAACAAGTTTGACTGAAAAAATTAAGTACCACAGAAAATTTTCCCCACATAAACAACAACTGCAATACTACAAATTTGCTACTGCCAAAACCATACTAATTCTAGAAAGCAGATTTAAGCAACTAATTAGAAACTGACTTGGCTAAAGAGTTAAAGTTTTAAATAAAATAAAATAAAAATTAAAAAAGGGTTTTTTTTCTGGCAAATTGCAACCCGGTGTATGACTTGCCAAACACACTGAAACTGCAATCAAAGGAAGTTTAGACTAGGTTACACCCACCAGCTTCGCTTACCGTACACCCAGCTCTTACATGAAACACGCCTTTTTCTCTACCCACGTTACTCATATGTCACTACATATATGTCGTGGTTTAACCTGAGCCAGCAACTATTATTAGAAATTAACTGCCGAAAACCAGGACAGTATATAAAAGTTAGAAACACTGTGTTCAGGCAGGAGCAAAGTTTGAATTAGGTAAATTAATTATCGTATGCTACCATGAACTGACACGCTGCTTCACTCTCCCTCTCTTTGGGAGAAGTATTACTCATCCAGCACAATGAGGATCATCAAGGAAAATCTATCACTGCACAAATAAGAACAGACCTCTGCAGTAGAGGTCACATCTGGCCAACCACTACTTCTCCTTTTAAATGGTATTCATCATTAACAAGAGTTTCGTAAGAAAAGCCACAGAAGTGACTCTGATGACTGGTTCCTTCCATAACTTAAAAAAATAGAGGTTTTTAAGATTCCCTCTCAGTGGAATTGAGAGCCAGAGATCACGCTAACAAACACGGAGAGGATTATCACATTAAAAATGAATGGTATAAAATGTTTTTAATAAAAATAGACTTTGTCAAAAGACCAATCTCTGTACAATTGCAAATTTCCTGAAATTAAACTAATTCGTTCATTTCACAGAAGACACTACAACTGCAGTTTTAAAAGGCTAGGCAATTTAAGGACATTCTCCTCCTCCCATTACAATACATCTATTCTCCTCTTCCCACAATACATCTACAACACAATCTATTGCAAATACATCTGGCTATACCTCAGGCCATGGCTATTTTATGGAAGTATATGAAATGGCAGAGCTGGAGCCAGCTTTGGAACCCACATGCTCAAACTTTCATAGATCCTACTAAATAACAATCATGGTCTTTTAACCGTGTTTTCAAGGAAGGATTCTCTGTTTCTCAGGCTACAGGATCCTTCTCTGAGGGTTACCTGCCTGGGGCTGCTTTGACAAGCTCTCTCCAGAGTCAACCTGTATGTTAAAAATTTAGTGTTTTCAGAGTTACGCTGTGTAGAGGCACAGCAAAGCCCACAGAGTTAGAAGAGGGAACACTCTACCCTAGTAAGTATATACAGTCAATGAAGCACACACCCACAGAAAAATGAACTCCTGAATGTAATCCAAGTGATTAATCTTACTGTGCCTTTGCATGTTTAGGCCAGGTTGTCTTTGTTTTTGCCATGAAACAGTCTTCTGTAGTTAGAAGAGCATGCTAACCCAACCGTGCACATCTGCCTCTTGAGCCAGGACAGCATTTTTCAATCTCTCCTTCCATCTTGGTTTCAGAGTAAATGAACCTGCATGAGCATTAAGCCCGCTGCCTGAAGCAGGCAGCTGAGAAATCATTAATGGCAACTCACAACTGCTTTGTCAGCTTTAAGTAGCTTCTTCACTGAGAATACAGCGAACACAAAACCAAACGCTCTGTTACGAGCGTTATTGTAACACAAGTTACAATTACGAATTGTGCAAGCTTGTATTTACTTTTCAGGCTAGTAAAAAAACCACAGAACAATTTTTTACATAGCTTCAAATCCAAATCTCAATTGTTTCTACACAAGAAGCTTACATTCCTTGGTGAGATTAGCCTGTGTCTGAAAGCAAGCCTTACAGAAAGGGCTCTGTATGCAGTTTAACTCATTTACTACAGAAAATATTGAGCACCAGTACTGGAAAAGAAATCCTCTGCTCATTAACTAGAGACTGCTTCCATTTCTAGAAGTTCTTTTCCAATGAATAATCTTCCTAATTTATTTTCTTATCATCGGCAGCCTATTACAGATGCTGGAGCATCCAAATACAGCGTAAAGTGTGAACTGAAGTCTCTGACAGTGATGGGGAACAGAAGGAGAAATGGGATGTAGTTCAACATCACAGTATTTTTTACGTTGTCTATGGAGAAAGCATATGCTTAAAAACATCTAAATTGAGAGACAGCAAATTAGGGTAATCACATCTTCCACAGTTAGAAATTTACTGGTTTTGCCAATTTATGCATGTAGCAGATTGCAGATGCTGCATTTCAATCAAAGGCAGGCAGAATGACATGGATTTTCCCAATTTCTCAACAGGAGAACCAAGTCACAAGACAACACACTGATGAGCCCATGACAAAACCAGACTGGGGATGCACTCATTCGAAGAAGGCTGTCCTGTCTCTGCCAGCTGAGGCTTCCCAGGAAGACTGTCATTCTGCCTCCCTCTTCTCATCACATCAGGATGAACAGCCTTTTCTCAAGCATTACTGTATCTGTTACACAATCTGCTGTAACTTCAAGGCTGAAATTAATTCAGAAACAGAGTCCAATTAACTGTGTACAAAGACAATTTGAAGTTTTGTTTCCATTTAGAAAGACTGGTATCAGCTGTCCCAACTACATTATTTTCTTCTGTAACTCTGATACAGATGTTCTGAATTGCTCCACCTCCTTAAACACTCAAATACTTCACAATTAGTTGAATTGTGGATGTGAGTCATCTAATTTCCTTTTCCAGTAAGGGTCACTATTGGAAAATTGGCATACCAAGGCTAAATAACCATGTTACCAGTGCAAATTTTGACAACTGTTCCAGTGAATCAGTGCTCTGCTTTTTGCACTGGTTCTTAAAGCAATACTACTACGTACTGCAGAATGAAAGGGGAAAAACAACTAAATTAAACTTACTACTCACAATCCATCTTTGAAACCAGAGCAAAACAGGGGAAAATTCAGTAATCCAATTAAAAGGGGGGGGGGGGGGGGAGAAACCAGCAAGATTCATTTTACAATCAATACTCGTAGTAAATCCTTGCTACAATGCATTCACTAGCAGCAAAAATTGTAAAAATTGTGTATGGTCATTTTACATTCAAGGAAAAATGGTGGCAAATTTAACAAGGTTAGTGGTATGAAACCTATGCCTACACTCTGACCTAAAGATCCAAATGATCTTTAAGGCTTGATCAACAGTGGAAAAAGCCTCAATCTGAGTTAATGCCTACTTTTATACTTTTCCTGAAATGCTTACATTTGCTTCCAAATGCAAGTGTTCTGGGAAGCACAATGCTTCCAAGCACTTGAAAGTACATTATTAAGACGCTCCAAAGGAATGTCATTTATTGTCTTTAAAATGTCCAAAAGAAGATTATAGGACATGAACTGCCTGCACTGTGCGCTGCACTTAATAGGGTTGCCCAAAGCGTCTCGCACCCCTGCCTCAACAGCACTTGATACTCAATATTAAATACTGAAAGATATTAACATTAAAGGATACTAATAAAAAGAAACCTACTAAAAACCTGGTGCTTTGTTTGTACTTCTGCAGAAGACCTCAGAATAAACACAGCAAAAAAAGCAAAAGCACAAGCAAACTAAAAACTCAGCTAGACAAGACTAGGAAGAACATACATACCACCACTAACCCTTCCCTAACACTGTCCCGTAGAATTAGAGAGTAACTGTGGCAGGTTTTCCAAGCAGGGAGAAGAGAGACCCCAGCTCACTCAGCCCAGTGGCAAGTCCACACGCAGTTTGTGACAAACCCTCAGAGAGGTGAAATTCTCTTAAAAAGTCAGGATTTATGAGCAAGGCGAGAGAGAATAGTAACTTGATCTAGGAATAAGCCCGATGCGAGAATGAGGAACTAAATGCTTCCTGACCCTTTAATGCCAGGAAACCATCACCTCCTTTTTTGAAGGGCAGTGTCAAAGGTAGTATTTGCAACTCATGAGAAAGAACAGGGCACTAAAGGAAGTTGCCCTTTGTTGCCTCTCCTCCTATTATAAACTGTTCAAAGACTATGCTCACCTTGCTGGGAGATACAAAGAAATATCTCAACTGACATCAGCCCTCCTCTCCACACAGTGAAGTATTAAATAAACATAGTCATCAAGAAACAATGTAAAACTTGTCTTTTAAAAGAAATTAGAGTGGAGCAAGAGGGTGGAGTATACCTTGCAGGCAGAAACCAGGGACAACTCTTCCAGAAGGAATACAGCTTACTGCGTGGTTAAAAAACAAAAACCCACCCAAAAACCCCAGCACACACCACACAAAAACCTGGGCAGAGTCTGTAATGAAACAGAAACCTACTCCGTGTCCCACTGACTGCAGTCACAGAAAGTCCTACTCACTTCCATTCCCGATGTTGAAACACCCTAAATCGGACACCCAAAGTCATTAGCCACTTTGGAAAGTTATGGGCTGTGGTTTTCCTCTGGAGTTACAACCGGGTGGCTTTTCAAGGGTGATATTTCTGTGAATAATTACCATCTTTCTATTAAAATTGCCTAACCAGAAAGTAAGCTTGATGTTAAGTCTGTGCAAAGGCCTAACACATTAATTTTTCAAAGCTGTAAAAAAGGAAAAAAGAGAAGTCACTAATGACCCATTTTCTCAAGGTGAGACATCAATGATTCTCTTTTTAGATATTCCATAGTTAAAAACAAAGATAATTAAAGCAACTTAGCTGCTACTTCCTAAATGTTTTCTGTCATTTACAAATGCAAGGTTACAATTCCTTTAGCAATTGTGCTGGGCTTTTTTGGTTTTGTTTGTTTTTTAGAAGACTATATTCTTTCATTTTCTGTACTTTTCAGTAACTGTGCTTGTCGGCATGGAAAAAAAGGTATTTATTACATTGTTTATATTTAACCTTTATTACTCCAACAGATTCAATATCTCTGCAGCCCCAAAGATGTGGAAGTTTTTTTTCTGTCTTTCAACTAAAAATGCATCAAGAGTGAACACTGACTGCAAGATGAGGCTCACACCTGCTTTACTTGAACCACGCATTTGAAGATAGGCAAGACGGGTCCATCAGCCTAGCAGAGAAGAAGGGGCATCCCTCCTCCAAAACATTTGTTACGTCAAGCCTTTCCTTGTGGAAGACTACTGGGTCAAGAGACCAGGGATGCAAGACATCCATTTACGCTCTCCGCATCCACGTCCTGGCGCATACCACGGCAGCGCTACCATTCGGTGCCTCTAGCGAGGCTTCCTTCCTACCGCGTATAGAACGCAGAAAGGTACGCCTATGGGTTATACAACGCGGGGTGCTCCACTCAGCTACGCCAGAGAACGAGCACGGCCCCCGGTACCCGCCGCACCATGCCATTCCCGGGCGGCGGGG
>NW_008825218.1:1389712-1393997 GCF_000699105.1 Pygoscelis adeliae
CCCTCCGCCGGCCGGCCTGCCGCTCCGCCTCTGGCGTCACTGCGCGGCGGAGAGTTCGAGCGCCCCTTCCCTGTGGCCCTGGAAGTATTAATTTTTCAAACTGATGCAGCTGTGTCAAACACTCATCGCTCAGCGTTAACCCTTGGCCTCTCTTCGCAGCCTTCCACGCTGTGCAAAATAGAAACGTTTTACAGCAGGACTCTAGTAATCACCAATATAATGCGTGGCCTTAAATCAATTTATTTTGCCTCAGATTGACACAGAACAAGAAATATTGATAAAAACGAAGTGCAAAAGGAGAGGCTTCAAACAAAAGCGGCTTCTCTCGCTGAGACTACGGACTCAACCTGTCAGTATCGAAGAGTTTAGAGCAAGCGTGCCAATGCTTTAGAGGACAACCTCCCGTTCAGGAATAAGAGTACGGGCTATTACATACAGCGATCTTTACGGTCTAAACGGCACGATCTAGCCTCTTCCTCACGCCTCTGCTTCCTCAGATATTCCAATGTGTACACGGAGTTTGAGTGCTCCACATTCTTAACACACAAATCAGTACTTCTATTTTCACTTTCTATTGGCATGTATTGATTACACAGTGAAGAACCTCTAAATAATTACAACTTTAAAAGCCGAGACTTTGCATGGCTTACCTGGGGCCAGAAGAAATGTAATCATCAGGGTCTGAAAAAAACTGCATGTAATTGACGTCACTTGAGTCAGAGGTCCTGTAGTAAGAGAATTCATCTCAAAAATGGAATTTACAACTTATTCAAGCACCTGGCTAAGTTCCAAATGCTTATGAAAGGTAATGTACACTAAAAAGAGAAAGAGATTAATTTTGTCATCCTCAAAGAAAAATTAAATAGGGTGAAAGTATTTGAAAACGCTCAAGACAACACACACCAGTTCATGCATCAATTTGTCCACCTCATTGTTCCCATTTTACAGGTAAGTTACATGCATTAACGTAGATCCCTGATAGAGCCAGATAGAGAGCTGAAAGGTCCCTTTGTAAGTATTTAACCATTAAACTGTGTATTTTTGTCATTTGATGATAGAATTATAACCTGCTGTATACATCTAGTTTGCCTCGTACCTTCCATCAAGCAGATTACACTTAAACTGTCGTTCTTCATCAAATTTTAAGAACGCATTAGAGCAACAGTATTGATGCATGCAATCTCCACAGCAGAAGTTGGGACAGGATTTTGCAGGTTGTGCCTTGCCATGACGATCAACATATGCCTGACAATCCTCACCCAAAACTGAAAAAAGTTAAAATCCAATAGTTAGTAACTAAAGAAATAATCATATAAAGTCTCTTTCTCAAACTGACCATCTCACCTAAGTTAACATTTAAATATGTTTCAAGTATTTTGGTTAGGTTTTAGAAATCAATTATTTCCTTTAGAGTATAGCAAAGGCAAATACTTACTCCTTGCACACAAAGTATCTCATCTTCGTTAAGTAGCTCTTCCCAACAGTTTACACATACATAAAGGACTAAACTGCATGCAAATATACTTTTGAGATGCTCCGTCTGGTGATACTCTCTTCACCACACCTGCTAGTAGCTACCAAATTACTGTAAAGACTCAAAGAGCAGCATGACTAGCCAGATCTGTTAAAAAACCCACACAAACCCTAAGATCAGTTAGAAGAAAATGTTAAAATTTTCCTAGACATTTGCAGGAAAGATGCAAAAGGCGCAACACAACCGCATTCACTGTAGATTTGAATTTCCATGTGACTTGGTTGTTTCGACCTGTTGCTTTGTTGTTGCTTTGTTTACTTCACGGAAAATCCTAATCCTGTTAATCCATGGCATAAAACACATGTCATAAAACAGATTCCTAGGACTAAAATCGGTCAAGTGGCATGCTCTCACTGCCAGCCTCAACCGGTGCAGCTAGAATGGTATGGAAATGGAGATGTTCATGTACTAGGATGGATTTCCTGGGGGGCATCCCATGCTTTTCAGCATTGCATTGGGCTGATCCATTCCTTAACATACTGGCTGTTTTCTCTCTCTCTCTTTGCCCTTTCAAGCCTGAATGACTGCAATGTAAGAACGGCACATTAAAAGCTTCCAAATGTCACATAAAAATACTTCTCAAAGCTTAAGCAAAAAGCATTTCCCAAGAAGAATCTTTAGCAAGAGTATCATTACAGTTTTCAGTGATAAATGCTGCAGTCAGCTTTTTCTATTCCTCATTTTCCTTCCTATCACATCATCACATATCACATTAACAAGACCTACGCTGATATTTTGCTCCTAAACCACACTCTATCCGAGAAGCTCAAATTACTTCAGGTGTAGTTGTTCAGAGAAAGCAAACAAGAAGAGACAAAGACAACAAATCATGTTCCTTCAGAAGAAAAGTAAGGGGTATTTCCTGGAGTATTTAAACTGATTTTGCCATTTGAAAACTCACTCTTGACTCTCTGGCACCAAGACATACCTGAATATTTCAGCCACCATTAAAAAGAAAAAGTAGAATGTTCCAAGGGTTTAAATGTGGAGGTTCATTAAACACAAGCAAAGAGGTATCAATACCAATACCACAGTACTTCTGCTAATGTGTTTACACATGCTTATGCCTGGTTCACCAAATTTTTCCTCTGCAGACACATAACGTCACCTGACAACTCTCTCTTTCCTGTATCACCAATAAGGAAATGACAGGTAGCTAAACAGATTCCAAAATACCTTGTGAAATTACAAACAAAACAAGGCAACCAACAAAGTTACTCCCTCCATGTCACAATTGCGCTACTGCAGCACAATAAAATAACAACAGAAACCAAAGGTCTAGGCCAGTTCTCAGGTGGCTGAGCTGAGCCAACAAGCGCCGAGCACACCTAAAGAGAAGAATTTGGCTCCTCTACTTTGTTCCTCTCTTCTTCCATTAGCTGTGGCACCCATGAGACTCTTCCTCAACTGATTCAATTCATCAGCTGATCAGCAGATCAACTAGGGGCTTGTGGGACTTTTTTCCCCAGTTGGCTTTCTGCCGGGTTAATGATTTGAATCACCTCAGAAGAGGTCCAGCGTACACCCAACCCACCACGATGCAAGGACTAAGGCTGAGGGAGGCAGAAATGATCTCCTGTTTTGGTATACCTGCTATTGAGGGGTTCATCCTATCCTGCAAAACAGCAGCCTGATGATTTTACACAATCAGTACCACAAAAACCCTTTAACAAACCGATCGAGTTCCACCTCAAGAGCAGAGCTGCTAAACTATTCCCACTGAAAGTCCCCAACCATTCCAGTAAGAAAACTTCTAACTTCCAAACCCATTTACTCAAGGCCAGTTTGCATACAGTTACTGCTGTAGCACCATCATTGTGAGCCAGCTTGAAGAACCCTTTTTCTGGTGCTCACCCTTCAAAGTACTTACAGATAAAACTCTGACCATTTCAGCCATGCTTTAGCTCAGCCCTCAGACAAACTGTGATCCTTTACTACTGCGACCAAGTTAAATGTCCTCTTGCATATCCACTAAAGATCACATTCACCTTTCCTGCACGTCTGTTCAGAATTTGATCCATCAGATAAAGTGATGCACTGATGCATCAAGAGCACTTCTCCTTTTCTGAGACTTCACCTGATAAGTCCTATGATCGCATCTGCTTTTTCTTATCACATGACAAAGTTGGGGAAGACCACAGGCTCCATCCTTTAAGCACAATAACAAGATAGTTACAAATAAGGCTGCTGAAAAAAACCCAACTATCAATGTTAGCATCTGATAGTTACGAATGAACTAAATTATCAAATGAGTTTATATAAACAGTGCTGTTTATGCAATATCATCACTTAACACCTAAGTATTTCTATTACCTTGCCCTAAAAGGCTAAAATTTACTGTCAGGGGTGAAAAGGTGAAGGTTTTTAATGGGATGCATCAAGAGTGACCAGCAGCCACTTTGTGGCACATCGTTTCTCCCCCGATAGTCTTACCTTAGGTTTACCAGTAGACAGTATTCATTAGGTGGGTCCACCCAGTCATTACTGGGGCACTAATTGCTGCTGTCTAACCACGCACACCAGTATCAACACAAACCTACCTCACTTTCAGCGTAACTTTTCTCTCAGAGAACCCAATTCGCACCAAAACCGCTGTTCTGGTGTGGGTATCTCCTGCCCACGCCGGGGCGAGGGCCAACGCTGGGGCCGGGGAGCGTACTTTTGGGCGGCCGTGGGCCCTCGCCCCAAGCGCAGGCAGGACGTGTCCCACCGCCGCTTGGGCGGCTGACCTGAGGGGTCTCTGCTAGAAGC
>NW_008825219.1:0-1433 GCF_000699105.1 Pygoscelis adeliae
TCCAACGCCAGCTCCCAGTGGGCTCCTGCACCCAGGGCTGCTTGGGAGCAAACACTGCCAAGGCAGAGAGAGCGGAGCAGATCCCCGCGGTGGGGCTATGATCTCCACAGTCCTCCTGCAAGTCCTTCTGATGGACGTGGGCACAAGTCTACCCACAGGTGCTCCCACTTCACAGATGCCTTGAGGCTTCATCCCAAGCAGATCCCCTCACAGGTGGCCCGAGCGAAGCCAGCAGGATTTCTCTACTTTCTCCCTGCCCATCCCATCACACACTTCTTGCTGCCTCCCCACTGCTCGATGCTGGTCCCATAACAGAAAGCAAGGTGCCAGGAGCGGTGGCAGTGTCAGGGGATCTGCAAGCAGAAGGGCTGGGAGTCTTCCCAGCTGCCAAAATGCACCCGAAAATGCCAAAGAAAGAGCCGTGGAGCCTATAATAATAAATATGTAAGAAGTAAGCCTATAAAGGCTGATGATTGTATTCCAATAAACGAAGTACGCTGATCACTCATATTAAGTGACTGTGTCTTCCCTCCGTTCCGGCGAAAGGCACAACATGCAGATGAGGCCTTCTTCACACACGTGGTCGTCATGGGGGACCTGAACCCCCCCTGGTACCTGCTGGAAGGACAATCCAGCAGAGCTCAAGCATCTGGGAGGCTTCTGGACCACATGGATGGGAACTCCTTGGCACGGGTGACGGAGGAGCCATGAAGGCCTCTGCTGGACCTGGCACTGGTGGACAGGGAAGAACTAGTTGGGGATTTTAAAGTCGGGGGCAACCTTGGGGGCAGCGAGCATGAGATGGTGGAGTTCAGGATGTGGCGAGGGAGCAGGGCCAAAAGCAGGAGCCCAGTCCTGACTCTTGGGAGAGCAGCAGACGCCAGCCTTGTCAGAGATCTGCTTGGATGAATCCCACGGGATCTCCCAGGGCGCGTCCTCCCAGGGAGGTGACCCAGGAGAAGTAGCGAGCTGCTGTCTGGTCACGGTCAGGCACCATTGGCAACTCCAATGCAGTGTTGCAGTGCCAAGGTCCCCACCAGGACCAGCTCCAGGGAGGGCGATGTCCTCTCTGTCTCTACCCACCAGATTTTCCATCTCCTTTTCTTGCTCTGCCCTGTTGAGGAGGGGGAATGAGGGAGAAGCTGAGTGGGCATCCAGCAGCCACCCAAGGTCAACCCACCACCTCGGCCCGGGCTGTGCCATGGAGGGGACCACAGCTGCCATGGCACCACGCTTACCCTCCTCTCGGAGCAGGATGCTGGGACTCGGGGACAGGGAAACTTCTCCCCTGGCTCACGGGCAAGGACAGGCAAGCCCAGCGCATGCCAGAGGGGACCACCTCTGAACGCCAGGACGAAGGTCGGCTCCGCAGCTCGGCAGAGCGCGGGTGCCTTTTCCTGCCCTGGGATGTCTGAGGAGGGGCAGGTTGCACT
>NW_008825219.1:1918-14086 GCF_000699105.1 Pygoscelis adeliae
GCCAATGGCATGGCCTTTGCTGGGCGGGCACAGGCAGCCCGGGCCTCTCCTCCCACTGCTGCCCTGCGTCTGCTGCCGCCCTGTGCCGCAGTTCGCTCCTCAGCCAGCCGGGACACTGGGCTTGCGGAGAGACGGCCTTCAGGAAGGGCCATTGCAGCTGGAGCTGTTCTCTCCTCAGCGCAAGGGGTGTGCACGGGTCTGCTGTCCCTCAGTCCGCTCATGGGGTCTGGGCCTGCTCAGGGAGGGATGGGAGGGAATGCGGGGGAAGGGGATGGAAGAGGAAGGAAGGGGAGCTGCCCTGGTGTTGCTCTGGATCGGCAAGTCTTTCCCAAAATGCGTGTCTGTCTGTGCTGCCAGCCACAGCCCTGGGCAGGAGGAGCTGCGTGACGGGAGCCACTCGCATCAGCCAGGCCGGCACCTGGCAGGAGACAGGGCTGTGCCCCCGGTCCCACCGCCCATGCTGAGCCCAGCACCCAGGGCCTCCCTCGGGCCTTGCCTTCCCCCAGGTGAGGAGGAGGAGAGATGCCCTGTCCTGGCATGGCCCAGGGCATGCTCCTGTGGCCTGAAGGAAGGACAGAGCCCCCGTCACTCTCCCCACGGGGGCTGACCACTGTCCTTCGCTTCTGCCCCTGGGGCTCCCCAGTGCTGGCAGGCCCCACAGGGCTTCAAGGCCAAGCAAATGTCCAGGCACCAGGGGCTCCTGGGGCTCAGGGTGGCTTTGGTCATCTCCGAAGCTGAGGCCCAGCTGCCCCTTTGCTTCTGCAGGTGCACTTATGTGCTACCTGCTTTGTGGTCAAACCTGTTTCTCCTCGTGGCACGTGGACTGGAGAGATGCCACGTCCCTGTTAGTCTGGGAGGACTTCAGGGAAACGTGGAGGTCCCAGCACGCACGCAGGTAGGAGGACAGTGAGAAGGAGCCCTGTCAGGGTTTTTCTGCTGTTTCACATCTCAGCTCAGGCATTTGTGTGCATCCAAATCAGCTTTTTTCACTCCAAGCTACACAGCTTTTTGCCAGCAAAAGTGAGGTGGGCTGAGCTGGTCTTCGGGTTAACTCGGCTCCTTTTGTTTTTAATTGCATGCCTACGCTTGTCTTTTTTCCCACCTTTTCTTTCTCCCTGCTTCCCCCCAGTTCCATTCTCTAGTAAAGGTAATTATGATTTGGCTTTCTGGACAGCTCATAGAGTAGGTAGATACAGGATATAAGTGTAGGCTGGTCTGTACCTTCAGAGCTGTAGGCTATGGGTAGAGTTACTATTTGCTAATTATAATTTCTTTTCCATATTCTAAAAGAGGTAAGCATGGGGACAGCAGTGTAGTCCTCCTACTGAGACGTTGGGCTCAGCCTAGAATGACAAGAAGCCCAGCCTGACTGATACAGTAGGAAGTGAGACAGAAAAGGAGCACGGCAAAGAGAGCCATTAAAGTAACAGCTGAAAGCCAGTCACTCCTGCATACAAGGTGGGAAAGCGTGGGCTGGCAACAGGTAAGCAGCAGGTCCTCTTCAGAGAAGGTGACACGCATTAGAGTCTTTCAAAAGGGCCTTTGTAACTGCTGTGAATTGGGGCCCTGTGACAGTGCTGGTAAGGTCGTCAGCCTGCAGCTCTGCAGCAGTTAAAACTCCCACTGAAGCTGTTTGGATGGCGGGTGCCGTTCTGTGTGTTTCGTTTTGGGTACTCATTTCGTTGAGCTAGAATTATTTCTTTGCAGTTAGGTGACGGGGATCTTCTTGCACTGGTCTTCCTTTCCTGGAACGCGTCCTGCCATCCTTTGTCATCCAGAGCTTTCCCCTCTGTTGCCGAGAGGAGCAATGGCCGCAACAGGGAACAACTCCTGGGAGTAAGGGCTTCACCAGCAGGCTTGGATTTTGTGAATGCCCAAAGGCAATGGACATAGGTGGTGCTCCATCCCTGGATGTTGATGTGCTGACAATCTAGAGTGAATTCTGGGGTGTTCCCTGGTAGCACTCAGACTTACCCAGGTGTTTTCTATTAGACGCAGAACTTAAAATGACTTAAAAATGTATAGTGTGAACCCAAGACAGCTTGGTGGTGGGTGGGAAGTGGCATGGACTGTGTCCTTCTGGGGAGCCATGGCAGTGACCTCCCCGTAGGTGCTGGCTTTAAGGTGGACGAGTACAAATTATGCTCTCCGCACCCTTGACGTACTCTCACCCTTCTTCCTTTTGCCCTCCCTCCATAGCCGTCTGAGTCCTAGGCTGACGGCTTGTATTGTTTTCATTATTGATGACCCTGCTCACCATCGGTAGCTGAACCATGTGGTGCCACAGAGAGGTAGGTCCTGACAGCCCTGGGAATCCCTGGGAAATGAGGGACATGTCCAGCATAATACCCTCTTTCTGCCTCCTTCTGGACACTGCTTGCGGGTTCACGGTGGGTCTCCTCAGCGTCATCTAGCTGGGTTTTGGTGTAAACTCCTAGTAAGTGTTTGGGAGAGGGCATTTCCCCGAGCTCAGTGTTCTCCTTTCTCACTCCTCCAGGCAGCCTCATCTATCACCCCAGCTCTGGAGGACTTTGTGAAACCCGAGCAGCTGGATGGCGAAAACTGCCTTAAATGTAGCAAGTAAGATGATTAGTAACAACGTACTAATACTAGATCGTGCATGAAGGTGTTGCATGTCAGCGAGCATAAGTCATCTTTTCACGTAGGTTTAAGGCACAATAATGAGACACAGCTTTTTTTTAAGATGGCCTTATGCATCTGAATAGCCTTAAGATAACGTAAGGATGTGTGAGACATGAAAGCTTGCCTGGCTTCCTGGGGGAAAAAAGGGTGCATTTCAAGGGTGCATTTCAGCACTTGGCTCTGTGCTTGGTTTCAGGGTGTGACAAGATGGTTGCTGCCTCCAGGAGATTTACAATCCATTGCGCGCCCAGCGTTCTCACAGTGTGTCTGGAAAGGTTTGAAGATTTCACCAGCGGGAAGATCAGCGAGCTCGGTACGCAATTGGAGCGCAACTTTTGCTTCCTGGAGCAGGAGATTTCCCAAAGCAGTACGCTCTTTCACAAGTTGTTCATGTTGAGTTTTTCGTGTTCCCTTCCAGGGAGAGGAGAGTTCCCGTGGGAAGACAAGCATGTACTCTGCTCCGACAGAGCTGCTTTGGTTGAGAACAGTTTCCTGCCACCCAAACCATTACGTGTTGCTTTAGGGAAAACCAAGTTTCTGTGAGCCCCAAAGATGTATTTATACACCTCTAGCCCCTGGTCTTTGAAGGCTACTTCATGAAGTATTTCAGGATCGTTTCTGAGCCCTCTTGGTCTCTCGGTAGGTTGTGGAGTATCGCGAGTACTTGGCTCTTTGGCCATACATGTCTCAGACAGCTGGAGAACTGCTCCTCTACGCCTTATACGCTGTCCTGGTACATAGCAGTGGCAGCTGTCTTGCAGGTCACTAATTCTGCTACACAAAGGTAAAGAGCAACTTCCTTCCTAACGGGGAAGAACGTGTGCTGGGGAAGACAGACTTTCATGGCAGTGTTACTGGTAGCCAAGCTTCTTGGCGAAAAGGTCTCCTTACAGGCTGGATTGGATTTGTTTTGGCGTACTCTTGGTTCTGAAGTTTTCTGCCTATGTTTGTTAAGAAACCACACAGTTCATGTCCAGATACCGTTGCCTATCTTTGCAGGCCAGCAATGGACTGTCAGACGAGATGAACGATACGTCTGTGGTTCTTCATGATATCGACACAGTGCTCAGGCAGCAAGCTTATCTACTGTTTCATGTCAGGTAATAACAAGTAAAAAAATGTGTTCCGAATACATTTCCTTTCCTGGTTTTGCTGTTTTTCTTCCCATCCTCCTGAGTGTTTCTGTCATAGGAGACAACTACTACCTGCATCAGTCAGTTCTCTCGAATCTGAAGTACCCCACGTCAATCATTATCCTTCCTTACTGGGCTTTAGGCTGCTGCCCTGGTGTAAACTGCTACTTGTCTGCTGTCTGAAGCTGGCTAATGTAGGGAAGAGGAGAAATGGAGGCCGTAGGGGGTATAAAGATGAGGTCTTGCTCCGACAAGGGCAGACCTGATGGGAAGACCCCGATCAAATTTCCCATTTGTAGTCTTGGCTACGTCTTCTCTCTGTCATGGAAACCGTTCCGAGAAAATGACAGGCTGGGACTGAACCCCAGCAGAGGCTGCAAGAACAGGCCTAAATGGAGATCACTCTTTTTTACTCCAGGCGCTCTGATCTGAAAGTTGGAGAAAGGGCTTCTTCCTCGCCAGCACCATCCTATGCCTGTTCCATCCTCAGTCAGTGGAGCGCCGACAGCAAGCGGGTGGGCTCTGTGGGACAACAGCGTCTGCCTCGTAGGACTAAGGTAACTCTGGGGAGGTGGGTCAGGGCACCATATGGGCAGTGAATTTCTTTCTGGGATCTTGGCATTGCTCTGTTTTCCCTCCCACACCACAACTTTCTTCACAGCCGCAACACTGCTCCCTCTCAAAGCATCCCACCTAGATCCATCCCCTTCATCTGCCTTTGGCCCTTCTGCCTTTGCAGCCCTCCAGGAGACCCTTTGGGAGGCCCTTAGCTCTCCCCTCCCACAGCTTCTGGGGTTTCCTGAGTGTTCTGGTCCTTTCAGGAGGAAAGGGCAGGACCTTGGCACAGCTCTCTTTGCAGAACATGGTGGTGGGGATGGAGAACTCTCCAGAAGACAGCGGCTCCTCCACAACAGCCAGCACAAGCCAGCTGACCTGGGCAGGTCCACAGGAGGCATCTGCAGGCTGGCCATGCCTCATCTAGCCAGAAAGGCTGAACATCACCTCCTACGAGGACTTCTGCTTGCATCGCTTCTTCTGCGGCTGTATAAGGCTGGTGTCCAGAAAGCAAGCTGCATGCCTGGTCTGCTCTCAACAATTTGACTGTGTGCCGCACGCTGTGCGAGAAGACAACAACAAAGCGGAACACAGATTCAGCCCTTCTTCCCACTGCCAGAGGAACGAACGGTGCCAGGGAGAGGGCCCAGACCAGAACCCACAGTAGCAGTATGATCTCTGCAGTCAGTTCGTGGAGTACACGGACTACCACCACTCAGCAGGGAGGAGGAGGAGAATAAGAACAAGTCCTCCGAGTCGTGACCAAGCCCAAGGGATGATGCAGCTCCAGGGCTCTCCAACGCCAGCTCCCAGTGGGCTCCTGCACCCAGGGCTGCTTGGGAGCAAACCCTGCCAAGGCAGAAAGAGCAGAGCAGATCCCCGCGGCGGGGCTATGATCTCCACAGTCCTCCTGCAAGTCCTTCTGATGGACGTGGGCACAAGTCTACCCACAGGTGCTCCCACTTCACAGATGCCTTTGTTACCGTAAGTCGGCAGATGAAAAACTCTCTAAGACTCAATTTGGAGTTTTAGAAAGCAGGCATTCTTTATTGCGGCGCCGGGTACTAGGTGGTATTCCACAAATCAAGCACACCTATGCCGAGATCACCATTACATTTATACACAAGAATTACAAGGTAGTACACTCCCGGTTACAATGATTGGTTAGTGATTTGCATATAATTATAATATCTGCTGTGTCATTCTCTTCTGTTACTACGCTTGTGCAGGGAAAGGGTCCTCACCTGGGCAAGGGTCTTCTTGACCTGTGGGTATGGTTTTTAATATTATAATGAAGGCAGTTCACTTCAGGATACCTTAAAAGTAAGTTTTGTTGCCAAGTTGGCCAGCTAGATATCTACCTTGCCAGGTTGTCAAATACCTCATCCTATATACAATAGAACCGAGGGGCTCTGGTTATGGTCCAGAGAATAAGGACTAAGGCTAACATGGTCCAGAGAATAGGGACTTCAAGCAACCCAGCCTCGGATAGCAAGTAGCACAGCAACCCATACATGACGTTAACATAGAGGCTAACTTTTTAAATCAAGATGTTCTTAAAGATCCAATAAAACTTATGATAATCTTCAACACCTTGAGGCTTCATCCCAAGCAGATCCCCTCCCAGGTGGCCCAAGCAAAGCCAGCAGGATTTCTCTACTTTCTCCCCACCACGCATTTTTCTTTCTGCCTCCCCACTGCTTGATGCTGGTCCCACAACAGAAAGGAAGGTGCCGGGAGCGGTGGCAGTGTCAGGGGATCTGCAAGCAGAAGGGCTGGGAGTCTTCCCAGCTGCCAAAATGCACCCGAAAATGCCAAAAGAGCAGTGGGGGGCTGTTCCCAGCTGGAGTGACCCCACGCGGGATCCCAGCACAGCTCCTAGGGGCAGGAGGGAGGTCAGGATGAGCAGCAGAGCAACGTGGGTGCTGTGGTAGTGGATGTCTGCTGGAGAACTGCTGGTTAGGAGGAAGATGCAGATGAGGCCTTCTTCACACACGTGGTCGTCATGGGGGACCTGAACCCCCCCTGGTACCTGCTGGAAGGACAATCCAGCAGAGCTCAAGCATCTGGGAGGCTTCTGGACCACATGGATGGGAACTCCTTGGCACGGGTGACGGAGGAGCCATGAAGGTCTCTGCTGGACCTGGCACTGGTGGACAGGGAAGAACTAGTTGGGGATTTTAAAGTCAGGGGCAACCTTGGGGGCAGCGACCATGAGATGGTGGAGTTCAGGATGTGGCGAGGGAGCAGGGCCAAAAGCAGGAGCCCAGTCCTGACTCTCGGGAGAGCAGCAGACACCAGCCTTGTCAGAGGCTTGGATGAATCCCATGGGATCTCCCAGGGCGCGTCCTCCCAGGGAGGTGACCCAGGAGAAGTAGAGAGCTGCTGTCTGGTCACGGTCAGGCACCATTGGCAACTCCAATGCAGTGTTGCAGTGCCAAGGTCCCCACCAGGACCAGCTCCAGGGAGGGCGATGTCCTCTCTGTCTCTACCCACCAGATTTTCCATCTCCTTTTCTTGCTCTGCCCTGTTGAGGAGGGGGAATGAGGGAGCAGCTGAGTGGGCATCCAGCAGCCACCCAAGGTCAACCCACCACCTCGGCCCGGGCTGTGCCATGGAGGGGACCACAGCTGCCATGGCACCACGCTTACCCTCCTCTCGGAGCAGGATGCTGGGACTCGGGGACAGGGAAACTTCTCCCCTGGCTCACGGGCAAGGACAGGCAAGCCCAGCACATGCCAGAGGGGACCACCTCTGAACGCCAGGACGAAGGTCGGCTCCGCAGCTCGGCAGAGCGCGGGTGCCTTTTCCTGCCCTGGGATGTCTGAGGAGGGGCAGGTTGGGCTGAAGATTCTCTCCTCCTCCTCCCAAACCCAGGGGTGAACTTCTACAACAAGCTTGGGGCCAGCGTGTGCTGAGGGGTGAGCTGTCCCACAGGCAGCGGCAGAGGGCAGGAATGACGTTGCCTGCTCCGCACACTCAGGGCGCTCCCCGCATGAAGGACACCACAGCACTGCATTGGTTGATGCAGCTTTAATTTTCCATTTTCCCAAGGAGAGCTTCACCTCTCCCTGGCTTTGCAGGGCCAGCAGCACAGCGCCCTGGTCCATCCTGATGCTGGCCGCTTCCTTGGAGAACTCACGATCAGCATGGTCTGAGCTGCCAGCAAACACACTAAGGGTTTGACGTCTTCCTCCAAGGGTTGAGGGCTGTGACGGAAAGAAACAGAGCAGAGGTGAACCCCTCCACGTCTGCAGAGACCCCCAGGCATCCCCTCCAGACCATGCCAGCCCCACTCGTCTCTCCCTGGCCAGGAGGAGCCAGTGGGACCAACAGGTCAGCTGGAAGCTGCTGCTCAAATGCCCCTGAGATGTTCCTCTGCCCATGAGACATTTCCCTGGAGCAGGGCAAGGCATGGCAGCACCCTGCCAGGCTCTGTCCCCTACCCCACCAGCCCTGGCCAGCACAGCCCTGCCCCTACTCAGCGCTGCAGATCTCAACAGCTTCTCTGCGCTTCGGTTCCTCAGGTACCGCGCAGCAAGCCCTAGGCACAGAGCTCCATCAGACCTCCTGCTCCCCAGCATGTTCCCAGCTGGCCCTGCTCCTCCCCCTCAGCAGAGTGACCCCAGGGGATGACAGTACCCAAAGGGACTGAGCAAGGTTCTCACCAAGCCTCACTATGTAGGCAGGGGTGGGAGAAGGAGGCACAGAACCCATGGGTGCCTATTCAGGTTACTCCTCGCTGCCAGCGCAGCGGTGGGGACCGGGGCCTGGCTGCCAAAAGAGGGTCCCTGAGGACTGTGGCTCACTAATGAATACGATGGTAGCATCTCTCAAGGTGACCTGATCATCGTCCAGGTACTTCAGGCCCTGATTGAAATATTCTTCAGCCCTGCTCCTCTCCTGCACCAGCTGGAGAGAGCACAAGGGCACGGGGCTGGCACAGACCCTCCCCAGCCGACTGGACCAGTCCCTCCTCCCAGCACCCCCCTGTCCCCCAGTCCATTCCCACCTCCCAGCCAGGAGCTCTGTGGGGCTGAGGTCCAGAGAGAGCCACAGGCAGAGTGGTCCCAGGGGTGCTGAGACCCCTCCATTCCGCTGCCAGGGCCAAGATGCGCCAGGGTCTCCTCCAGCATCCTGGGGGCGGAGAGGGGAGAGGGCCCTGGAGAAGATGCCTTGGGGACTCCATGCTTGAAGGCAGGGATGGAGGATGCAGCTCCAGGCTGTGGAGCAGGGCAGGGGAGACGCAGCCGCACAGCCCACACCCCCAGCATGTGGGGCAGCCCTCCTCCAGCCCAGGGCTTGGGGTTTGGGGGTTGTCCTCACCAAGCACTCTCTGATCCTGCACTTCTGCTCCATCTGGGCCAGGTGCTGGTGCTGTTGACACCCCAGGAGCTCCACAGTGGCCAGGAGGGCTTCCCCAGAAACCTGCAGAGCAGCAGAGGATGGGAGATGGTTGGAAGCAGCCCGGGGAAGGAGACCTGGCATCCCCCTCCTCTTGGCCAGGCTGTTCCCAGCCCATTATGGGAAGAGGTGGCGGGGGACAAAGTCTGAACTGGTTCAGTGCCCAGGGCAGGGACACGGGGCAGCCACCACCGCAGGCATCTCACGCTACCAACCAGCAGAACAGAGACCCTCAAGAGCTGCTGAGATGCCACCGGGGCTGGGGGAGACTGAAGGGCAAAGGAGATGTTGGCCCACGGCTGTAGGCAGCGAGGGCTAGAGTCCTAGAGACTGGGGTGATCCTGCCCTCTGGGAGCTGGGACATGGCCTGGACCAAACATCTTCTGGGGAGAGTCCTGGGGGACAGGGGTTGGTGCTCAGCGCCCTGGCCTCCAACACCTGCAGGGACAGCTGGGAAGCCTGTTTGGTGGTTGTGGGCTGCTGCTGAGCCCTGATGGACCAGGTAGGGCAGGTCTGGGAAGTGTCTATGCTTACGCTGGGTCTGCAGGGACCCTTCCCAAGGGCTGTGCTTGAGGAGGGCTGGATGGGCGGAGCATGGCTGGGAGGGGTCCCCAGCTCCCCATCTACCTCTACAGGAGGAGACACTGGGGGAGGAGGAAGTGAGCGATGGAGGGGAGCTCTGCCTTGTCCTCAGCAACTTGGGCTGTTGGACCCCGAGGTGACACATTCAAACAGCCCAACTGGCAGCAGCTCTTGCCCATGATGCCCAGCTCTTGCCCATGATGCCCAGGCCACCCCGTGGTGTCAGGAGGCATCATGCAGGGTCTCCACCACGTCCGGCAGCAGGACCTCCATTTTTCTTGCCTGTATGAAACAACGCCGTTTCCTTTTTGTCTAATGGGGAAAGACCACCCTGACAAAAACGCTCTGGTTGCTGAGGACCACCTTCCTGTCCGGCTCCTGGCAGGGGGCACTGGAGTCACTGTAGCTGCCGTGGGACAGGTGGTGGTCACCCATGGGGATGCAGGAGAGCCAGGGCAGGGCAGGGAGGGCAGGAGAGCAGTGTCCCCTGCTCAGCCACCCCCTTGTCCAACCATCCCAAAGGGACAGACGGGTCGGTCACCCTCCCTGCCTGCAGGTACAGGAAGTGGGAGCCTGCCCACCCATGGCAAGGAGGGCGGTGGGGAGCCATCACTCCACCTCCTTTCCCCCAACCCACTGCGTTACCCAGCTGCCAATGTGGCCCCACTCAAGTCGACCCCACTCACCGCCTCGTCTCTGCGACAGCGTGATGAGGCCTTGGAGAAACACCGAGAGCATCTCTGGGTTCATGTGTCTGAGGTACCGCTGGAGTTGATACATGGCAGTGAACGTCTTCACCTGAATATCAGCGCCGTCCAGCACCTGAAAGGTGGACAGCAGTGAGAGACAGGCAGAGCCTGCAGGGTTGCTCACACCCTGCAGCGCCTGGTTCACACGAGCAGCTCCGGGCAAGGGCATCGGGGCCAGGCAGCAAGTCCTAGGGCAGACCTGCCCCTGCCCTTCCCCTGCCCCTGCCCTTCCCCTGCCTTTCCCTTGCCCATGCCCCTGCCCCTGCCCACCATCCTTGGGGAGCTGGTGAAGGGCAGCAGCCCCTGGGAGGAGAAGAGAGGAGCTGTCGGTCCACCCCGGGAGCTGCCACCCACTCTGGCAGAAGCAGGACAGATGGACACCTGGCTGGACTCCCACCATCCGTCCAGGCTTCCTCCAAGCCAGAGCAAAGCCTGTGGTGGGGTTCTTGCCTCCAACCTTGTGGCCACCAGGCAGCCGCTGCTCCTTTCCGTGCCCTCCCCAGCACACAGCCCCATGTCCCCTCTGGCGTAGAGGCAGGGCTTGCAGGCAGGATCCTCCCTCGGGGGCGGTCTGCAATGGGGGCAGGGATACGGCTGACTGCAGCCAGGGGACACCGGGCTCCAGAAGAGCCCATGGGAGGTGGGCACCTTGCCTGCAGTGTGCTCTGTGGGTGGGGACCATCCACTCAAGGCCCAACCCCACTCCTTGCCCATGCCAGACCTGCAAGATGAGGCGCAGCCACGAGTTGAGAGCTGAGCAGCAATGCTCGCAGCATGGCGCTCATGGCATCCAGGGTCTGCAAGGAGGACAAAGGGTGGTGGCAGTCTTTCTCCTGTCCCTCTCACCCCCGGGAGACTGACCTGAAGCCTCAGGTGCCCAGCGGGTCCTTGGGGGCAGCGCTGCCTGCTGCACTGGATGTGGCCAGGCCTGTGGGAAGAGAATGAAGGGATGAAGCCAAGCCCCTGCCCTGCCTTGGGTCTCCAGTCATCTCCTGGATGGGGTGGCCAGGGAGCACCCCAGAAGGGCCAGGGGCTCCTGGAGGACGCCTAGCACCTACCTTGTTGTAGAGGGACATGTCCAGGCCATGGATGTACTCCATCGAACGCAGTAAAAAGATGCTATTGAAGCAGGCGGTCAAGAGGCATCTCTTTGTGCCCTCCAGCACCACCTGCACCATGCTGCAAAGAGACAAACACTGGTACTGCGAGAGATGCCTCCAGGCAACCAGGCAGGAGGACACAGAACTCTGGGGCTGGGGTCCCCGGGTAGGAAGGGCAAGTACCTCAAGGCAGCAATGGTGAGCATGGTGAGCTGCCACACTGCTGTCAGCAGGTAGTCTCCTGACCTTGAATGTTTCCAGGGATGGGGCATCTACAGCCTCTCTGGGCAACCTGTGCCAGGCTTTCACCACCCCCATCATAAAAAATTTCTTCCACATAGCTAGTCTGAATCTACCTTCTTTTAGTTTAATACCATTACCCCTGGTCCTATCGCTGCAGGCCCTGCTAAAAAGCCTGTCCCCATCTTTCTTATAAGCCCCCCTTCAGTATTGAAAGGCTGCAATAAGGTCTCCCCGGAGCCTTCTCGTCTCCAGGCTGAACAACCCCAACTCTCTCAGCCTTTCTTCATAGCAGAGGTGTTCCTTCCCTCTGATCATTTTCGCGGCCCTCCTCTGGACCTGCTCCAAGAGCTCCATGTCTTTCCTGTGCTGAGGACTCCAGAGCGGGATGCAGTTCGGCGGGTGGAGTCTCACCAGAGCAGAGCAGAGGGGCAGAATCCCCTCCCTGCACCTGCTGGGCACACTGAGAATCATAGAATCATAGAATCAATTAGGTTGCAAAGGACCTTTAAGATCGTCGAGTCTAACCATTAACCTAACACGGCCAAGTCGACCACTAAACCATGTCCCTAAGCACCACATCTCCACGTCTTTTCAATACCTCCAGAGAGGATGACTCCACCACTTCCCTGGGCAGCCTGTTCCAATGCTTGACAACCCTTTCGGAGAAGAAATTTTCCCTACTATCCAATCTAAACCTCCCCTGGCGCAACTTGAGGCCGTTTCCTCTTGTCCTATCGCTTGTTACTTGGGAGAAGAGAC
>NW_008825219.1:22268-23848 GCF_000699105.1 Pygoscelis adeliae
ATGGGAAGGTCTCTTAAGCGGTACACAGGCATCTGTCCCCTTCTCACACTTTCCACTATGATGAAAATTTCATCTGTGAACGTCTGTTCATAACCTTTCTCAAATCTCTTGTGTTTTTTTAGACACCTTGACATGATCTCCGTTTTGGACCAGAGGCACAGATTCTGTAGTTTCAAACACACCCCTATCTCTGGTTTTCCAAACCCTTGCTGAGTCTGGAGTGTTCACGTCCACAGGCCTGGCTCTGACAGCTCTGGGGAAGCTCTGGTTACAGCTCTTTATAAACTCTGAGAGCACATCAATGTAGCAAAAGGTGCTGTGGGCTGTAAGTAGCTCCACATCTTGGTTTTGAGCATCCCGTAAAGACACTCCCTGACAGAGGAGTTTGCTTCATTATTAGTAACAAAATGGTGAACCTTACCCTCCTTTTGCAGCTTCTTTGAAGGCTGGTTTAAGAACTCTTTGTCCGCGTCAGTCTGTAATTTCTGAGACTTGCGCTTGCTCATTCTTTCTGTCAAAGACTTCCTTTAACATCAGAATGATCAGAATGAGAGAGTGTCACTTGCATCATGATTTGCTCAAAAAACCTCCAGGCTATTAAATATTGGGTTTGGATTCATTCACAGTGCCCTAAGCACTGCCCCAACACAGTCACACGATCCCAGAAGGTACAAGACTTCATGTACTTCCATTAAAATACACAACGGCAAACATGCCCTGCAACAGTTTTGAGTGGCCTCATTATCTTGACACCTTTCTGAAAGGTCCATTTCTTGCATTATTGCCAAAAGAGTCATCACTGTATTTCTCACAACTCACATTTTCTTCAGCAAATGCTGCTGCAGGATCTATCACAGCCTCTAGGGGGAAGGTTCATTTTGCTTTAAGCCTTAGCGGGAAGCTGCTCCTGAAGAGCTGAGTGAAGTAACCCGGCGGGAAAGAAAAATTCTCGACACGGTGTCAGAGTCTTCGGCCATGAGAAAAAACATGAGTGATACTTCACAGTGATGCTTAAATGTAATGTTAAAACTCCCAAACTCCTCTGAGAATACAAACTCTCTCTCTCCCCCCCTCTCCCTCTGATATATACGCTTATATATACAGACATTTCCCGTATTCCATTCAACTCTACGTTGTCACTTTCTGACTGTCTTTAATTTTGAAAAGAAAGTAATAATTTCAATAACATAATGAAGCATCTGTTCCCTGCTGGGAGACATTTTGTCTACTGAGGCAAGTATCTTCCCCGTGTACCTTCTCTTTGGGATAGAAGAGGGTAACTGTCTTGCCCCTCTGACTATTAAGATCGTCTCTAAAAAGGTTGATTCGTTAAAGGATGGTTGACTGTTGTCAGCAACGAAATGCATGTATTAATCCCATGTAGATGTTTTCTCCCCTATGCTTAGCAGGAAATTTAATATAGGCAGCAGAGAGAGACCTTTCCCATTTAGTCTTGGTACAAGTAGACTAAAATATGCTTTCTTCTTCCATTCCTTAACCCACGTCCTTTTTACAAACATTTGCACCCATGTCAGCTCTTGTAGAGGTTTTCCTAAATGCTCCTCATTTAGCTTTGTCTC
>NW_008825219.1:24031-26737 GCF_000699105.1 Pygoscelis adeliae
CAGCGCAACTGAGCCCATGCTCTGACCAGCTGCAGAGACCCTGATGATGGCCCCAAAGACCCCCGAGCCTCAGCCATGAGCTCCCCCAGCCTCGCATCCCCTAACCCCACACAGGGTCGGAGCAAGCCTGGGATCGGGACCCCCTTGGACTGCGCCCGACCTCGGCAGGACAGGTCCCAGGGGGCACTGTTGATGTTACTCATGGCTGAGCCACTACTAACTTCCTGCATGCATCCCCCAGTAAACATCCCCCCCGTTAATGCGCCCCCCAGCCATGGCTGACCCCAAGTACGCTGCCCTGCCCAGCATCACGAGTGTGGGGCTGAGCCGGGGAGCAGGCCAGGGCCAGGATGTCTAGAGGGGCAGCGGCGGGGAGTGGACACCTGGGTGCCTGAGGGGGTTGGAGGGGTCTGGGAGAAGGGAGGGGATGGGAGTGTCTTCAGAGTAACTGAGGGCAAAAGGGGTGTTTGTGGGGGGAATGAGGGCATCAGGGGTGTATGTGGGAGAGCTGCGGTAATCGGCGGTGTCTGGGTTGGATATGACGGGGTCGGGGGAGTTTGAGGGCAACGGAGAGGGTCGGGGGTGTCTAGTCATAAATGATCTCCCCAAACTCACAAAGTCAATGCCATCTTGCAAGGCAGCTAAGAGCAGGGCTCCTCAGGAAGCCCCAGAGGTGGCCAGCACTTAAAACCAGCCCACATTGAAACACCTGTGCAGGTCCAATACACAGCTATTGCTGCAAATCAGCCCTCAGTTTGTCAGTCAGGAGGTGACCCGGCACATCGTGGAAATGATGAGCAGCCAGGGAAGGCTGGCTCTCTCTCTCAAGTCGTGCTGCTGTCCTACCTTCCCTCCCTGCCTCCGTGCCACCCTGCCTCCCTTCCTCCCTCTTCCCAGTGCTGGGAGCTGCTGCAGGCTCCCAGAGTGCTCCCCGGCAACCCCTGTACCACCTCCTCTGCCTCCCTGGCTGCCCAGGGATGTTCCTTAGCCCACGGTCATCTGCGCAGTGAGGCAATGATGTGCTGCACCTGGAGAGCAGCTGGGTGGGGGCGGCTCTAGCTCATAGAATCATAGAATGGTTTGGGTCGGAAGGGGGCCTTTAAAGATCATCTAGTCCAAACTCCCTGCCATGGACAGGGACACCTTTCATTAGATCAGGCTGCTCAGAGCCCCATCCAACCTGACCCTGAACACTTTTCCGGTCATGGGGCATCCACAACTTCTCTGGGCAACCTGTTCCAGTGTCTCACCATCCTCATCGTGAAGAATTTCTTCCTAATGTCCAAGCTAAACCTACCCTCTTTCAGTTTAAAAACACTGCCCCTTGTCCCGTCCCTACAGGCCTTGGTAAAAAGTCTCTCTCCATCTTTCATCTCAGGTTTGACCAAAACTCTTGCTTATGAAGGGAAGGTCAAATTATGCTTATGAGCAAACTTGCTCCTTGCGTAGCAGAACCAGTGAAGCTGGATTCCTATGGACTTGCATCCTGTGTCCCCTACACGCCCCTGCCCCACTATCTACCCCAGCTCCCTCCCCCTGTTTGGACATCCCCCAGAACATGTCATTTCTTACCCGCTCCCCGGGGACACAGGGAGCACAGCACCCTCCCACACTCCTACCAGTTTTACTGGTTTGGTGCTACCAAACCAGTGCTCATAGACTGAAACCTCTCAGAGGGATGGGAGCTGAGTTCTCCTTAGCCAAAATACCAGCATTTGAGGTCTCTGCCTTGGTCAAATTTGGTCAAAATTGGCCAATGGGTTTGAATGACTAACAGCTGGAAAATAGTAGATCTATGGGCAGCATCACAGAGCCCCTAATTTGCCTGAAAAGGAAAGGAAACCAAACCGAGAGTGGTAGCTTGGATTTGTGTTTGTGTTAAAAGTGGACAACGTTGCCTTCCAGGAGGATGTGCTCCACGATCTTATCGGGCACTGATGCGTGGAGGGGTCTGCAGCCCTCTGCAGGGGTGAGCCTCTGTAGGAGCATGGCAGATGTCTGCTTGTCTTCAGGCTGGCCCAGTATAGGAGCAGCCCAGACCGAAAGGGCCCAACCTGAGCTGATCCTTCTCCAGACTGTCAGCTTGCTACGAGAACTGGCCAGGGCCAGTTCTGCACCTCCTCATACGACGCCAAGCTCTTCTACCAACTGCTGTTGTGTGTGCTGTGTGAGGAGACCTACACCGACCTGGCATATGCACTGGGAAAGATCCTCCCAGTGGGTGCTGAGAGTAATGCCCTGTTTCCCCAGTGGCTATGGATGGGCCCCATGTCAGATCCTGGCGCCAACTGGGGTGCAGGGAGAGGGTTTTGCATCGCGTGTCAGTCCCTGCAGCCCCTCGAGGCCAGGCCCAGTCTCATCTGCTAGGAACTGGGCGCCGCCCCCCTGCCTGCTGCAAGCCAAGTTCCCTGCGTGCCAGCTTCACCTTCCCTCCCTCCCTCCCTCCATCCTTGGAGTTTTTATGACACTATATAATCAGGTGGAACCACTGTCTTCTCAGGCCACGGTAGTACTTTTTACTCCACCTTTTTGGCAACCATTTAGCACTGTGCAGGTCAACCCCCGTAAGCGTGTCTGACATTAACTCGGGCTCCAGCAGCTGGGGATGCATTTACATGGAGGCTGGCAAACGTTATCACCCACAGCCCCCTAGACCTCCCCCAAGCCTCCTCCCTTCCTCCCCACAGCTCCCCATGACCCCACAGC
>NW_008825220.1:0-739 GCF_000699105.1 Pygoscelis adeliae
GGGGGATATAGCGAGACAGGCGGCAGTATGGAGACATACAGACAAACGGGGAGGATGGAAGACAGAATGAGAGAAAAGGGACAGGGAGCGGGGCAGAGATGGGGAAAGAAACGTTCGAGACAAAGAGGGACAGGTAAGACAACAGATAACTGGAGAAAGAAAGAGAGGAAAGGGAACAGCACAGAGGGTCACAGAGAAAAAGAGAGGGATGCCAGAAAAAGAAGACAAGGGAAAAGGGCTGAGGAACAGAGAGAAAAAGGTACAGGGAAAAGGACAGAGATGGAGAAAACAAAGACAGACCAGAGGGAAAGACTGACAAGGACAGGGAGCAGGACAAAGGGATGGAAGAGGAAAAAAAATAGCAATGGGCAGTGAATAGGACAGAGGAAGAGAGAGAAAAAGAGCAAGAAGAGCAAGAGACGGAGAATGACAGAAGGACGTCGAGAGAAAGACCGGGACATGTAAAAGGGGGGTGGGAGGACACACATCAGAAGGGTAGAAAAGAAAAAGAGAGTGGTGAAAATAAGGGATAGGACAGTCGTTGAGCTAAAGGAGGATTCTAGGTAAACAAGTCAGCTCGAAATACAACACATCCTTTAAAAGCTAGAGTGATTTGAACACTTAAAATCAGTATTAAGGCTAACTGATACGATTTGGAACACATCCTTAGCATAAGAGTAAACACTCTCGCTGGTGTCAGAGAGTGTCTCGCCCCCTCCTTGCAGCACCGCTGCAGGGA
>NW_008825220.1:11306-12818 GCF_000699105.1 Pygoscelis adeliae
CCCGCCAGTTCGCCTAATACGACACCGCTTAATAAAACCGCGGCCGGTTTTATTCCTCTTTATTTAAAAATCTAAAGCTTCGATTGCTGTCGGGCTCCCAGCAGCCGTGGCTGTTGCCTCTGCGCCTACTCACGGCTGTGTTACAACGCTCCCCATTAGCTTTCCAATTCCATTTTTATTTTAAATTCTAGAACGTTCTCACTTCGTTTCCGATTGGGCGTCATTAATGCCTGCAATTTATGTAACGATGGCTATATTTAAATTTAGCCATTAACGACTCCCAACTATTTTTCTTTGTGGCTTCAAAAAGGATTGCTAAATTTATTTTTTTTAATTACAGTATAGATTAGGAATAATTACCGCCTGGTTCATTAAGTAATAGCTATGATTAAATTTAGTCATGACTCATCCCTAAATAATCTCTCATTTATTTATTTGCACTCTAACTTTTTAATCGTCACTTTACTACTGAGTGGGATTAACTAGGGCCTGTGATTTGGGGTTTTTTTTAACACTGGCTAGATTTGTTTTGCTACAGATATTAGGGATAACCCAATTAGTGCTCAATAATTATTTATATTTGCCTGCTTATAATTTTATAATATAAATTGGGAACAATTGCTGTCTGTAAAGTTTTGCATAATAGCTACAGTCTAGGCATTACTTACTCATAAAACTGTTCTAGTTACTGTGATTTAAGTTTTTATTCTAGATGTTTTAAAGTAAATAACAAGTAGTAAAAATTAAAATGACAGAAACCAGGGACGTTGGAAATCCCGGGAAAAACAGCGGGAGCACCTCGGCGTGACCAGAGGTCGGACAAGCGCTTCGGTCCGGATTTCGCACTTCAGCTCCGCCAGCCCTTTTTTCTGGGAACCCCAAATTCCCGGGGGAAAGAACGAACAAACGAGCGTGCGTGCAGCAGATACACCGCAGCATCGGGCCACCGGCTGCGCCACTGCCACCGGCTGCACCCAACGCTGCGCCGACAGGAGCCTGAGCGCCTGCCACCCCCTTGGCCAGCGGCGTGTCTGACGAAACCTGTGACGACGCCAGGACACGGCGGAGACGAAGGCAAGCTGCGGTGAGGGCGGACACATCGCAGCAGGTACGATGCGTAATGCTGAAACACCGTGCCAGGTCACACACGCGCAGCACAGAGAATTTCACTCTGTGTGAGACACGCAGCCGTCCTTAGCGTCCTCGCAACTCTCTCTTCACGGCACCATCGCCTCTGCCATTGGGATTCCCGGGCGGAAAACGAGCGAGCTCTGCACGTTGTGGTGCGCCCTCGCCTTCCACGCCTGCACGCAAGAATAACCGCCCACCCCTCAGACAACACCAGAAACCACAAAGCCCCTCGAATGAATTTACAGTCCCACAGTTGCACAAACCAGTTACACTTCACAGCCCGGCCCTCCCCTGCGCTGGGCGTCTGCTTCACCTCCACGCACCCTTCTGCAGCCAGACCCGCAGCCATCTCCCCACGGTCCGTCACTGCATTACATACGG
>NW_008825220.1:17613-18739 GCF_000699105.1 Pygoscelis adeliae
CCCCGCCACACGCCGGGCTTCACCGCCAAAAAATAATCCGCTGCCAATAAAAGACGCATCCTGCGGGTGCGGCAAGAACAAAAGCTGTCCCTGCCGTGTGTCGGCGCAGCCAGCACCACGGGGTTGGGCACCTGCCTTCGGCGTTGCAAGCCCTCTTGGCACAACATGGCGCATGCTTTTTAGGTGGCGGGCACAGGGGGAAAAGAAAGTGCAATTTTTGTGGGAGTTTGGTTTTTTTAAGGCGTTGGGTGCAGAGAAATGCGGTGCTGGCATGGCACATCCCTCTTTGGAAGACAGGAGATGCCAGAAGCGAGGTTACCTGCCGAGTAGCAATGGTCTGTTGCCTGGAAATGCCGTTTATTGCCTTTCTCTCCCAGCTGCTCACCAGAACGCAAAATGCCATATTGCCTTTAAAAAGTGTATATGTGTATATATAAATATATATATATATAGTGTTTAATAAACCCCACGTAACAGACCTGTAACAACCCTGGTGTCTTCTTTCCCCCTTTTTCCGGAGCAGACTTCCCGATTCCCAAGCCCAACGTCATCTCCCGGCTGGAGCTGGAGGAAGAGCTGGGGGTGCCGGACCCGAACGACTGCAAGGAATGGGAGATCCTCAGGGTGGCCCCCGCAGGTGAGCTGGGACCCCACCCTGAACGGGCTGGAGGTTTTAGCAATGGCCCCATGGCAGCCCCCACTCCTCCATCTCAGGGAGCGTCCCGAGCTAGCAGGTATCCGGGGCTCTGCGTGGAGCCGCTGGGCTGGGGTCGGGAAGAGCTTTCTTGCCCTCTGTTCTGGGATCGGCCTTTGGCAGCTGTCTGCCCGAATTCTTCAGGCTCCCCCTTTTTCCCCTTGGCGCTGGGAATCACTCCCGTCGGCGTTGTCTCTCTCTGCCCCGGCAGATGACGGGACGGGGAGCGAGAACGAGGAGGAGGCTCCTGAGCCAGACGGCCCTGAGCTGACAGAGCTGGATGTCAACCTGTCCCAGGGGGCCGAGGAGGGTGTCCCCCAGAGCCCTGGGCTTGGTGACGCCTGTCAGAGCCACTGTGGCCCGCCCTGGGACCCCCACGGCCCCCCCGAGGAGCGGCCGGTGCAGCCCCCCTGCAGCGGGGCGGCGACTGGC
>NW_008825220.1:20186-20700 GCF_000699105.1 Pygoscelis adeliae
TTTGCCATGGGGTTGGGGGGGGGAAAGAGGGGAGGAAAGGGGGGGGACCCCAAAGCAGAGTCCTGCTGCGTGAGCCTCGCAGCGCGGCTTTCTCCTCCCTGCATGAGCACAAAGGGTCCTGTAACTCATTAATTTGGCAACAGTCCTCCACAAATAGGGCTGTCGGAGCAGCTACGCCGATGCCAGCGCCGCTGGAAGATCATTTCAGCGCGAGCCCGGTGCTCGGCGCGCCGGGGCGCGCGATCCCTTTCCTCTCCCTGCCTGCCATAGTAAAGAGTTGTTGTTTACCGGCCGAGGGCCGTGCACGCCTCTGTTTTCCCCCAGGGCCAGGACACGGGGTTGCAGGGGCTGCCACTGCCGAAATCCGCAGCTCGGGGGTCCCCTCGTCCCCCCCAGGACTCTCTCGTCCAGACGTGGAGTCGCACAGCGGGGAACGACGGCGCAGTGAGGAGGGGGTCTGATGCCGCTTAGGGGACCATGACCCTGCGGGACCCGCCAGCCCGGGGTTTGGGCC
>NW_008825220.1:23790-25087 GCF_000699105.1 Pygoscelis adeliae
GGCGAGCGCTCGGCCCGGGCGAAGCCCCAGCGGCTGCACGCCGGCGAGCGACCCTACGCCTGCACCAAGTGCGGGAAGAGCTTCAGCCGCAGCTCGGACCTCGTCCTCCACCAGCGCATCCACACCGGCGAGCGGCCCTACAAGTGCCCCCAGTGCGGGAAGAGCTTCAAGAGCAACTCCAACCTCAACACGCACCGGCGGACCCACCTGGGCGAGCGGCCCTACAAGTGCCCCCAGTGCGGGAAGAGCTTCAAGAGCAGTTCAAACCTCAACACGCACCAGCGGACCCACCTGGGCGAGCGGCCCTACAAGTGCGCCGACTGCGGCAAGAGCTTCAGCTACAGCTCGTCCTTCCTCAAGCACCAGTGGACCCACACCGGAAACAAGCCCTACCAGTGCGCCGGTTGCGGCAAGAGCTTCTGCGAGAGCTCGGCCTTGATCCGCCACCAGCGCATCCACACCGGGGAGACCCCCTACCAGTGCTCCCACTGCGGGAAAAGCTTCAAGCAGACCTCGTCCCTCACCATCCACCTGCGAACCCACACCGGGGAGACCCCCTACCAGTGCTCCCACTGCGGGAAAAGCTTCAAGCAGACCTCGTCCCTCACCATCCACCTGCGAACCCACACCGGGGAGACCCCCTACCAGTGCCCCCAGTGCGGGAAGAGCTTCAAGTGCAGCTCCAACCTCAATACGCACCAGCGGACCCACAGCGGAGAGAAGCCTTTCCAGTGCGGCAACTGCGGGAAGAGCTTCTTCAACGGCTCGGCCCTGATCCGCCACCAGCGCATCCACACCGGGGAGAAGCCCCACCAGCGCCCCCATTGTGGGAAGAGCTTCTGCGAGAGGTCGGCCCTCATCGCCCACCTGCGCACCCACACCGGGGAGACCCCCTAGCAGTGTCCCCACTGCGTGAAGAGCTTCAAGCAGAGCTCGTCCCTCATCACCCACCTGCGCACCCACACTGGGGAGAAGCCCTACAAGTGCAGCGACTGTGGCAAGAGCTTCTGTGAGAGCTCAGCCCTCATCAGGCACCAGCGGATCCACCTGGGATAGGCGCCTGCTGCTGCTCCTGCTCTGGGCATCCAGCCCCGCTGCTTTCGGGGGGCTGAGCCGGACGGAGCTGAAAGTGGCTCGGGGGGACCGGAGGGAGCAGGAGCCTTGCCGAGCCACGCTGGCAGCCGAGACCCCTCCTGAGCCTGGGCGGGCACCGGTGGGAGAGGAGCCGCGGTGGGGATGGACTGGAGGGGATGTTTCACTTCTCCTGTGTGGAACGGGGCCGCGGCACCGGCACCAG
>NW_008825220.1:29403-29747 GCF_000699105.1 Pygoscelis adeliae
GGCGAGCGCTCGGCCCGGGCGAAGCCCCAGCGGCTGCACGCCGGCGAGCGACCCTACGCCTGCACCAAGTGCGGGAAGAGCTTCAGCCGCAGCTCGGACCTCGTCCTCCACCAGCGCATCCACACCGGCGAGCGGCCCTACAAGTGCCCCCAGTGCGGGAAGAGCTTCAAGAGCAACTCCAACCTCAACACGCACCGGCGGACCCACCTGGGCGAGCGGCCCTACAAGTGCCCCCAGTGCGGAAAGAGCTTCAGCGAGAGCACGTTCTTACTCAAGCACCAGCGGACCCACACCAGGGAGAAGCCCTACCACTGTGCCAGCTGCGGGAACAGCTTCTTCGAGAG
>NW_008825221.1:0-280 GCF_000699105.1 Pygoscelis adeliae
CTGAGGCAAAAAAGTTGTTGAGTACCTCACCCTTCTCCTCATCTGTTGTTATCAGTTTGCCAGTCAGTTCATCAAGGGGGTACACTTCCTTTGACCTTCCTTTTCTGGCTGACATACCTGTAGAAGCCCTTCTTATTATTCTTTGTGTCCCTTGCCAAGTTCAGTTCCAGCTGGGCCTAGGCCCCCACCTACACAACTGGGCAACGTCCTTATACTCTTCCTAGGATACCTGTCCCTGCTTCCACTGCCCATGCATTTCCTTCTTGTCCTTTAGTTTGAC
>NW_008825222.1:0-279 GCF_000699105.1 Pygoscelis adeliae
CGAGGGGTGGACTTGACCATGGGCACTATATTGCACAGGTTATCCATGAGTGTGACACATGCACTGCGATCAAACAACAAAGCGGTTAAAGCCTCTCTGGTATGGAGGACAATGGCTGAAATATAAATACGGGGAGGCCTGGCAGACTGATTGTATCACACTCCCACAAACCCACCAAGGCAAGCGCCATGTGCTTACCATGGTGGAAGCAACCACCGGATGGCGGGGAACATATCCCATGCCCCATGCCACCGCCCGGCACACTATCCTAGGGCTTGA
>NW_008825222.1:421-1361 GCF_000699105.1 Pygoscelis adeliae
CCGCCGGGAAAATTGAACGATACAATGGACTGTTAAAGACTACGCTGAGATGAATGGGTGCTGGGACGTTCAAACATCGGAACACACATTTAGCAAAAGCCACCTGGTTAGTCAACACTAGGGGATCTGCCAGTCGAGCTGGCCCTGCCCGGTCAAAACTTTTACGTACTGTAGAAGGGGATAAAGTCCCTGTAATGCACATAAAAAATATGCTGGGGAAGACAGTCTGGGTTATTCCTGCCTCGGGCCAAGGCAAACCCATCTGTGGGATTGCTTTTGCTCAAGGACCTGGGTGCACTTGGTGGGTGATGCGGGAGGATGGGGAAGTCCGATGTGTACCTCAAGGGGATTTGATTTTGGGTGAGAATAGCCAATGAATTAAATTGTATGATGTTAATTACTATGTAATACTGTATACCATCACTTCTGTGGTGGCTATATGCGATAACGGTATTACAGTAAAAATCACCTAGATTAATGAAGAATTAACTTTGATGAAACCAAGCAAAGTGCAGCAATGATAGAACCGGACAAGTGCAGCGGTGATGGGACAAAACTGGCTTCAGCATGCAAGAATGCAACACCACACACCATCTTTCCTGCCCTGAAGGACGGTTATGACAGATGGAGCCCAAAGTCAGGGACTAAATGAACTCAACGGACACTTTATAGGGATGGCCCATAGACTAAGGGAATGATATCTGTGTGTGTATATCAAAAGACAGGAAAGGTGCTGGTGATCAATTGGGATGTATTGGAAAGTGTGGGGACCTGGGCATGATGTAGATGGTATAGCATAAGGGGTGGATGCTGTCCTGGTTTCAGCTGGGATAGAGTTAATTTCCTTCCTAGTAGCTGGCACAGTGCTGTGTTTTGGATTTAGGATGAGAACAATGTTGATAACACACCGATGTTTTAGTTGTTGCTAAGCAGTGCTTAC
>NW_008825222.1:19731-20034 GCF_000699105.1 Pygoscelis adeliae
GGCCGGGCCGGGCCGGGCCCCTGCCACCAATGCCAACGGGGCGGTGAAGGCCCGGTGGCCCCAGGCCTCATCCCCCGGACAGGCCGCCCTGGGCCTGCCGCCCCTCTCCCCAGCATAATGAGGCCGGAGGAGAAACGGGGCTGGGAAGCACAAGATGCCTCCTGGTGTCTTTTCACCTTAAGCACCTCGAACTGCTCCAAGGGAGCCTTGAAAGAGCATTGGGCCAAGCTGCAAAATGACAAAAATGGAAGCAAAACAAACCTGGGAAAGGCTGAGGCTGCGAATGTGGCTGCTCGGGGGCAC
>NW_008825223.1:0-504 GCF_000699105.1 Pygoscelis adeliae
GGATGCTGCTGTCTAGCTGATTCCTTATCCATGGAATAGTCCATCCATCACATCTGTATCTCTCCAATTTATCGGCACAGATGTTGTGTGGGACTGTATCAAAGGCCTTACAGAAGTCCAGGTAGATGATACCAGTTGCTCTTGCCTTATCCACCAATGCAGTCACTCCATCGTAGAAGGCCACCAGATTAGTCAGGCATGATTTTCTGTTGGTGAAGCCAAGTTGGCTGTCTCTAATCACCCCTCTGTCTTCCATATGCCTTGACATAGCTTCCAGGAGGATCTGTTCCATGATCTTGCTGGGCGTAGTAAGTTCCCAGGGTCCTCCTTTTTACCCTTTTTAAAAATGGGCGCAGTGTTTCCCTTTTTCCAGTCACAGGGGACTTCATCTGGCTGCCGGGACTTCTGAAATATGCTTGAGAGTGACTTGGCAACTACATCAGCCATTTTCCTCAAGATCCTGGGATGCATGCTTTCGGGTCCCATGGACTTGTGTATGTTCAG
>NW_008825224.1:0-305 GCF_000699105.1 Pygoscelis adeliae
TGATAACCTTCTACGATGAAATGACTGGCCTAGTAGACAAGGGGAGAGTCTGTGGATATTGCTTACCTTGACTGCAACAGGGCCTTTGACACTGTCTCCCATAAGATACTCACAGACAAGCTGTTGATGTATGGGCTGGATAAGCACACAGTGAGGTGGGTTGAAATCTGGCTGAATGGTTGGGCCCAGAGAGTGGTGATCAGTGGTGCAAAGTCTAGTTGCAGACCAGTACCTAGTATTGACTCCCTGTAACCCAGGGGTCAATACTGGGTGTAGTCTTCATTAATGATGTAGATGATGGGGCA
>NW_008825225.1:0-258 GCF_000699105.1 Pygoscelis adeliae
TCCCCTCATCTACTAGGCCAGTCATTTCACCACAGAAGGTTATCAAACTGGTCAAGTATGACTTCCCTTTGGTGAAGCCATGCTGACTAGTCCTGATGATTTTCTTGTCCTTCAAGTGCCTGGAAATGGTTTCCAGGATGGTTCCATCACCTTCCAAGGGATCGAGGTGAGGCTGACTAGTCTGTAGTTTCCTGGGTCCTCCTTCTTGCCCTTCTTGAAGATCAGAGTGATATTTGCTTTTCTCCAGTCTTTGGGCAC
>NW_008825226.1:0-881 GCF_000699105.1 Pygoscelis adeliae
GCATTTCCTCGGAGGATGGTTTTAAGCAGCTCCTGAATTTGAACTAGATCTGAAAGCGTCGGTCTGTATTCCCTAATCCACGCAAAAACTTGCCCAAAGCTGCGCTAACTACCCGGTCGGCGTTCAGGTCCTGGTGTCGTTATCTTCCTCCTTGTCCCCTCCTCCAGGTATGGGACGTGTCCACCGAAAACTGCGTCCACCTGCAGTGGTTTGGGGGCGGCGGCGTCACTTACTTGGCTTGGTCACCCGACGGCAGCAAGGTCCTGGCGGCCACTCCCTCGGCGGTGTTCAGGTGAGCTCCCTGCCTGCGAGATGTTTTCTCTCAGCCCTTTTCGTTTGCTCCAGAACCAAGCGGGTGTGGATTCTTTGTGTCCGAACCGCTCCCGTTCGTACCGTGTCCGATGTGTGTGTGTGTGGGGGGGGAAACGGGCGGGTGATCGAGTGTGACGTCTCGGGCTCCTCCTGGAGCAGCAGAATTGGGGCAGTTCCCAGGAATTTATCCCGCTCGCTTCAGCCTGTCTCTCTTCCAGAGTGTGGGAGGCTCAGATGTGGACGTGCGAGCGGTGGCCCACTATCAAAGGACGCTGCCAGGTAGGACGGGGGCATTTCCCACCCACGCGGGGCAGACGTTGGCTCTAAGGCCCTCGGGTGCACCTACGGTGTTTTAGTAAAAATCCCCCCCCCCGTTTCCAGCTGGCTCCAAAACATCCCTTGCAAGCTGTCAGCTCCCCGGCCTGGGTAGCGGGCGTTAACGTGGCTCTGTGTCCCGCAGACGGGGTGCTGGAGCCCTGACGGCAGCCGACTGCTCTTCACGGTGCTGGGGGAGTCCGTCATCTACTCCTTGTCCTTCTCGGAGTACAGAGGTGAGTCTGCCCCAGCCG
>NW_008825226.1:902-2727 GCF_000699105.1 Pygoscelis adeliae
CTCCTTGTCCTTCTCGGAGTACAGAGGTGAGTCTGCCCGAGCCGGTCGCCGAGGCGAAGCTTTCCAAGAGCCAGCGGCTGGTCCCCAAGCGATCCTCTCGCTTTCGGCTGCGGCTGGGTTTGGCCAGACGGGCTTTTTGCTCATTAGCTGCGTTTCCCAGGCTGCCGGGTGCGAAAGGACGCAGGCAAAGCCGGGAGACGCAGGGGGAAGGGTGTCTCGCGGGTCTCTCAAAGCACAGAATCTCTCCGGGGTTGAGTTTTTCTTCCCCCCCGCCTCACGTTGCTTCTCGCTCGCAGTTACGGTCTTACAGTCGCAAACGCTTCGCAGGGAAACTTTTACAGGGGGGGCGAATGCCCAGCTCACGTGGCTTTTTTTTCCACGGAGGCAGCTGGCCCTCGTGTTTGTCGAAGGGAAACCTCCCCTGTCCTCCGTCCCAGACATAGGCAGATGCTGCTGGGATGGCAGCACGTTGCTCCACAGCTGCCCTAAGAAACAGAGAGAAATTCTGTGTCGCTTTGGAGAGAAAAGTGTGATTTTAGGGCAGTGAGACAATCCCAGGCAGTAATTGGAGCAGACCCAAAGTGACCGGGCTCTTGGGGCTTTGTTTCAGGTGAGATGCAAGGGCAAGTAGGAGGCTCGAAAACGGCTTCTATCGTGGCAGATCTGTCCGAGACCACTTTCGAGACGCTCTACGGGGAGGAGAGGTGGGTCTGGCCGCGCTTGTTGCCCTAACGCGACGCTTGGGAGGCAGAGGGGATCCGTGCCCCCCCTTGGCAGCAGCCCCCTGGCGCTGGGGACGTTGGCTGGGAGGGGGGGGGGCGGATCTCACTGTTGCTCGTGCCGGTTTCAGGATCGGAGGAGAAGTCCACTCCATGGTGTGGGACCCCACCGGCGAAAGACTCGCGGCGATCATCAGAGGTGAGCGCTGCCTCCGCCCCTGCCTGCCCCAGTGCCGGGCTTTGCCTGAAAATCCCCGTTCCAGCAGGCAGAAGGGGCGCAAACCCCGCTGAGGTGAGGAGTCGGGTCGAAAAGGCAGCCCCCCCCCTCCATCCTTCCTGACCCTGCCTCCGCTCCTCCGTATCCTTCGGAGAGGGATGCGTCCCGAGTTCCCTCCCCGCTTCCAGTCGGATGAATCATGCCTCCCAACCCCCCTGCAAGGTCTCCTGTGTTCCCGCAGTGCCCGCATTACGCCTGGAGCCCGACTGGGCCTCTTGGCTCCGTTTCTAGGAGCAGCCCCTGGGATAATCGAGCCATTCAGGCTCTCCTGGACGGGCCCCGCTCCGAGACAAAGCAGACCTTTGAGGGAGCACCGAAACACGGTGCTGGGGATGCTGCTGCTTCGGGCTCCCTCCCTGCACGCCCCCGGCAGGGAAGGAGCTGAAGCTGCTGGGCCCAAACCTGGGGTTCTTTTCTGCCGTGCTTAAAGCTGGGTGGGGAAGAAACCGGGTGGGGAGAAAACCTGAGGGAACCGGGACTCCCTGGCACACACCACACCCCCACCCCCCGTCCTCTGCACCTCCAGGTAGGTCCTGCGAGGATCTCGGTGCAGAAACTGATAGGATGGAAAAATAACCTTCACGTTGGAGAGACGGGGGCCCCCACGTCACACCTTAAAGGCTGGGGTGTTTCCAAAGGAGTCGCCTCATCTGCTGCCCAAATTCTTCTTGAAACCTACCTACCTGAGACCTTGGAGCCAGCTTTAAATCACTGAAGGGTCTTTGAAAGCCCCGTCCCGGGATCCTGCGCACCTCGGTGCGAGGAAAACGCGGTCCGCAGCCAGCTTTCCCCCACCTCGGTGGCCGCCCGCCCCAGTCTCCGCAGTGCA
>NW_008825226.1:10035-11231 GCF_000699105.1 Pygoscelis adeliae
GGGGGGGGGGGGGGGAAAAGGTGCGGGGGGGGTGGGGGGGGGGGGGGTGCCGAACCACGGGGATGTGGGTCTGTCGCTTCTCCGCGGCGAGCGAACCCCCCTCCGCCGTGGATGAGAAGCCAAAGCGGGACCTCCAGTAGTGTGAAACCCAACCGTCTTATGTACAAAACTCCCGCCCGGGGTCACGTCCCTCCGCTCGCTGCCTCGGGGAAGCCGGGCTGACTTATCCCTTTACCGGTGGGCGCTCAACCCCCACGGCCGGAGTCAGGATATCTCGTTGCCGAAGACCTCCAGCACCAGCGGCGTGAGCTGCATGCTGTGCTCGGGCTGGAAGGAGAGGCCGCGGTACTGCTTGGAGTGCTCCTCGTTCAGGCTCCGGAGGTCGGCCAGCTTCTGGATCATCTTGGCGTAGAGCAGGCGGCTGCCGGGAGGAGGGTGCCTGCAGCGGATGTAGGTCTGGAGGATCTCCGAGAGGCGATCCTGGAGGGATTCCACCAGCGAGGTGTCCTGCACGCCCGGGCGATCTAGGAAACACCGGGGAGGCAGCAGGGTGGATTCCCTTCCCTTTTCCCAGCCGGCCACGACGGAGAGGCAGGGGTTTCGGGGAGGCAGCCAAAACCTGGCAGGGTAGTGACCTCGCGGTCCTCCTACCTGGGGAGAGGATGCAGATGGCCATGAGGAGCACGTGCTCTTCTTCGTGAAGGTTCAGCTTCTTCAAACCAACCTGGAATTTCACGAGCGGCTCGAGCAGGTCCATGCTGTGGCCAGCTGGGAAGAGAGAGGACCTTTAGCACGGCCCGCTCCCGAACAAGATCCCCCGCAGCCGAGGGCCGAGCACGGAGCTCAGCAGCTCCTCTTTCAGAGCGCCGGGACAGCGGAAGGCGACTTTTGCTACAGCTTAAACCACGTTGGTTTTTAACTGTACTTTTCTCCCCGGTAGTTCCTCTAAAGCCGGAGATTATGGAGCAGCTTTTGCTTCTGAAAGCTATGAAGACGACTAACCTGCAGACATTTTGCCTCCCTGCCATCACTCCCACACTGCCCCGTGTCCTGCACAAGCACCACAACCCCCACCTCGTGCGCCCAGAGCCCTCTCCGCAAGCAGAATCTCTTTCTCCTGCCCTCAGCGGGCGCCAGCTGCCCCGCGCCCGGTCCCAAGGCGCCGCTCGCTCTGGTTCTCCTGGGGGACCTCTGCA
>NW_008825226.1:11760-13206 GCF_000699105.1 Pygoscelis adeliae
GCCGAGCTGCTGGGTGTTGCCCGTCTCCCCCCGGCCGTGCAACCTGCCGACGCGTCCCTGCTTCCAGACTACTCGGCACGGGAGTTTTGCGCCTGGATTTAAGGCTGGGATGACATTTCCTCGCCTGCAGCAAGCAGGAGAGCGCCCGGCAGCCTTTACCTTGGGTGACATCGCTGATCCCGTACTTGAAGTCGTTGCTGCCGCAGGTCCACGTCATGTCCTCGAGGGTGAAGGACTGGTTCGAGCGCAGCATGATCACCTCAATGGCGCTGGATTTCAGCAGGGCGATCTGGTCCTCTGCCGCCAGGTTCCTGGGCAGGGGGAAGAGGGCGACGTAAGTCCTGCCCGGTGAGCAAAGGGACAGCCCACGCCGCCCACGCATCAACGTTCTCCATCGGTACCCCGGTCCCTTCGCTGGGGGCACCCCAGCTTCTCCCTCACCCCGGGTTTCTACGTAATTAAGCAGCAGGCATGTCTGCAGCTACGTTTACTGAGTGGCACCACCCAGCGCCCTGGGCCCCAGCCTGGAGTTAAACAGGACCCGCGGTCCTTCACAACCCAGGATGGGACCCGCTCGGCATGGCCTCGAGCGTCTTTCTTAGGAGCTCAAGCATTTTGCTGACAGAGTCTGGGTGAATCAGGGTAGAACAGGAGAGGTGCAACCCCACAGGAAGGAGGAGAGATGGAAAACGTGAAAGTAGGAACAGACCTGGGAAGGGAACAGAGCCTGAGGGGCAGCTGTGAAGATGAAACAGAGAAAAAAAACGATCTGGCTGTGAAGGGTAGGACGGGATTCCCAGGAGTGGAAAACCGCCGCGGACATCGGATCCGGGAGCAAACGTCTCACCTGAACCCCGGGATCATTTTGGCAAAGCCGATCACCTTCTGTATGCTGTAGCTGACCAGGTCGGCCAAGTGCGGGAGCATGGAGAGGTGGGAGAAGTCGATATTCATGGAGGAGCTCTCGTCGTTCTCCTCGGAGAGGACCAGGTTCGAAAACATCTGAGGCTCCACAGGCTCTGGAGGGAGGGAGACGGTCAGAGGGCACCTCGATTGTAGGCGAGACGTTAGGGACGAGGGGAACGCCGCCGGCCCGCGGCAGGAACGGCAGCCGCCCTGCCAGGGGGGGCTTGGCGTTGCGTTCAGCCAGCGGGACGTGAGGGACGGGGCCGGGAGAGCCGCCGTTCCCTGGCTGCCAACAGCACCGAGATTTTTGCACTGGGGCCTTTAACTCCTCTCCCCGTGCTGTGATCGAGTCTAACCGCAGCCAGAGCGGCGACGATGCAGCCCGGCGTTGGCGTTCACGCTCCCGTTGGCCGTCCTGGAGGGCTCAGACACACAAAGGTCTGCGGGGCCGCCATCCAGCCAAGCACTTAACGCTTTTTGCTCGCAAAAAGCTTTTGCAACGCCCCCCCCCCCCCCCCCAGGGGGGGCTTACAGTTAAAT
>NW_008825226.1:13580-16194 GCF_000699105.1 Pygoscelis adeliae
ACTCCTCTCTAATGAGAAGGCGTGGGATGGATCTGGGCAGAAACCGCTTGGTCCTGTGCACGGGAATCGGGACTGGCGTGCCCTGGACGTACCCGGAACTTGGTGAAGTCGGCGTACGTGGGGTCGTAGGTTTTGTGATGAGCCTCGAGGAGGATGTCGATGACTTTCTGCTGCTCCTCCGAGAGTTTGGGTTTCAGGCTCTCCTTGAGCGCTTCCTCCTCCTTGCGCTTCAGGATCATCTCGCGCTTCCTCTGAACCTCCTCGTCCGTCAGGATGACTGCAGGGACAGGGAAAGCGTCAGAAACAGGCGCAGGGCAACGGGGACCGAAACAACCCCGGGCCGCTGCAGCCAGCGTCCCCATCACCCTGCTAATCGATTATTAAACCCGCATCAACCTGCTCCTGTCCTCGACTGCCGGCTCACGGCTTCCCGCGACAGTTTATGGCCCGTTTGGGTGCTTTTAGGCAAGGACCGGGTGCAATAAGGTCACGTCAGCGCTGCCGCCTTGCCGCTTGCCCTGTGCTTTCAGGTGAAAGGAATCGTGATCCCGCGAGAGGCAGGCCAAAAATAATACAACCATCAATCAGACAAAGGAGGGGCGACAAAGGAAAATAATTAGGCTGTAGCTTCATCTCCCTCCGGCGCCGCTGTCAGTGCCCGACAACAGAGGGAGCCCGATGCGGAATCGCTCAGCCTCGGCGGCCGGCTACGAGATAATCTGGGGAGCCGGCAGCGCTTCTGCAGCATCGCAAGTATTTTTAAGCTAAGGGGACACATAAACAGACCCCCAACTCCCAGGGTTGGGTATTTATGGCTTGTATTACGGGTGACGGCCTTGGGCAGCGGCCAAGGGTTGGACCCAAAGGCAACAGGCAGAGCCCCTCCCGTTTAATTAGGGAAGGGGAGCATCCGCAGGCAATTTGGGCTCAAATCTTGCCTTTATTAAAAGAGCTTGAAGCCTTAAGTAGCCTCACAGGGTTGAAAGAGAAGAAAAGCAGCAGGGAGCCGCAAAGATCTCTTGGGGTAGCAACCCCCCCACCCCACAACCAAGTCGCAGCGTTCACCAAAGCACTCGCTAACACGCATCCACCGGCGGGTCCCAAAAATAGCAAAGCCCATTCCTCGAGACGTTATTAACCCGTTAACCAGTCATCAGCAAAACCCCGCCAAGCGCGTTATCTGATTGATGAGGGGCGGCTTTCTGCCTGCCTTGGCTCGCAGGGAGACTTGACGCCGGGCGAGTCCAGGCGGAATTCGGGACGAGAGGTTGGCGAAGGGCAGGGAGAGCCACGGTCGCAGGGCTCGAGGCAAGGCACTGTTTGCAGTCCCCGCTCCCTTCCGCCACCTTTAGCCGACGGCGTTTTTCCGATACGTTTTTCAAACTTGCACAATCTCAGGGGGGGCTTGAAGATCTCGGAGGCACGGGAACGACCGGCTCGGGCTGAAAGGTCGCTCCCACGATTGGTACGTTATGGGCAGCTCTGCAGGGGACAGCGCGACTGAGTTTCCCATCTCCCAGTCCTGGTTATTATTACAAAAGCATTGGATCCATCTGGGCGCTGCACGCGAGAAGGGAAACTGTTTGTAGACGAGGCAGCATCTGCGGGGGGGGGAAAAAGCCACGTGGGGGCTGGGGACGAGGACGGGGCAGAGAGCCGAGTGCTTGGACCGGGGCCACGGCGTTCAAAGTCTTTGCCAGCACGGTCCGTCCCGAGCATCGGGGCTTCGGAAGGGATTACTGCAGGTGTCTACACCAAGCAAACCTCAGATCCTGCAAGTGAATCGATCCAAAATCAGGAAGCATCTGCGGAGTGGATTGGAAAGAAAAGGATGTTTCCGTGTGGGGGCAAGACTGCAAGGGAAATCTCCTCGGGATTTCCCACCCCCCTTTAGGAAATCCAGCCCTCAAACAGGTTTGAAACAGCGAGGTGGCAGCATGTCTCAGTCTGGTAGGAGCTGAAAAGCAAGAGCATTTCCCAAAGCATCACTTCCACGGGGGAACAAACGCTGGCAAGGTTTGGGCTCCCTGGTGCGATCCCCTAAGGCAGCCAGATTTCCCCATACAGGCTCTACGCAACAAAACATCCAGTTTCCCTGTGCGTCCCGGGGCTGCCGGCTGCACTGAAGCTCGGCAGAGCACGTGGGCTGCACGTTGCTGTGAGTCCCTTGCCAAACTGCCAGCGACGTCGATAGAAACGGGCCGCGGCTCTGACCGGCAGCAGGTCCCGGGTTTGGTGTTTAATAGAATCATCAAACGGTTTGGGTTGGAAAGGGACCATTTAAAGCTCATCTAGTCCAACCCCCCTGCCCTGGGCAGGGACATCTTCAACAAGATCAGGTCGCTCACAGCCCCGTCCAGCCTGACCTGGAATGTTTCCAGGGATGGGGCAGCCACCACCTCTCTGGGCAACCTGGGCCAGTGTCTCACCACCCTCAGCGTAAAACATTTCTTCCTTACATCTAGTTTAAATCTCCCCTCTTTTAGTGTAAAACCATTGCCCCTGCTCCTATCGCTGCAGGCCCTGATACAAAGTTTGCCATCATCTTTTTTTATAAGCCCCCTTTAAGTACTGACAGGCTGCAATAAGGTCTCCCCGAAGCCTTCTCTTCTCC
>NW_008825226.1:16622-18303 GCF_000699105.1 Pygoscelis adeliae
CTTGCATCCCGTCCCTCCGGCGTGTCGACCGCACCGCTCAGCTGGGTGTCATCTGCAAACTTGCCGAGGGTGCGCTCGATCCCACTGTCCGTGTCATTGATGAAGATATTAAACAGCGCCGGTCCCAATACGGAGGGGTGCTCTGATAGGACTTGCTGGAGCCCACAGGAGACTAAAACCCAAAGGAAACCCCGCAGGTGTTTGTAAAAATCAAATAAAGGGGAGTTGCGATTCACTTCCAGCTTGTCTGGCGTTGTGAACGCCCGTGCCGTGACACAGCGGCACTTGTGCAAGCCAAGACGCAGCCCGGCCTTGGCATTGCAGATTGAGAACCACCCCCGGCGCTTCTGGTGAAATCGTTCCCGGTGACGCCGGGGAGCAGCAAACCCGAAACGCGCTTCGCTTGGCTGCGCTGGAGGAACGGCTTTTCGGTAGGACCGGTGGTAACGCGGACGAGGGATGTCAGCGCAGTGACTTGCCTGCTTTATAAAGTCCCGGGGGAAGAGGATTTGACTCATTTACTTCGTACTCACAGAAGGACGGATGCTGCCCCACCACGTCCCTGCCTGCCTCGAGGGGGAATACGGGATCGGGAAGCCACACCCGCACCTTCCACTCAAGATCCTGGCTCGCGCCCCGGACCCCATCTCCTCCCGAATGCTGAGCCGGAGACGTCCGGCCACAGACTCCTGGCACGACCGGGGACGCGGCTGAGCGTTTGTGGGCTGCCCTGACCCGAAGTCCGTGCGGAGGCTGAGATAAGATCTGCCCGTCGCTTCCAGACGGACGCTGGCCCTCTTTGCGAGACACCCCGAGGGCAGCAGGAAAAGCCACGGCCAACGGCCGAGGGTAGCGCCGAGGTTACCATGCGCACGAGGATACAGTCGGCCGGGCAAGGATACAACCCTGCAACCCCGGCCAAAACCGGGGGCTTGGGAGTGCTGGAGGGTGGTGTGGAGCAGCCCAAAAAGCAGACTCGCTCTGTCAGGCAAGGAAAGAGCAGCCAAGTATAAAGCAAAATTGAAGTTCAGGAAACTTCAGGCATGAAACGTGTTCACCGGGTGTCGCTGGAGCGTTTCATTGAAGCTCGAATGGTGGGTGCTTCTGCCTGCCCCAGCTGGAACCGGGGACACCGTCCAGCCCCGGGGGTGCAGGAAGCCCCGTGGTTGTTCCCCCCCCCGGGGACAGCCTGCCTGGCACGGCCGTCATGGTGGGGTGGCATTTGGGTCTCGGGACCCAAATGGGGCCTCTTGGGACAGAGGCGGCGGTCAGAAGCCGAGCTGGTGTCCCCTGGTTGGCGAGGGGGCCGCAGGAACACCCCTCGCAGCAACGGCTTTGGGGTGATTCACGGCTGGATGAGGGTCAAGAAGCAAAAGGAGCAGTTTAATAACGCTGCAGGGAGAAGGCACGTGTATTGAGATCGGGAATCATCCCCCGAGCAGCCCCGCAGGGCGTCGCGACCTCACTTAACTGCCAAGGAGGCCCAGGATCGCTCTGCACCGGTTCACGCAGTAAATACCCGGGATGCAGCCTTCCCGGAGGCACCTGCCGTGCGCCCCTTAAAGCTGGGGAGCGAAGCCTAATTCACCCTCGCTGCTTCTCCCAAAACCGCACCTTTCAGCCCCAAACCCCAGCTGCGACCGCCCCAAGGCGCCTTTGTCATCGGAAGATGGAGCATAAC
>NW_008825226.1:18782-20114 GCF_000699105.1 Pygoscelis adeliae
TCCAGCTGCCGCCCAAGAGACGTTTTCCCGGACGGCCGCGGCTCTTCCCTCCCTCTCGTGCTCCCGCTTCGCCTCTCGGCCAGTCTGCGGGTCAGCGCGAGGCCCGGAGGCCAGCATTGCACAACGTCACCGTGCAAGCGGCTCCCGGGCCGGGGAATAACACATTCCACATTTGGAGCGGCGGGGGACTTTTTTTTTGCTTTGAGTATCACCGCCTATTCGGGGAAGCGGAGGAGAGCTGGAAACGCCACCTCCCTCCTTCCTCACCCTCGTCCCGCAGTCCCACCCTAAACAACCGTAACCCTGCCGGCTACCGCTGCCCTCGCCGCCGCCCGCTCCGCTCCTCTCCCGAGCGATTCGGGAAATTCCCCTCTCTCCGCACAATCTCCTTCCAATTTCTGCTCCTCTCCCTGGCTCCGAGAGGATGGTTTGGTTTGTGTTTTGGGGTTTTTTTTTTTTCCCTCCTCCCCTTTGGGGATTTTCAGCACTGAGATCATAACTCGAGCCTCGTGGTGAGGATGCTGAGCATCAGGTGCTTGTGACTACAGCAAGTTCCCGGCTAAGCCTTTTCCTTGGAAAAGGGGAGAGAAGATCCATGGGCTGCTGACCCCAGGCAAGCTATAGACCTTGCTGCGGCACCGGCGAGGGGAATTAGCCGCAGCCACCTTCAGCGATGTCCGAGGACACGGCTGCAGAGGGACAAACTGCCCCAGGACACGGCTGGGGACCCTCCCGAGGAAATTTCACCGCTTCCCAGCTGACTGGCACCGTGACAAGCACCAAAAAAATTCCCCAGCAGCAAATAAGGTGGCGGGGAGAGAATAAATTCAATGCCGTGAGACTCCTGCAGCCCCGAGGAGCCCCGTGGGTCCCCTCCAGCTGCTCAGCTTGGTAATTTATCTTCCTGCTTTGCCGCAACAACTTTAGACCGTGCAGGAGAGAGGACCTGTCCCCCGTCCCCGCGTGCATACGCTGCGAACACTGGAGAGCCGTTAAAGGTTGGGGGAGAAGGGACAGAGACACTGAGAGGGGTGAATCACCCCAAGGTTACGGGTGGCTGCGGAGCCCGGGTCCATCTAATGCCCCGTGCTTTGGCCATCACGGCCCCGAGGGACGAGCGTCCCTTCCGGAGCTCCGGGCAGTTCGGCAAAAGGCCATTTTGCAGGGCAGAAGGATTTTTTTTCCCCCCAAACCGGTGCCAAAGCAGGCAGGATAGTCCAGCAAGGAACCCTTCGCCCCACTTTAAAGGGCGTTCATGCTCAGCATCATCCTAGGAAAAACCACTGGCAAGCGGACAGGGCAGCCGAGGCGGCCCTAGGCTGGAGACCTGCC
>NW_008825226.1:20554-20898 GCF_000699105.1 Pygoscelis adeliae
AGCCGCCCCCCCCCTCCCGCCCCGCCCCGCCCCCCCAGCCCCTCGCCGCAGCGTCTGGCCCGCAGGTTTGGCTGCGCCCAAACTTGGATCATGCGTCGGGGAAAGGGACCCTCGGCCCGGCCGCGCTGCCGCAGAGTCTCAGCCCTGCGTGGTTTGGGCTGGAGATGGTGCCTAAAAATCACCCAGGCCATCCAACCGCCCCACGCTCCAGGGACGGAGAAGGGTCTGCTCTGCACCGAACCCCAAATTAACACAGGCACGAGGTCTGCCGGGGTCTGCCCTCCTCCTCCTCTTCATCCCCATCTCACTCCCTCATTTCTGCTTCGGACTCGGATCCCATCGGC
>NW_008825226.1:20979-22273 GCF_000699105.1 Pygoscelis adeliae
CCCCCCCCCAAGAGCTTCAAGATCAAGATTCGACCTAAAAATAACCGCAGCACACCTCGTTCCCCTTCACTTAACCAGCAGCAAAGTCCGCGGGAAGGCTATTTTTAGTCTCCTTAGGTGTTGTTGATCCAGTGACAGTTTGCTAACGGGGGTCCCTTACGAGTTAACTCCCGCGGAGAGCGCACGCGTCCCTGGGACCTGGCCCCAGTCGGGGTGCAAACACCCCCTGCATCTCTGCCGCTGAATTTTCCGGCCTTTCCCGGGTAATTAACCGGTGCAAATCAACGCGTTTCCCTCGCTAGCAACGGCTACGCCAAATGGACGGCACCGACCGGCTGCCACGGGCTCACACGTCCTCGTACTCACCCAAAACATGGGTACGTAGGGTATATTACACGGCCTTTTTCTCCCTCTTTATGGGACGCAGCTGCTAGTTTTAAAAAAAAGAAGGTCCAGGGATCTTCTCTTCATCGGGGATCTGCTCGATCTTTGGGACAATTGGAAATTTAGGCATTTTTTTTCCTGCAAACATCTACAAGTTCTGATTTCCCGGAGGACCCAGGTGCTTTGGTGGCACCCGGTGACATCGGACGCTGTTTGCCCACGGCGTAAGGAAACGAGCGCCACTTCCATTTTCCAAGTTTTCGGGTCCATCGATCATTCGGCGTGACACCCTGTTCGCAAGGCCTCCTAGCAGGAGGCTGGTGTTTTGGTTTGAACGCTACACGAGCACCAGCCTTCTGCTGCAGACTTAGGACGCGGAAAGCACGTGTGCGTGGGAGGAAGCGCGGCAAGCAGATTTTATTTTTAAAAGCTGCTTATCTATAAATACAGTTGAAGAAAATATTTGGCCAACGTTAGCGTGTTTGGATTGGGTTAAAAACTACTTCACTCCCCTCTGCTCTTTACTTAAGTCTCTGCTGCGCGTGTGGCTGGATGGACAGACCCACGTCGCAAGAATAAGGGGCCCCCCCCAAAAAAAAAAGAAGCCCAAGGGGTGTCGCCGAGCAAAACCCAAGCTGGTTCCACGCTAATGGAAATGACTGTCGCTGTGGGGAAGCTCATTCGACTCTCCCTGTTTGGGTGCAGCGAGGAGCACGCAAAAAACGCGTTGGAGAGGACGGTGACTTTGCGGCGGCAGGACGGGAGTAAGTTCGGTCAGCGTAACCGGGAGTTAATCAGAAACAGCCCCGGACGCTCTCACTGAACCGATGCCCCCCCCAAGAGCCAGCAAAGGCGACCTGGCTCCGACGAAAGCAAGTCCCCAGATGGCTGACCACCAAAGGGACAGCCT
>NW_008825226.1:23029-27048 GCF_000699105.1 Pygoscelis adeliae
TGGGTCAAGGGATGGACTCGATGATCCTGGAGGTCTCTTCCAACCTTAATGATTCTATGATTCAGCTCAGCTGGTCGCTCGAGAAGACCAAGTTGGAGCGGCTGTACCTGGTTGGGCGCATCTACGGGTTTGATCTTAGAGGTTCGGGCATTGCCGGACAGCACAGAAAAAAAAGACAACTTCTTGCAAGGACACAGCCCCGGGGTTCAACCACGGGTTAAGCAGCTTTCAGGTTTTGAACAGGTATTTTGAAGGCCAAAAGCAGGGTGGGAGGATTGTAGAGAAACCCCCACCAGCAGCGAAAGAAACCAGAGTGGAGGCCGGTATGTACCAAAGCAGCCTGTGTTATTAAACATTTACCAGCCTTTAAAGGGTATGTACCAGCAGCCTGTGTTATTAAACATTTACCAGCCTTTAAAGCCTGGCTTTGCTAGAATAACTGGCTGGAGCGCATGTTTGTGTGCGCAGGAGAAAGAAGTCTCACTGCAGGGTACAAGAGAAGCAACACTTAACATAATAACCCTCTCTCCCACCAAAACCACACCGTGCCACGTTAATCCGCTGCTGCAATCGGGACTGTAAATCTTCCAAGTACAAAGGGTCAAAGCCAGAGCTCCCAGCGAAAACCCGCCTTTCTTGCGGGGCCGTCCTGCGCGATGTCCACTAATGACACGTTACAAGCATAGCATAGCTGAGGGTCCTGCACTTCGGCCACAACAACCCCACGCAGCGCTACAGGCTGGGGGAAGAGGGGCTGGAAAGCTGCCTGGCGGAAAAGGACCTGGGTGTGCTGGTCGACAGCCGGCTGAACACGAGCCGGCAGTGTGCCCAGGTGGCCAAGAAGGCCAACGGCATCCTGGCCTGTATCAGAAATGGTGTGGCCAGCAGGAGCAGGGCAGTGATCGTGCCCCTGTACTCGGCACTGGTGAGGCCGCACCTCGAATACTGTGTTCAGTTTTGGGCCCCTCACTACAAGAAGGACGTTGAGATGTTGGAACGTGTCCAGAGAAGGGCAACGAGGCTGGTGAGGGGTCTGGAGAACAAGTCTGATGAGGAGCGGCTGAGGGAGCTGGGGTTGTTCAGCCTGGAGAAAAGGAGGCTGAGGGGAGACCTCATGGCTCTCTACAACCACCTGAAAGGAGGCTGTAGAGAGGTGGGGGTCGGTCTCTTCTCCCAAGTAACTGGCGAAAGGACGAGAGGAAACGGCCTCAAGTTGCGCCAGGGGAGGTTTAGATTGGATGTAAGGAAAAATTACTGAAAGAGTAGTTAAACATTGGAACAGGCTGCCCAGGGGAGTGGGTGAGTCCCCATCCCTGGAAGTATTTAAAAAACGGGTAGATGAGGCGCTTAGGGACATGGTTTAGTGGGCATGGGGGTGTTGGGTTGATGGTTGGACTCGATGATCTTGGAGGTCTCTTCCAACCTTAATGATTCTATGATTCTATGATTAAGGGCAGTTTCTCCCCTCCCGCTCGGGGATGCTACGTCTTCGCTTCGGAGAAAGTTACTCAACGATCTGCCATCAGCGAGCGAAGCTTATCTCTGGATTTGCGAGCATTTCTAGAGGTGCCGCTGGCTTTAAACGAAGACGTGATTTTCGAACGGAGGTAAACCAAGCCCAGGACGCCTCCAGGCTGGAAAGTCAAAGTGAGGACGTTCAGAGGTAAATGGCAGCAGAGAAGCAGAGCTGCGATGCAATTCGGGCGCAACAGTGAGAAATCTGCCACCGGGTTAATGCTGTACTTCAGCACCGGGAGGAAGAGGCTCCTGCTAGAAAGAGCCGCTCTTCTAGCAGCAAAATCCCTCCGCGAAGCTGAGCTGGTGGTGCACGACCCCCCTGCGCCCCGCAGGCAGACAACGTGGACCACCCAGCTGGGCGAGGGCAGGCTGAGAGGGCGACGGCAGAGAGGCCCCTCCAGCCCCGGAATGGCACCAAGCCTGCACTTATAGGGTATAAATATAAAATATGTTCTCGGGCTGCAGACCCGAGCGGCACGTAGCATGCAATTAGAGGCTATTTTAGAAAGGGAGATGTAAACAAAGAGGCTTAAACAAAGAGGCTTTACTCTCCCTTCACCTCACAGATGAATAAATGCATTTAGGAAAATTAATACCGGAGAGGCGGATGGCAGAGCCCTCCATAACCTGCCTCACACTAAGAAATTCCTGTTTCACCCAGCAGCTGGCTCACAGTTTATCACTTTTCTCTGGGTTTTCCCCTTCCACCAAGGCCAGCAGGACCTTTGCTCTCCCAAGGAATGGGGACAAGCGTTGCTCAGCTCGGGGGGCAAATCAGGATTCGGAACTGCAGACCCCAAAATCTCCCAGTTTTGGTGAGCCACTCTGTTTTTGAGCATCTGAGGCAGGCAGGCGGCTCATCTTTTCCCCCCCCGCAGCCCGGGGCAAGGCTAGGGAATGCACAAACAAGCCAGAGAAACACGAGGCCCTCGGGCAGGGAAAGATGCCCTGTGTGCGAGGGCAAGCCAACATTATGGTTTTGGTATGAAAATTGCAGTTCATTCGAATGCAGGGTGGCTGGGGACAATAGAGCGTTTCTAAACAGTCGCTTCTCTGCCCCAAGGGTCCATGGCTCTCGGCTACGAGGGGCCCCGAGTTCCACCAGCAGCGCAAAGGAGCACCCGTCCGCCCCACAGTGGGAGCTCACGCCGCCTGGCTCCGGCGTATTTTTGTAAAGCTCCAGAACTAGCCATTTCAAGGCTCATTTAAGATCCGTGTCCCAGGCAGGCTGCTGAACGTTAAAAATAACGAGATCCCTCCCTGCGCAAACCCAGCCTGCGGGCGAGAGTAAACACGGCCGCGGCCAGCAGCAAGGGAAGCTCGGGTTTGCCGAGCGGAGAACGACGTGCTCCGAGGTCGGGGTGGCTGTACCTGGTGGTGGCGGGGGAAAGAGGGACAGCGGTTCCCGTGCGTGCTCTCCCACGTCACCACTTGCCCCACGGAAACGCAACGTTGCAAAGCCCGAGGCTGCTGGGCACAGAGGGGCAACGTCCATCGCTCACCGGTGCTTGCAGGACGCCCATCTCACCGGAGCGGAGAGAGCCCGTCTGGCTTCATCTTGCCCGACAGATCTGGCGACGGCTCCAGCCGCAGCGAGGACTGCCATTTGCCTAACTCCAGCTCCGCAAGCCGGGAAACCTGATCATTAACCGCCCCCCCCGACTGCAGCAGTTGAGCCCCGTTCTTGGTAGACGCATGCCCGACGGTCCTACCTAGCCCACCGAGGAGAAAGCGAAGCCCAGTGCCTCCATGAAACGGCTTTTAGGTTCTCAGAAATGTGAAGTTACGTAAAAACCAGCTGGTGAATAGCAGCCCGACAGCCCCCGCCGGAGGGAGGGCGAAGCCCCCACCAGCCCTGCATCATGTGGCGGGTGCTAGTGGTGTGCTCGGTCCTTCCCCTTTACCAGAGAGGACTGGTAAAGTAAGGATCTTCAAAGTAAGCCTTTCTGAGTCTTTATTAGCAAAATGGGCTCTCGATACACACAACCCTCGCATTTGCAGAACCTGCGAAATGCAGTTTCCTGAAAGCTACCCTACTCATAACCAAACCCCGCAGTGGCCTTCCCGGCACGTCCTTTCCGTCACCCACCGCACGGCTAATACACGAGGAGTCATTTTGGCACCAAGGCTGCAGCGGAACCACCTGACGCAGCCATCACAAGCCGTTTGCGGCAGAGCTGCGGCGATCTGGCACCCGTTTTGCATCCACTTGCATTTTCTCCCCCAAATCCTGCCAGCTCCATCCCCCAATTCCGATCCCAGAAACCCTCCAGACACCTGCACCTTGCCCTGAGGTATCCTGAGAGACCCCCCGGGGAAGGACGAAGAGGGGACGGATTGATTTTAACAAGTTTCACGTAGAACATGGCAAAGAACTGGGGAGGATTACAGGAGTGGGAGATGCGGTGATGCAGACAGGATGGGTGGGGACTTAATAGGTTTTGAAATACCCAGCGCCTTTCCAAGCAGCTCTGCTATTAACGCCCAGTGTCGTCGCAACC
>NW_008825226.1:30475-31530 GCF_000699105.1 Pygoscelis adeliae
GACACCCCCTGCCGCAGCCATCACAAGCCGTTTGCGGTAGGATAATTCCCTGTTTCTCCCCCCATGACACCTACACAGCCTTCCAGGGAAGCCCCTTGGTGCACCGCCAGCCGGGCCAACGCCAGGAGCAGAGCTGCGGCGATCTGGCACCCGTTTTGCATCCACTTGCATTTTCTCCCCCAAATCCTGCCAGCTCCATCCCCCAATTCCGATCCCAGGAACCCTCCAGACACCTGCACCTTGCCCTGAGGTATCCTGAGAGACCCCCCGGGGAAGGACGAAGAGGGGACGGATTGATTTTAACAAGTTTCACGTAGAACACGGCAAAGAACTGGGGAGGATTACAGGAGTGGGAGATGCGGTGATGCAGACAGGATGGGTGGGGACTTAATAGGTTTTGAAATACCCAGCGCCTTTCCAAGCAGCTCTGCTATTAACGCCCAGTGGCGTTGCAACCAAGGGGGGGGGAAAGCTAGGACTGCAGAAGAAACCAAAGAAACCACGGATGCTTCAGCCAAGTCACAGCAGAATAAATCGCTCGGGCTTAGCTGCTTTTTAAGAGCTCCTGAGCAAACAGCAGCGCTCAATAAAAGGCTGCCGGCGCCGTTGGCATCGTTAGTAAACAGTGGACTTTGAAGCAACCAGCCAAAGGTTGCCTCACGCCGGGTTGTGCTGCAGGTTACGTGCACGTCTGAGCACCCAGAGGTGCCAGTAAATTCCTAATGCCTTTTATAGAGCCATCAAACCCAGGACCTCCTGGGGGACTTCACACCGGGGAATCACGTCTCACAGGTACGTCCCCAAGGCAGGTGAGATCCATCAGGAGGTCCTTCTGCTGCCACCCCAGCCAGCCCAGGCTCAGGGTGCATTTTGCTGCATCCCTCCACTACGGTGCACAGGGCCCCGGGTACGGAAGAACCCGTCCTGGTCCAGCCTGCAGAGGAGACCAAGTCACGTCTGCAACCTGAGCGCGCTCAAAAAAAAAACCCCAAAAAACCCCAAAAGGTGTGAAACCTTCCCAAGGTTTCGATATTCACAGCCGCTCGCCCTCTTTT
>NW_008825226.1:31595-32509 GCF_000699105.1 Pygoscelis adeliae
TGATACCAGCGCAGTGATTTCCCCCCACCCCCACCCCCCCAAAGACCTGCTCAGGGACTGCGAGCTGAAAGTCGAAAAACAGCAAGTGCGCGCAAGCACAGGCTGTTGTAAACCCCACGGTGCTGGCGAAGGGACGCGTGGCTTTTTCCAGGAGAGTTTTAGGGGTCCAGGCTCTTCCACGGCAGCGCTGCTATATTTTAATGCAGAAAGCACTTAGACACCGCGGCAGCAGCAAGCGTTAATTAATTCAGCGATTGAAAAATGGCACGTAAACAAGCCTGCGTAAGCAAGAGGGAACACACCAAGACCCAGCATGGGGAGAGCAAGATTAAAAATGTAGCGAGAGCCTTAAATTGACAATAAAGGCTTTATACGGGGCACGAAGGGCTAGCTGAAGAGGAGAGCTTTTCACATCAAGATGTCTGTTCGGAAATGCTGTCACAGCTGTATGCCTCGCATGATTACAGCGGTGTGACAATAGAGATGAGGAAACACAGCAGCAGGGCCCGCGCCGTTTCTGCAAGAGCCGCATCGCACCCAGGAAGGGTTCGTCAAGCAGCACCGGCCGTTTCAGAGGTCAAAAGCCAGACCGTTGCCTCCGGGGCCACAACGGGGCCAGCGGAGGTCAGGGACACCAGGGCAGAGCGCGGAGGAGAGCACGTGAAAGAAGAGTTACTCATTTAGCGGCAGTAATTGAGGAAAATCTTGTCGCTCAGGTTGGCTGGGCTTCGAAGCCGCCCCGTTCGACAACAGGCTGCAAGACTGCGGTATGTGAAAACCCCCACCTAAGCCCCGAAATTCCTGCAAGAGGAGGAGTTACGACTTTGCTGTGAAAGTTCAAGCTCCGGTTGCTGTAACAGCCCAGCTGGAGGAGCAAAGCTGCGCGCTCCGGTGTTCGCGATCCCACAGCCGGC
>NW_008825226.1:32758-34044 GCF_000699105.1 Pygoscelis adeliae
CCGCGACAGACGCGGGGGGGGGGGGAAAACCCGACCCGCTAACAAATACCCACAAAAAACCTGCAGTCGGAGACCCCGGCAGCTTTCAGAGCCGTTTCTGCCCTGCTGAGGACCAGCTTGAGGCCATTCAAGACCCCCCCCCACCTGACAGTGGGGAAAAAAGCCTCAACACAGCCGCATATACAGCCTACGGCTACTTTAAACCCCCCGAGAGCCGGAGTTGTGAGTGAAAGGCTGCCTGGTTTTTTGGGAAGAGCTTGGTGCCCGCTCCAGCGGGCGGGCAGAGGACCCCGTGCATCTCCATACGTAAGCGTACAGAGCTTCAGAGCCGACATTAGAGGCAGCTGGCTTTCAAGAAGAGAAGTTTGTGGCCATCGTACCAGTTTAGTTTTCAAAGACTGCTAGTTTCAGGTGTATTTTTCCTCAGGTGCCGTCCATAGTGTGCCAGAGGCTCTTACGCTCCCGCCTATACAGCACGTGGAGGCCTGCGAGGCTCCCAGACAGATGGAAATCTCCGGCTAAGGGGGAAAACAACTTATTTCCCAGTAGCGGGGTGCCACGGTAAGCCACAAGAAGGGAAACAGTTTTGGGATCTCTCCATTATCAAGATTTGCAGGCGTGTCGGCTGTCCGCAACGCGGGCACAGCTCCAGCAAGGCCGTCCGCAGCCCAGCTTTGCAGGGACGCAGGTAACTGGAACGGCAGCCGGGCAGCACCCTGAGGATCAGATCGCCTGCTCCTCGAGGCTTGCTGGTTACGGAGCAAGATCCCTCCTCCCCGAAGCCCCTCACTCACCTGAAGAAGCCCTTGCAGCCTTCGCAGGTCATGGCGTTGAAGTGGAAGCCAGTGGCTCTGTCCCCACAGACGCCGCAGATACGGGGCACATTCTTGTCGAACTCGCCGGCTGGGTCGGGAAGCGATGTGCTAGCAGCCACGGTCTCCATGTCTGGGAGAGCAGAGAAAGCCAGGTATTTATTTTGTAAAGCTGTCCCAGCTATACCAAAAACAAATTAGATACAAATAAAGGAGTTCTCCTTGGCTTCAACACAATCTGGCAAGAAAAGCTTCCGTGTTCCCTCTGCCTCCATGCACTAACACCACCAAGAAGCAGGTTCTAGCTAGTTTTTAGTAACGCGTACGCATTTACTCACATACCCAGTAAAACCAGGACTGACACCCACCCCCCCTCCTTCCCATACCCCCAGCCTTAAACGCACCGCAGAGCACGCTTGTGGTCGTTGGCTGTGCATCAGTGAGAGAACTCCTATAGCCCACCCCAAACCCCAA
>NW_008825226.1:34143-36246 GCF_000699105.1 Pygoscelis adeliae
GCGCAGACAGGAAGCGGCACCGGCACGCTCACGCCGGCTCCCGTAAGTGCAAAAAAATCCCAGATGCAAGTCAAGTGAACGTTGTTTAAAGAAAAAAAACAAAAAACAAAACCTCAACAGGGACGTAAACAAGGGAGGGGGGAAATAGCGCTCCTAACGCGGATCGCTGAAATGAATATGAAAATGGAGCTTTTAATAGACTTCCCCTGGCTTACAATATCCCCTGGCAGAAGCCTGTCCGCTATTAGAAAGACCGAGTATTTAAAAGCACTGGGAAAATAAAGGTTACAAGTTTTCATAGCGCCAAATCCTGGTGAAACCACAGCGAGGCCGCGGTTTCAGACGGCGCCAGCAGCTTGGTAGGTCAGGCTGCGTTTGTAGCTCAGCTTTCCCCGCGAGTTCTCGGCGGCTCCCGTGCCTCAGTCTCCCCGTTCGCAGGGCAGAGTTACCCCCCTCTGCGCATCTCAGGATGAGGAATTTTAAGGCGATTCGAGAGCTTCAAACAAGCTTTTTTTTGTTTGTTTGTTTTCGGCATGGCTAAACGTTTTCTCAAGAGGCACTGCAGATAGCTGCTGCCCAGCTGCGTCTAGTCTGCTTTCAAAAGGCTTTTAGCTGGTGCTGGAATTGTCCCGTGTAAAATACTCTTTATCAGTCACTCAGCAACTCCAGACGGCGAGTCTGGAGCAGAAGCGAGTTCAGAAAAAAGCAAGAGGACAACCCTACAATTGAAGTCTCGCTGTAAGTCTACCAGACTGCTATTGCTTGACCTGAATAAAGCTTGGGCTCCTCTCGATCCCCTGCCAGGGGAGAGCAGCTCGGCAGGGCTTGCACGCGAGGCTCAAAGGCCCTACGGCTGGCGAGTGGATGTACCTGGGGACGGCTAGCTCCCAAAGCAACCCCAGGAGCTTGGAGTTTACCCCCCCCGTCTTGGTTTCACCTGGGCCTCACCTGAAACTTCGCACAGCCAACGGTCCTAGCACCTTTAGAGAGGAGTCCTAGTCGTCTACGCTGCTTGGAGAAAGCTCCCAGGAAAGGACAGACACAACCCCAAGGAGGACGCCCTCTGCGCAGAGGGTTATCGTTTACCTGTGTTTGGAAGATACGCCGCGCTCTGCTGGTGCATTTCCCAGGAGCTCTGGAGCTGGGACATGGAGCCACCTGCAATTAAAAAGACAGACGGGACAAGTTTTGAGCTATCTCGGACCGTATCGGGGTCGATGAGTCAAAGGGGAGCATCTGACTGCACACCCCGGTCACGGCTCGCTCCAGCCCCTTAGCGAGACGTGAGCGCCGTGCCTGGGGTGGGGTGATCTCGAAATAGCCTGCCAGCTCGGGTACCACTCGTCTGGTTCCCACACCACCTCCTCACCGCGGATCCGGGAGGAGATATCGCAATGCCCCGGCCACCCTCCGCGTGCCGGCAGGTTGCTAAGGGAGCCAGAGGAACGCATCGGCAAACACCGCAGCCACCCTCGGCGAGAGCAAGGGCACAGGAAGGAAAGACGACGGCGAGAGCTGCTCAGCTCGTTCCTTTAACCTCAGTAATATTTTCCTATAGATTTAAATTTCACAATTCCGCCTGTCAAGCGTGCAGCAGCGTGAGACCCGCCGGCTCGCGTGGGATGGCATAAAGCAGCGCTGAATGGCTGCTCTAAACACGGGTCCTCATTCAACAGGGCACGCAGGCTCAGAGTCAATGGGATCACCGCAGCGCTGAGAACGTAGAGTTTTCTTCCTCCCTTCTGGTGTCATTTTGCCCTTTCAGCAGCTCTGCTCATGGATGGGAACCACCACGCTGGCACCAGCCTAACACGGTGTTGCGACAGAGCTAGGAAAAGGTTTTATTGAGGTGCTTCGCCTTCCTCGAGCTTCTCCTCGAGGCCTGGCGAACCGGCATTAGCAACAGGGTGACGGCTTGGCTTGTCCCCGTGGGTCACCCCACTGGTTCCACACAAACTCACAGCCCTAAACAATGAAGGTGCCACAACGTAGGGCCAAAGCAAGGAGAGCTGTGGATGCAAACCACGTCCCACAGCCGGTCAGCTCCCAAAAACGTGCCTCCAGCCAGAGGGTTTCTCCCCCCCCCCGCCTGCCGAGTGCTGC
>NW_008825226.1:36280-37477 GCF_000699105.1 Pygoscelis adeliae
CCGAGTGCTGCGCTGCAGGACGGTGCTGCAGCTAACACCGAGGGGCACGTCAGAGGTGAACGGCTGAGAGCAGCACTTGGGCATCTCCCCCTGGGAAAGCAACGCACGGTGGAGCTTCTGGATCCGGGATAAGCCCGAGGCTCACCCGTGCTTGGCAGAAACCTGCTCAGGACGGCTCCCAAGCACCCTTGCCGAGCATCCGCCTCCGTCCCACCAGGTTTCGAGGTCGGAAGTAGGGCGCAGAGAGCCCCGAGCAGGCTCGCCTTCCTGAAGGGCTGGATTCCAGGAGTGCCGACAGCCACCGCGTACCGGGCCGTGGCAAAACACCCGCTGAGCGCCCAAACTGGAAGCTGCTCCGTTGGGCATCTCTCTCCAGCAAGCAGCGGGGCTGCTTTTGGGTGAAGACCCTCGTGGAGACCTCAGCAAGCCTTCGCCCTGCCGTACAGACATCCTGATGCACCGTTTAATACTTCTCCAGTGCTTTGTGCTGCTCCCTGCTCTACCACACCTTCCCAGGACCACGCATGGGGACGCTGACACCTCCAGCATCATGAGGCAGGATGGGGAAAGCAGGTGCTGACGGCAACCAGTCAACCTAGGAGGGGTCTCCCCCCACCCTCGTCATGCCTCTTGCTTTCTCCAGCTCTCAATTAAAAAAAAAGCAAGAGGTGATTTGGTCACCAATGTGCATTACAGAGTAGTAAGTCTGTGCCAGATGCGATTCCCACATGGATGACGGCGCTGCTTCAACCTACCGTCTCTGACTTCTTGGAAAACGTTACTCAGCCCCATAATGGAAGTGACGTCGGTGCGCGGGGTGGAGCGTGCACGGGAGTTTCCCCTCCACCCCCATGAAAGGTCACTCATTCATCAAACCTGACATTTAGCCTTCACCTTTTGGAAGAAGCAAAATAATTTGCGTTAGAAGCGCTGACCTCTTTTGAGCAGGCACCAGAAAGGTCAAACCAGTTTTGCAGCTGGTTATAGCAAAGTTGCGGCAACCCAACTGTCGCCCCTGGGGAAGCGCCAGGGTTGGCTCTGAGCAGCCGCGCTTCGCTAAATCTAAGGGTTCCCATCACCTCATTCCCAAGGCACCAAATCCGTGCATAGGTCAGGAAATTTCAAACTTTCAGATGATCTTTCTGGGGGGGTTGTACGGAGCTGTCACAGCAGCAAAGCTCGAACAGCCGCAAGACG
>NW_008825226.1:38145-43508 GCF_000699105.1 Pygoscelis adeliae
CGCCCCCCCCCCGCGCCCCCCTCCCTGCCTTACCCAGAGGGGGTGACTCACTTCTGCTGGCCGCCGGTGCCAGGAAGACCCAGCCCGAGGTGGTGCCATGCCTTCCCCCCCGGTACGTCCCCGCGGCGCAGCCAGCCCATCTCCCACCGGCGTGCGATGGAGCAGTGACGCAGCCCTCGCGCGCGCACAGCCTCCATCACCGCAACTGGAAGAGTCATTAACCCCCAAGCAGAAAACGTCTCCAGCTTTGGCCTCCAGCCCTGTCCGACTAAGCGGAGCCTCGCAGACGTGGACCAGGGGCAGGCGGCAGCTTCCCAAAGCAGGTGGCTGATGGTGAAGCGGGGACAGAGCCGCACGCTGCTGGCCGAGAGCCTTGCGTGAGCAGCAGTTCAACAGCCGGCAGCTAAAACACATCTGTTCGAAGCAAAAAGAACTGTACAAAGGGGAGAGCATCCTCTGGAGGGGTTTGCCATTCCCCAAACGTAACCCAGCTTAAAGGAAACCGGGCAAGTCATCCTGAAAATTAGCGTAACAGCCATTGAAGCCGCAGCCCAGTGACCGTAGGGTGGCTGCCCGAGCGCTGGGACCTCCGGCGTGGGACGCAGGAGAGGCATGTGGGCTCCCGGGGAATAAATGAGAGCACGGAAAGTTACCTGCTCGTGCAGGGAAATGGGCACAGCGTCTGCTCTTCTTCCTCCTTTATGCTGAGCCCAAAGGGGGATCCTTTGCTTTTAAGTCTGTATTTATTTCTAAGTACCCTCAGGAACCACTCAGACCGGTAGGAAGTGTTTTTGCTGAAGCGTTTTCTCATGCTTTATCACTTTCCTTTTTCTCTCGCCAACTTGCAAAACTCGCACTCACAGCTCATCGGGACTTGGCAGAAGGGAAAAGGCTTCGGAGGACGATCGCTCCCGCCGAAAGCCTTAGTCACTCGCATGCGGCGTCTGCGCAGCGGCAGGTTTCCCCTCCCGGCATCACGGCACCGAAACGCCTCCTTCCACCGGGACGTTACCCCGCTAGCCCCGGCAATAGCCAGAGCTGGGGATGACACACCAGCTTAAGACAAAACCAGAGCCAGGAGCCAGTGCCGGAGGCCAACGCGTAAACCCCGGTGACGGGAGACTGGTTGTGGGGCTGCTGCTCGGACGCCAGCTGGGCTGCAGATGCCCCACACTTTCCCCACGAGCAAAGCCAGAAACACATTTTAACATGAACGGCCAGCGTAAGAAATACCCAGAAGCAAGACCAGGGCTTTGTCCGGCCAAGGATATGGGTTTGTATTCAGCCAGCTGCTCCCCAGGAGGTTCAGATTTTGCTGAAATTCAAGGGGGGGGAAACTAAACCAGTTAAGGAACAGCTAAACATTCCCAGAAATCAAGAGTGTCTTTCATTAAAGAGGCTTTGAAGTCTTCGGAGTTTTGAGACTAACATCGTTAAACATTTTTAGGATGCAGAAAATAAACTGTTACAATGCTGTGAAAGTATTTGTCACGTTCTCAATATCTTTGTTGCTCTATCAAAACGCATTTTTTGGTTAATTTGTTTGCCAAACAAAACAAAACAAAAATCTTTACCCGCATGGCCTGAGGGGAACAGGCTGGTTTCTGAAGTCTAAGTAAGTCCTCACCCCGGCACCGCTCTGACTTGCTACTGAAGACTCCGCTAAGTCTTGGAGAGACCCATTCATTTACATGGAGGTTTTACTATTTTCCTGGCTCGCGCTCAATTAACACCGCTGTTGACATGTCAAAACAAAGCGATGCTCCGCGGAGTCTCTGCAGAGCCTCTGGCAACGCACTTGCATTTCAAGAAGCTTCTTCCAGTACAAATCAGCCTATTCATAACATCTCCTTGCGGCCTGCAAGCAACCCCTTTCTCTATTAAAGAGACAATTAAATAATTTCCTTCTGTAGCTCCAGGGAGCCCTGTTATTTAGCTGCTTGCCATGAGATTTATTCGACGGCGGATTGACAGCCTCCCAGGAGGACGAAGCCCTGCTCCCACGCGAGCCCAGCACCAGCCCACGCCTGGACGGTGGCTCTAACGCGCTGCACGTGGATGGATGTAGCAGGTGAAGCTGCCGCATGGCCGGAGGCCTCGTGCCACCGCTCACCTCCATTTCTTGGTTGGAAGAACGTGTTTGGGTTTTTTTGCAAGACCCAGAGCGGCTGCAGCCTCCTGGGAGCCGGGCGAGGAGATCCGGCAAGCCTGGCAGCTATTTATTACCTGAGGCAAGTCAGCTCATGCCACCCCTTCCTCCATTCATTTGATTAGATGTAAAACCCTCCCGGAGCCTCTGCTAACGCCCCCAGACCAGGGCTGGAGGTTCCTCCATGCCAGGCAACACGTAAGCGTGACAATTCCTACCCCGGAGAGCCCGGACACTCCCAGTCTGCAACCAGCATGAGGCATTCAGAGGAGGGTCCAGCTGCGTGACAACCGAAGGAGCTACAAATATTAGTTTCAAGAAGGTCAGAGACTTAAAAAAACCCCTCTCCAAGGAACAGGATGCTAATCTCATTCCTCGTGAGGAATTAAGCACTTACGGGCTCCCTAAACGCTTTGTGGTATGGGAGTGAGCAAGCCCGGGGACGCGCTGAACTCGATTACGGCCACCAGCGCTCCCCAGTAATGCCGTTCGGAGCAGACATCCGAGCAGCCACGGCCCTGGCAGCAAAGCTAAAAGAAAAAATTAAAAAAAAAATTGTTGCCAGAGCAAGACCAGGTCTGCTCTCAGCCCGGCGGGGCTCTCGCCAGTCCCCCGGGGCCGCGCTGTGACCCCGCACCTCCAGCATCGCCGGGCATCTGTGCCGTCGCATCCAGAAACTGGGAAACCAGAAAGGAGGAGAGGGGATGCACAGGCCAGTCCCTAAATACCCAGGTTTGGGTTTCCAGGGTCATCAACACAGCAATACTGCCCTGCCCAACTCTTTTTGTGAGGGAGGATCGCGCTCCAAAGGTGTCGGGAGCCGTTGGCAGGCACGCAGGAGCTACAGAGCGTGCAACCCTCCGGGTAGGCTGCAAAACATGTCCAGCCTCCCGCGCCCAATGTGCGGCGACAAGTCCTCAAGCAAACGCGGGCGCAGGGTAGGTCTACGGCCGGCAGACGTGCTTCCCCTCACCTGCTGCAAGACAGGACCCGGGGGCTGGCGTCCAGGCCCAAATTGCATCAACCCCGGCTGGGAAGCGCAGGAGAAGCCTGTTCAACGACCTGGACCAAGGGGGCCGGCGTACGGCAGGGACGAGGGCCGGCCGGAGACGAGCATCACGGTGCAAACCCTCGGCAGCTTCACAAGCGTGGAGAGGCAGAAGGGAGAAAAAAAAAAAATACTGGCCATTTACAAGCTCTTCTACCACATTCGCCAAGGATCTTTACAGGATCTCACGCTGCAATTAGGCAACAAATCCTTACGTGTGCAGGTAAAAGCAGAAAATATTTCTAAGCGCCGTTCCCCTGACTGGAAGGAATGAAGTAAACAGATTTCCAGATTACGGCTCGGGCACCGCATCAAAAATACCTCCAACCTGACTCTTCACTGGTACAACGCTTTGTCGTTCAAGCCACAAAAATTAGACAGAGCACTCGCCGCAGCAACCCATCTGGATCTGCGAGCCAAGGGAGACCCCACCAGCACTGCGTTAGCGGCAGCCGGATTGCTTTGAAATGGGATTTTTGCGAGCAACGCGTCCTTTCTCAAACTCTTCTTCAACAAATAAATGAAAGCAACTTTTCACGCAGCCGCAACTTTGACGCAGGCTGAGCAGAGCTTCCCTTTTTGCACCTGCCCTGTACCGCGGCTTTTCGGCGCAAGCCGGTACCTACTGATGCCGTCTGGGCTGGCTGCGGAAAGACGGAAAGGGGCTGTTTGGCATCGGCCTGGCTCAGGCTCTGCCCTCGTTCCCAATCATAGAATCATTAAGGTTGGAAGAGACCTCCAAGATCATCGAGTCCAACCGTCATCGATGAGCCTCACCCAAGCACGCATCCTCTCTGGACCAACTCGATGCAAGAGTTTGCGGACACAGAGCCGGGTCTCAAGACCGTCTACCAACCGGGATAAGCAAGCCCGGCACGCCCCACCCGGAGCAGGGGCCGTTGGCCATCTATAAGAAAGTGTATTACGCCTCTAAGAGTAATACCAGAGAGGAGCGCTCAGCTGCGGCGTCGCAGGAGCGCCCGCAGACCGCTGTCCCTGCCCCGAGGAGCGAACGCAGCGGAAGAGGCAGGAGCCGGCCCGAAACGCAGCGAGTCGCAACGCTGGCGAAGGACCCGCAAGCACCGTGGCACGGGAACGGGAAAGAAACAGGCCCTGGGAAAGGGTGGAGCATCCTCCGGCATTGAGGCACAGGCTGCCATGGGCTCCATCAGACTTTGGGGCTTCCTGAGCAGTCTTTTCAGCAGAGACCTCCTGACCTGGGGGCTCTTCCTCCTCGTTTGAACCCCCCCTCTCCAGATTAAACCAGCTCCTAATGCCCACGATCGCTAACCATGAACAAGCAAGGCCCTAAATTGCTTGTAACATCACACGGAGTAAAGGAGCTGCTGCATTTTAACACTTCACGTCTGCGACACCGATTCATTTAGAGATTCGGAGCCCAAAAACATTTCCAGGGTAAAGCTAATCAAAGCAAGCTTTTTAGATAGGAGAACAGTTATCAGCAACGCGTTGCTTTCGTGGACTTGGATTTCAGAGGAAGGCGTCGAGCAACGATTCACAACCTGACGTTGGGCAAAGCAGCCCCGAAAGCATCGCAGACTTATTTAAGGATACACGTCTACCAGCTACATCAACTGCAGCGGTAGGAATTTTCGTTTTCTGGGACAAAGAGCCAAAACTACTCACTCAGACCAAAAAAAAACCTACCCCCATTCCTACAGACTGGCCATTCCCAACCCCACTGCCTCCTCCAGTTTGAGCTGGTGGAGGAGCAGCAACGGCCCTTTTCCCTTCGCAGGTCCAAACTGGGGAGCACTGGTGACCCCGGAGTCAGGGTCCAGCAGCACTGTGGTCCCCTGGGGGGGGTCAGGGCAGCGGCGCCCCTTCCCATTAGGGTGTAGCAGGGCTCGCTCTGGCCAGACCGGGGCTGGTTTCCAGGAACGGGCTAAACAATTCGATTTCCCCTGTTGTGGGAAATCACAACCACTTCTAGGTGGAACAGGAAAGCAGGAGACACCTCTCCCAGCCTCGTCCGAGCCCTCCCTACCCTCTCCCCAACTCAGCACCCGAACCACGGGGGCTGCCTGCCCCATCCCCAAGAGATGCTTCTTGAATAGAAAACCCCCCCTGATGTGGGGGAGAAGTGATTCGCAGCAGCTCTGGCTGCTCCAGAAGTAAAAAAAAAAAAGGAAAATAAGGAAAGGG
>NW_008825226.1:43533-45491 GCF_000699105.1 Pygoscelis adeliae
TCAAACGCAGCCGTGCCAGGGCAGCACACCCCAGGAACGGGAGAGCAGGGAGCGGGAAGTCAGAGGGGGGGAAAAAAAAACCCCAAGCCCAGCAGCTTTTGAGGTCCCAGCCCTCGCAAAGCTGAGTTCAGTCCTGGAAGAGACGGGGGTCCCATGTGTTGGATGAGGCCAGCCGCGGCATTCGGGCTCCACAGATCCTGTTATCCTCTCACGCAAACGCGGCAATATTCCCTGCTCACTCGATCCTCCTAGGAGCTGGCACTTCAAACAAGTTGTATTTAATCATACGATCGACAACCCCTGTGCCTCGAACGAGGAAGGGCACGGCCGCAGACCACCGCCTCCCTGCCCGATCTGCACATACTGCAGGGGAGGGGGGGGGAAAAAAAAGCTAAGCATGGAGGCGCACGCTTTGCAAGGGATGCCTCTCCTCCCGGCGAGGATCCCCTGCCCGCAGCCACCGCCTTTGCTCGGCAGGATTCCGTTGAAGCAAGCGGCACCGCCTGGGACCGTGCCTCCGAGCCTGCAAGCCAAAGAGCCAAAAAAAAACCCCCAAAACACCACCCCAACCCTTTCCCAATGCGTTAGGCTTGAACGGCAACCTAAAAAAAAAAAAAATAAATAGCTAGGCATCTCCTGGAGCAGGGAGACCACCGTGCCTGCGGCGAGCGAGCTGCAGAGTGCCTCATTTCCTGAGCGGTGCCACGGGAGGATGTTAGTCATGAACGAGAAGTGACAGCGGCCGCCGAACCCGCGCCGCGCGGGCCAGAAAGCTTGGGTAAGACGACAGGGGGGAAAAAAAAAAAACCAAGACACCCAACCAACACAGACTGGATATGCAGAATGGAAGCTGTGTTGGTTTTCTTCCACTCAGAAGCTGCTGCATGTGTTTATGATTTGTTCGAGGGAAGAGGCAGCTGAAAGATGTTAAACTGGATTATCTCCGTAACAGTTTAGGTGCTAGTACAGTGCTGTATTTACAACCAGAATTTGAAGTTCTGGTGCAGCTGCCTGTCTGCACTACCTAAAACACGGTCCCCTGATTGCTGCCGAATCCAGGTACACTGCACCCAGAGCACGACAGAGCCATTTCACTCTTATTCTGCGAGAAAAACCTGCAAGACACCAGGTTTTCTCAGCTTACCATCCCCACCTCTTCACCGCGTGCTCTGAAAGGGCCCGTGGACCTTCTCCCAGACCTAGCCCAGCAGCCGAAGACACAATGCCGCATCAGCTTAGCTGATGTGAGGCTTGACATAAGCTCCTTCCAGCTCTCCAGCACAGCTGGGTTGGCCTAAAACCTTCCCAGGAGCAGCCTACGCCGGGCTGCAACCCCAGCAAGCAGCTCTGCCGAGACGGAGAGCCCAGGAAAGACGGGGTCTGGGTGACAGACTAGTCGACGCGATGAGTTTCGGTCATTACAGCTTTTCCCAGAGTACCTGCCTCGCTACGCCCGAGGGCACTGCAACGACCGCAGGGGTGGAGATGGTCAACCAAGGGGTTCGGTCCGTGCGCTTCCGCCCCCAAACGCTCCCGTTTGTCGAAACCGGTCGGCAGACACGGCAAACGCGTGTGGCACGCTCACAGGTCAGCCAAGCAGTGACTACAGGCTCCTTCCCACCGCGGATTGAATCGTGCAACGCTGATTGGGCTGCAGCTGGTTTGGCACCAGCACGGAAACCCAGTTTTACCTCCCTCTTGTGACCGAGGGGCTGAAGCGGATGCTGGGAGAGGATCATCCAGCTTTGAAGTTAGCAGGAAAGTAGGTGCACAAGTGCCAGTTCGCAGGAAGGATTCAGCCCCGTCCAACTTCCCCCTCCGACTCACCGAAGCAGCCCGCAAGGCGCTTCGCACGGATTCAGGCGAAGAGCCTGCTCCTGGCTACGCCCCGGGCACATCCAACCGGCCTCCGCGCAAGGCGCCCCGAGCTCCCGTCCCTGCAAAGCTATGGCAGGGGG
>NW_008825226.1:45546-52342 GCF_000699105.1 Pygoscelis adeliae
GCTGCTTAAGGCAAGCAAGCTATCAGCCGCCATCGTCCCTGCCCTAAGTATTCATTAGCTCAGGAGAAAAAGAAGGACAAAGTACAGGAGAGTTAGTCCCACTGAGGTTTGGGGTGGGTTTTTTTTTGCTGTCACCGCAGAGGCTGGGGAAGCAGAGAAGAGTCATGCTCCGCCTGATCCTCGACTGCGGGACGTCCCGTTTGACTGCCCTGAGTTGTTCAAGGGCTGCAGAATAGAGCTAGCTATGGGAAGCTATCAACAGCAACGAAAAAAAAATCAAGGAGAAAAAAAAAAATCAAGCCTGGAGCTACCAAAGGCACCTCGTGACGAGCCGAGGCCACTGCAGGGCTGTTGCTGCTGAGCCATAAGTAACAGGGTTTTGTTTGCTTTTCAGACGGATGCGGTGAACAAATAGATGTTTACCGGCACGGCCTCTCTCCCTGCAGCCCCCCAGCCGGTGCTGCCGGCACTTGTTTTGCCTGCTATGGCTTTTATTGAAATTTGAAGATGACAACGTCCACGCGCAGGGGCCGGTGTCCTCAGCCAGAGGACGCAGAAGCAGCGTCGCCAGATCGGGCGCTGGCTCACCCCGGGCTCCTGGATGGCAATCTGGCAGGATCGCAGCGCTGGCTGAGCGCGAAGCATTTCCAACTGCAGAACAGGCTCCTAAATTAAATCTACACCAGCCGCGGTGCGCGGTACTTGGCATTAAAGGTGCTGTAACCCTAACCCATTCACAAGTTATCAGCAGCAGATGTCTCTGCCTTTCCTACCCCTTCGGCTTGTAATTTTAACTGCAGACAGGAGTAGCACGTAACAGCTATTTCCTTCTTCCACATTTTCACTTCTTATCTAGAAGAGTTATTTCCCCAAGCCAGTGTTTCCAATGGAAACTCTGCCTTTAGCTTAGTCAACATGATTTCCGTGCTGATATCACCGCTGCTCTGCCCGTACCGTTGTGCCTCCGAGTAACACCGCCGCTTTCGCACCCAGCTAATTGCAGGGCACAGCAAGGACAGGTCAAAGGGACTATTCTGCTCAGACAAATTGAGAACAAGTCTTATGAGGAGGGGCTGAGGGAACTGGGTTCTGTGATTCTGTGAGAACACCATTTCCCCCCCCCCAGCCCCAGATGCTTCCCCGTAACACTTAGCGTCACCCAAACCCTTCCTAGATTTCAATCATCCCCTCCTCTCCCTCCAAGTTGCTTGTGTGCTTCATCTCTGCCTTCATTTCCCAATCACTAATTCCACGGTAAAAGCAGCCGAGGAAGCCTTTCTCTCATATTCCAAAAAAATTCAGGAAAGGCCAAGGGAAAGGAGCTGTCCCTGCGTGTGGCAAATACCACACTCCTTAACAGCTTCTTCCTTATTTCGAAATACATGCAAACAGGTTCTTGCTAAGAATGCAAATTGCTCTATCACTCTCCCCACCAGAGAGAGAAATCGCACCGAGAACACACAACCCCCCAGGGACTCCAACGACTTTAACACTGAAAGTATTTCATTTATCATATCAAGCCTATATTGGGGTTGTTTGGGGTTTTTGCTAGAGAGGGAGGAAAAACTTCAGCCGATTAAGCTGCAGAACACTACTGAAGTCTGCATAGAAACAGTGATCTGCTGGAGACATGCCCTAGATTTGGGAAAGGAACTGAAGCTCGGCTGAAGAGAATTTGAACCTCCGTCCCCCGACTTGGAGCAAGTGCCAGGAGCCGAACGTCCACTCTTCAGCAGAAGCAGCTCCTGGCTGGTTTCAGGCTGCCCAGGAGAGGGAGGGAGGGCTGGGAAGCCCCCTTCAATGCCACAGCTAAACCCACGCAACCAGGTGGGATGTTACAAAGCAGACGCTCCCCCAGACTTGCTTGAAATAAGGGCACTAAGCCAGGCAAACCACTCCGGTGGCACTCGCATCGAGACCGCGAGGCACCAACCCGGAGCTCCGCAGGAAGAGTCCGGAATTCAAGGTCTCGGGATTCACAAAGTCATAACGCATGCGGAAAAGATAGGGCCCTTCTGAGGCTGCCGATCTGCTCCAGCGGCCTTTGAAATAATAAACTAATTCGCGAAGATTCCAGGAGATAGAGGACAACATCTGAGGTCGTTCCCAGAAGCAGAGACCTGGCAGCTTTGGTCAACCTCTGCTGGGAGCAGATTACGTTAGATGCTTGCTGTAAGAGCTCTGAAACACCCACCCACACCCACAAATCCACCTTGTGGCGAGCAAAACCCTCTCATGAAAGAGGACAAAACTTTCAAGTCCCCTTGCATCTATCTAGGCGTGTTGAGCTGCTCCGATTCCAGAATTTCTACCCTGGCTACCTTATTTCCTAAATGGTCGTAAGACATTTCATTTATCAGGGTGGGGAAAGACACTGACATGGAGAACGCTGCATTCGGAGAAGCAGCAAGCGACAGAAGAGTCGATTTGTGATGGATTAGTCACCCTAAGTCAACACCATAGAAACACAGGCCTTGACCAGCCCTTGTTACAAGACGTAGATAACCACAGCAGGCTTCCCCACCGGTTTAAAAGAGATCCAGCTTCACCACCGAGCACGTTTCCCCAGGAATTTGGCATTACAGCAGACAGTAAGTGGCATTACAGGAGTCTTATTGTTGAGGAAAAAAATTAAGCTCCCAACATACAGCATAACAGGACTGAAAGTCTCATCGCCGCATTCAAGCGGGAAGTTACAATATGACCGCGGGAGCTGCCAGCTTTTGGGTAAGATGGGACCCAAAAAAAGAAATCAATGTATCCCCGGACCTGCTTGCACTGAAGAGACAGGGCTGGAGCATCAGTGGGATGTTCCCAATTTATGGGAGAGAAAAAAAACTGAGTCACATCATCTCTGAAGCCGTTCCACAGCCAGGAATATTTGCACGTGTGCAGATACAAGAGGGTAAGAGCTACAAGCGAACATCCCCGGGACCAGGCTACCTCTCACCATCTCCTCAGAAAGGATCTCTGCCTTGCACGCAAGCTCCAGAAGCTCAGCTCGTCATCGCGATGTCGCCTTGTTCGTTACTTATATTTAGTCTTTGCTTTCGTGCTCCCCACCTTTCATCCATGCTGACGCCCAGCCCATGCCCCCGCACCTCTCTCCAGCCCAAGCCTTCCCAAACTTCAGTTTCCTGAAGAGCCACAGGCAGAGCAGTGATTTCTCAGCAGATCTCTATCAGCTGATTAAAGGACAATTAGAAATGAAGCAGCTACAGGTTAAGAGAGACAAGAGCACCAAGTCAGAAGGGGGGGGCGAAGAGCAAGAAGCAAAACAGAAGCCTGACAAAAAGAGGACATCCCCATTTCATCTCTCACCTAGGAGATGAAAGATAAAACAAACCCAGTGACCATTAAACCTTCGCGTTAATTGCTATTTTTCCCCTCAAAGTGAAGTTTGGGTCAGAATTACAGCCTATCGCTGCAGATCAGGGACCCTAAGGACGGAATCAGACCCGCCAGCCAAGCTCTGCCGAGTCCCTGCTCCTCCCCGGCCAGCCGGGCTGCTCTCCCGGCCCGGGCCGGCTATTTACCTGCAGTGGGTGCCCAGGGAACATGACCAGAAGGAGCCGGCTCCTACGTCTCCGCTTCTCTTGCCTGTCTGGACAAGCCAGCAGGTAAATTCAGAGCTAAGCGCAGCCACGGCACGTGATGCCAAGGCAGACTCATGCCCTGCCCTCGACAGGCAGTTCCTTCTCCAGCAATTTTACTCCTACTTAAGGAAGTGAGTGGGTGAGCAGTGTTAAAATTGTTCCCCTCTACCAAGAAATCTGTGGGTAATTCTGCTTTTCTCCTTCCCAGAGCTGAGCTGCAGCAATCCCATTCCCCCACGTCAGCCATTTTCAGTTCAGCTTGCCAGCATGAACTGGCCAGGTACGTTTGGGCTGCAGAAAAAGAAACAGAAATTACATTTTCTGTGCTTGCGACTGCAGCGTCTGCGAGCAGAGGAGTCCACTTAAGCGCTGTCCCTGACCTGCCGAAAGTTAAGCATCACCCCTCCTGCGGGTAGGTCGACACATTACCCATGGATTTAGGCACCCAGTGCTGCCGGTGCGTTGCCTCAGATGCCACCTCATCCTTTTCCCGGCTAAGTTTTTTTAGCCAAGACCACACAACCACGGTCGCAGGCGTATCGGCACAACATACTTCGCTAGTTTGAAATTCTGTCGTCCATGACAAGTAAAATAAACAGAAGGAAGTGTTTCTTGCAGGGCAGTAGCCCCGTGCACGTGCAACGGTTCTGGTACAGACAGAGTCTCCTACCCTGCTACGGTGAGCGACGGTTTATATTTCAAGAGCATCAGGCAGCCCAACCACACCAGTTTGTGTGTCCTCTCCCAATCATGTGCAGTGTCAACAAGGAAAACAGTGTGGGAGGCCACCCAGGGCAGCAGCCAGGGCACAGAAAAACAGGTTTCTCCTCCTCTGTCCAACACTGACCAGACCACAAGGATTACTCGAACGTCTGAGCACGAAGCAGAGACGCTCGGAAAACAATCGCCTCTCCTTCGAGCGTGCCAGCGAGAGCGCAACTTGAAACTCCAGTTATCAGGCACAGACAGGTAAAAAACTTCCTGCACCCAGATCCCAGGACGAGGGGCTAGAGGAAAGCAACGTGCCAGGGCTACTGGGTTGAGAAGGGCTCTCCCCCTTAGGGGAGGGCCCCCAAAAAATAGAGATTTAAGTTCAGGATTAGGAACCAGTCAGCACCATCTCCACATTCAGCGTAAGCCGGGCTATGGAAATAAAAATCCCTTTACCCGGTGAATACACCACCAAGCTAAAAAAAAAGCGTCCTGCCTAAGAGGGCACAAGGGCCTTGGGAGGATGAGGAGCGATGAAAGACGAAGCGTGTCCCAGCCCGCGTTTCCCAGGGCACCGCGTTCGAGCTCTCCACGTGGCAGCCGGTACTCACCACCCCTCCGGGGACACAGAGGTGAGCTAACGCTCGCAGGTCTGATCAAGGACACTGCCTGTTCCACAAAACTAAGCAAGTCTAAATATAGGCCACGCTTGTATCTTATCTGCATTCTGTTAAACAGGCGTATTTATGGAGCTATGAGTTCTTAATTTATAAGGAACCCTCCATGTCAGCACTATCCACGCCCCTGCAGCAGGGGAGAGAAGCGAAGCCTTTTGCAGACCTGACGTGACACACACGGCTCCCAAAGCCACGTCCCTCGCCTGGCAGCGGGTGAGGGATGGCACGGGGAACGCCAGCCTGCCCGGTGGGCAAGGGAACCGTCGGTCCTCCCCCCCCCACCCCAGCAATCACCACACCCATCGCACTAGCCGATCGTGGGAGGCTTCTTGCCCAAGCAAGGTGGAGGAGTGGGAGCGCTGATAAAGCAGGAGGCGTTGTGCGTTGCAGCCTGGCATTGAGAAATTGAAGTAGCACCTATGCGAGCCGGGCATCCAGCTTGCAGCAGTCGGGACAGAAAGGTCCGCAGCAAAGGGGAACACAGGTTGCTGGTGTGCGAACCCCTAGGAAAAGGCACAGACTTTTCAAGAGAGGGAGTAGAAAGGCATCGCGTTAAGAACGCCCTTTTCAACCTAACCGGCCCCATCCAGCACACCAGCGCTTCCACCAAAACCTTCCGGGAACTGTGAACGCGCACAGGACTTGTGTTTGAGACGGGAGAGTCGCTCACCAGCGTCCCACTGACCGGGAAGATCAGAGCTCAGAAGTCACGTCAGCAGGTCCCGACGCCTTGGGCAGACAGCGTGTATTCCTGGCAATGAGGAAACTACTTTTAGATATACAGATAAAGGTTCCAGGTATTGTTTTTCATCACTTTTACACCCCGTTTCCATTTATTAGTAGCCAAAAGTCACTCACACATGTGAGGCTTACACTGATACTGCCGTTAAACACCACAGATAAGAAAATTGCGCTTGGGTTGCTGATTCAGCAAACAAAATGAAGGTGGAAGCAGGCAGGAGTGGCACCGGCGACTCCCCCGCCACGTCGGTCCTTCAGCTGAAGTCACACCGAGGTCTCTCGGCTGTAAGAGGAGACCCGTTCCCCAGCCGCCGCATCTGCTTCTTCAGGTCACTGCTGAGAAGCTCGGTTTCTGAAGCCTTCGAGAGCCTCTGACCTTCCTTATCTCCCCGGACTTTTGCTCCCCTTGTCATTTATGTTCCTCGCGCCCTGGTTTAACCGTCCTCCCCTCTCCCAACCCTAGGGGCACAAGCTGTCCTCGCGGGCTGCCAGCCCAACACCGGCACGCAGATCTCGTTCGAAAAAAGGTCCTTTTTTCGTTTTTAGAATAGTTTGACCGGAAAGGACCTCCAACGATCGGCTAGTCCAGCTCCTTTTTTACCTGGTTCTTCAGTTGTCCTCCTCCACGGGAGGTACAGCTTCAGAGACAGAATTTAACACGGACAGCCCAAATCAGAGGGATGCTTTCCACAGCCGCCGTGTTAACACTCAGCGGTACGTCGTAGGTCAACATGTTTATTTTAACAAGCGGTTCCGTTTGCATTTCTCTCATGTTGGGGTTACGTTTTAAATCCCCACCTTTGCACGACTGTTCTAAATAACACCGCTGCCTCTCATCCCCACCCCGCAGGGGGTTGCCAGATAGCAGGGGGTGGCCCCCCCCGCCCCCGTGCAGGGACGAGCACCCCGTGTTTGCCACCACACTGGAGCGGGCAAAGGGGGTGACCGGGAAACTGCAACGCAGCAGCCCTCACCTCTGGGTCTCCCGAAATACGCTCTCACGTGAGGGGGGGGAAAGAAAACCATCAAGAGAAACCAGATGCTCCGCGCCCGCCCTCCGTGGGCTGCGAG